>NC_141091.1:6634638-7129638 GCF_041138505.1 Cibotium barometz | reverse complement strand
TGTGTTTGTTTGATATGTATACAAATATCCTTTTACAAAGGAGTAAGCACCCTCTTATGAGATGAGGCAATCCCTTGAGGGGGGGTTTGTTAGGAACAAGGTCTTACCTATGTGTTTGTTTGTATGCGTGAACATCCTCTTACAAAGGAGTAAACACCCACTTATGTTTATGTGCATGTGAACCCACTCTTAGGAGGGGCTAGCAGAATATATAGATATTATTTGACATTTGTATCCCTTGTCTCTTCTCTCTTCTCTCCCCCCCCCCCATATGGTGAGCTTTGATTCGCTATGCAAATCCTAAATCTACGCGTATGGTGTACGTTATTTGCAATGCTTCGATTGTGAGTATTGATCTTGGGTGTACACACATGTAAGTTGATTCTTACTATGGGCTGCTGCAATACATAACTATCATACACACACATGTAAGTGGATTCTTAGTATGGGGTTTAAATACAACATAACTACACACATTGTTATCAAATTTACACATTATTCAAAAGGCTTTACCTATATATCTATAAATGCCATGAGCACCAAAATTTAAATAGTTAACACGGATGCATACTATACAATATAAAGTTAATATATAGTTTTATACGATGCACGATTAGAAGAAAGTTAAAGTTCATATGATGCATTATACATCTCACGTATGCATTATAGATGATACACATATATGCATTATACATCTCACATATAGTTCTATACGATGCATTATACATCTCACATATAGTTTTATACAATGCATTATACATCTCACATATGACACGATTAGAAGAAAGTTGAAATTCAAGGGTAGATTAGTAGATATTTCAAGGAAGTCAAAAACATCCCTCACCAAGTTTGTTTGATTGTTTTTTAAAAGAGGATTACACACACTCTTTCACTCCTTTGTAGAGTGAGGGAGAGGGGTGGGCTGGAATTGAACCCTTGCCAACCTTGGAGGAGAAGGACGCTGACTTAACCACCTGGTCCCCATCCCCATCCCTCACTTATGCATAACTCTCACAAACTTGCAATTACACATGGTAAGGTTGAGAGGTGAACATGGAATGGAATCATGTGCAGCGATATACTTCAAGCCATATGACACCCCACATTCATGTAAATTTCGAGGGCAACATCTTTACGAGGGCAGTGATAGCACTCAGCATACCCTCGCAATCTTCAGCAGCCTCACAATTTTCTCCATGGACGACTCTCAGTTGCAATCCCGTGTCCGCGAGCATCGCCTGTGTAAATAAAAAATCACATCGTTATCATTATTGTTTTTCTCGGAAAGGATACAAGGGGAAATGCTAACCCTGCTCTCGATATATTCTTCAGTTTTCGACAACCTCGTGGACGTCGTTCCAGCCAAGTTCTACATCGCGAAGGAAGAGCAGGAAAACACATGGGTGAACTTTCAGTTTGACTTCTTTCTTTGTTGTGAATGTGGTGCGTGTCTGTCTCTGCGCGCGCGTGTGTGGAGAGAGAGAGAGAGAGAGAGAGAGAGAGAGAGAAGCTGGCAGCGAAAAGATTAAAAGCTGATTTGCGTCTCTGGGTAGGGTTGTAATCTTCATATTGGGGGTTCATCTATGGGTACTTGCTTATAATACCAATGCAACAGCACACGAGTTATATCAATGCAGGGTAAGAGTAAGACGGGGTTGGCATTTATATCTATTTCTGGCAGAGGCCATTAGCTACTTCTTCAAAGTGGTTGATGTAGGCCTTATAGCTTGTCTGCCTATCAAGAGAAAAGAGAAACACATGGGACTATGAGTTTGCAAATGACGCAGTAGTCCTTCTGGAGGCTTCATACGCTGCATTAGGCATTTTTTCTTGAGCTGCTGGAGCAGTGTTGCATTGCAAAATGCGTTTCTTACGATACAAAACGTGTAAGAAACGTTTTCTTGACTTAGTGGTATTTTCACTATTGTAGTGTTTATTTTGAACTTTGACATTCGGAGTATAGAGTCTAGACTTTGTCACATTTGTGATGCTTTTTGTCTATAATGCAATGTTGCATGTTCTTGTTTGGTCTTTTACTACAAATTCAGCATGTTTGTAGCACTTTTAGGCGTATTTAAATGTTGGTATGCTGAAAAAGTGCAAGTTTTTTGTATTTACCAAGCTAAGACTTGCATGTTAGATCCCCTTTGTTGTATGAAACGTTTACAAACATTTCATTAAAATGTGAACTGTTTTGAAGTGTTTTGTACGAGGCATTTTTGAAACGTCTAGCAACATTGTGTCGCAGCTATTATGAGATGGGGAAAATGTGTTGGGTTTTGGATCTCAGAAAACATCACTTTGACTCCCAAGGGAACTACTGTCAGAATGCACAGCAGAAATGAAGACAACTGTTGTAGAGAGCAAAACGTAGATGAGAGAGGGAGAGAGAAGCTTTATAAACTCGCTATATACACTAGAAAATCCCAGAATGTGATACAAAGTGTGGGGGACAAGGTCATGTATATATATGGCCTTGGGCTGCTGGTCGGCCAGCCCAAAACAGGCCGACAGCAGCCCTGAATGCGCACGACCAGAAAAAGGTAGTCGGCCAGTACTGAACATAGTCGGCCAAACCATAAAAATAGGTGGCCAGCATCTACTGCCCCACGATCACAGAAAACAGGGAAACATATATGAAAAATGGGAAAAAATGAGAAAACACCTGTACGGGTGGGCACACCCAGAACAGAGGCCCTAGTGTGTAATGTACAGACAGGAGATGTCTGCAAACACCCCCTCTCAGCTCCTGGATGTGGAACCAACCTCAGTGAGCTGGAGTGTTGTTGGAGCATAGCGTGAGGTAGAGACTTCGTGAAGAGGTCTGCCGCATTGTCCTCTGTCGAACAATAAACAAGCAAGATGATACCAGCCAAAATCTTCTCATGAACAAAGTGATATTGTATCTCTATGTGCTTGGTCCTGGGCATGGAAGACCGGGTTTCGAGCAATAGTGATACAGCTGTGTTATTGAACTGGATGACCGTGGGCTCCTTCTGTGGAAACCCAATCTCGCCAAGCAACTGCCGCAGCCACACAACCTCGCAAGCAGTACCACAAGTAGCCCGGTACTCTGCCTCTGTAGATGACAAGGCAATAGTTGGCTGCCTCTCGCTTCTCCATGAAATAGCTCTTGAGCTGAGAGTAAAACTATAGCCTGATGTAGATCTCCTCATGTTTGGATCTCCTCCCCAAACTGAGTCACTCGAGCCTTGGAGTTGGACTCAGTTCTTCGTTCCCATCGAGTGTCATAGAAGAGTCCAAGATCCTTCGTACCGTGTAGATACCGCAAGATCCGCAATCTTGCGTCCCAATGAGTCTTCAAAGGCGTCTCCATGAACGAGCTCAACATCCCCACGGGAAAGCTCAAGGCCAATCTGGTGTTCAGCAACCAAATTAGTGAACCAACGAGCTTCCGATACAGAGAGGCATTAACCTGCTCACAAGGATCATTCACTGGAAGCTTTGTGTTTGGGTCCATCAGCGACGTGATAGGCTTGCAGCTCTCCATCCCAAAGGCCTCAAGCAACTCATGAACATACCGTTGCTAAGAAACAAAGAACCCCCTTTGGGTCTGCCAAATCTCCAATCCCAAGAAGAAGTGGAGTAAGCCTAAGTTGGTCATCTCAAACTCCTTTGACAAGGCAGCCTTCGTCACTGCTATGTGCTCCACATGACCGCCAGTGAGAATGAGATCATCCACATAAAGCATAATCAACGTGACCAAACCGTGTTCCCGAAAGAGATACAAGTTGGGATTTGCAACTGATCTTTGAAATCCAGTCCGTAGAAAGAAGGAATCAATCTTTTGATTCCAAGCCTTGGAGGCTGGGAGCCTGCTTAAGACCATACAAGGTCTTCCGCAACCTGCAAACCATCCCCATTGACCCTAGAACCTCAAAGCCTGGAGGTTGCTCAACATACACCTCCTCCTGCAAGTCACCATTAAGGAACGCGGATTTTACATCCATCTGATATATTGGCCACCACTGAGAAGAGGCAAGGGCAAGAACGGTCTGAATCGTGGTCATCCTCGTTGTCGGTGCAAAGGTATCCTCATAGTCGATACCAGGACACTGAGCATAACCCTTAGCCACAAGTTTGGCTTTGTGCTTGTCCATCGACCCATCAGACGTATACTTGGTCTTAAAGACCCACTTGACTCCAATGACTGACCGTTTTGACGGCCTTGGAACCAACTCCCAAGTTTTATTCTTCTCTATGGCATCCGGTTCCACTTGCATGGCTTTCCTCCAAGTATCCTGAGAAAGAGCTTCCGTCACGGAAGTGGGCTCTTTGTCCCGCATGATACGAGACATCAAAGCATAGTTTACCTGCAAGAGCTCCGCGGAATGGCTTTTGTCACGAACTCGTGCGATCTTCGAGGTCCATCCTCTGTGGTCCACTCAGAGGGAAGCTCTGTAACATCGGACTCTGGAAGGGTGCCTAACAACCACCTTGGTACTTGAATAGAATGCGGAGCCTCCTGCTGTTGCTGGGGCTCATCTCCAGCCTTGTACTTAACCTCAACAACTGACTGAGGCTGTCTAGGTGGAACAATAGACTGGGAATTATCCTCAGACTTATCGGGGTCTCCAAGAAGTGGTGGGTTGCGGCTCATCAACAGTGCAAGCTGGAACATGCTCATCAAAGACAACATCTCTGCAACAACAACCTCGTTCCGCTCTGGGTCATACAACCTGTATCCTTTGGAAAGAGAGTTATATCCCACAATTACAAGCTTCTGGGACTTTGAGTCAAGCTTCCCCCTCTGCTTCTTTGGAATGTGAACATAGGCATCACTCCCAAACACACGAAAATGGGAGACATCTGGTTTCCTATCAATATAAGCCTCAAATGGGGTCATCTTTGGTACTGAAGTCGTCGGAGATCGGTTGAGGATATGGACAGCCGTAGCCACAGCCTCTCCCCAAAGTGGACGAGGAAGATCACGATGCTCCAGCATCGTCCTCGCCATCTCCACCATAGTTCGGTTCTTACGCTCAACCACTCCATTCTCTGAAGGCGAACCTGTATTGGCAAGCTCCTGCTTGATGCCATGTTCCGCACAAAACGGCACAAACGCATTAGAAGAGAACTCTTCTTCTTTGTAAGCCCGAAGAGTCTTTATATGCAATCTAGACTCTTTCTCCACCATAACATGCCACTCCTTGAACCGAGCAAAAGCTTGGTCCTTCTGCGAAAGGAAACAAATCCATGTGAATCTGCTACAATCATCAACAAGCAACATAAAGTACAAAGAACCTCCCAAGGATGGGGTCTGCAAAGGTCCACACAAGTCAATGTGTACCAACTCCAAAGGTTTCGAAGCCCGCTTCGGAAAAGATTCCCTGTGCTGCTTACCACGAATGCAAGAACTACAGTGTCCTTTCTTGCTGCCAACATCGGGCAAGCCATCCACCATTTGGTCCTGGAAAGCCCATCGCAACGCATCCACATTCAAGTGGCCAAAACTTAAGTGCCACAAGTCACCGATCTAAGTGCTTGTCAGAGAGGAGAGTGTTGAGAGTTTGTAGATACCGTTCTCCACTCTGCCTTCCCATACAACCTGGCCTGTTTCTCTCTCCCGTAGAGCAATAGAATGCTTCTCAAACTCCACCCGGAAGCCAGTCTTGCAAACCTCATGCACTGACAATAGATGAAAACCAAGTGCGGGGACGTAAAGAACATGAGAGGAATGCTTCCCCCCTCTGCTGAAACCGGCCTTCAGAAACTTGTTGGGCAGTGAGCACACCTAATCACACTTAAAACTCTTTACGAGCTGGAATAATAAACTTGGAAGAAAAAGAAAAAGAATAAGTGGAGCTAGAGTGCTCTTGCACAAAAGATCAATTGGCCCCAAAGCATAGCGCCCCCGCAGGTATTTATTTATCAACCGAAGTCTGTATAGCCCTTGTACAATTCTCGATAAGATGCCTCCTTGCCTCACGTGGAGGAGATCTCCTTGAACTTTCACCCAGTTTGTGTTGTGGGATACAAGAGCCTTGGCCCCCTTTTTATACAAGTTTGGGGGTGAAAAGCATAGCTTTTTCCCCTTTAAAAAAAAAAAACTACTAGGAGTGCTTTTCTCTCCTTTATTGAAAATAAACTCTTCGAAGGCTTTTCACTCTTCTTCTTTTTTTAAAATAAAAAAAATTAACACATGGCGAATAGCGTTTTTTCGAAATCCACGCTTTTCTCTTTTTCGCGTTATGGGCTGCCCGGCGCTTTTTCTCTCCGGCGCTTTTCCTTGCGTTGAGTACGCCAGCTCGCCTTCGCGTTCTGCTGCCCGGTGGCTTCTCTTCGCCGCTCTCTCTTGCTACAGACCCCTCTGACACATGGCAACGCTTGCAGCCAGCCATGTCAGCGCAGCAAGTGACCCCTTTGACACGTGGCAACGCTTGCAGCCAGCCATGTTAGCCCAGCCTGCATCAGCCATGTCAGCGCTTGCCTGCATCAGCCACATCAGCTGCCAGTGCCTGTCATCACCTGGAGCCAGCCTGACTGCCACACGTGGCAGCGCCACGTCACTTGCTGCTGACTGGTTGTGCTTGCAGAGCTGCTCCACAGGTTGCCTCAGCTGCTGCTCTTGCAACAAGGTAAGAGAAAGATCTAAAATACATGCACATGAGCAAACATATGAGCATGCACACACGTACACACACACACCAAACATGTATCTGCATCCACACATGTGTACAAACTTACACATGCACATACAGAATTAAACATGATGCTAAACATGTTTAAACATAATCACAATGCTTAAGAAAAGAGGTAAAATACTCAGTCCTGTAACATACCCCCCTCTTAAAACAAAGCAATCGTCCTCAATTGTTCATTCAAAGGATCTGCCAAACTAAAACAGAACCTAAGAGGCCAAAGAGAAAGCTATGTTCTGCCAACTGAAACAGAACATCTGAATAACATAAATCAAGAGCATCCACCTCGTGAGTAGTCATGTCCCCCTGGATGCTTTACCTGCTCCGCTCATGGCCATCCCACAGGACCCACGATCAGCAGTACATCATGAACATGTGTAAACACTGATGCATATCAAATGAAAGTCTAGAATAGGCGTCCCCATTCTCTCAAAAAGATCCGTATATCCATGAATCAAACCATGTGACTAGTACACATATATCATAGAAATCCCATAGGCAGATATACTGTCAGTTCAGTATCTCGGGTGTGCTGATAAGAACACCAAGCGACTTCCAGATCTCATCCAAGTGAACTCTGTGACAAGGGAGCAGAGTCACCCCCCTCTTGAGTAACAGGTAGTACTCCAGAATCCACAGCTGAACCTGTTGAAGCACTTTTTAAGGTAGGCTCCAAACCAAAAGCCTCGAGGTAAAGTTTTAGTATCCTCGCTGAATCTGCCAAGTCACCCTCCTCCATCCACTTCGAATCCATAGGTGAATAGTTCACAAACTTCACCAGATATCGACGTGAAACTTTTCCTCTGACTTTTCTTTCTTTATGTGCCAAAATTTGTTCCGGTTGAAGAATCTCATCTAGCTCTTCGACTTCTGGTTGTGGCTCATTAACGTGATCTGTAGGCACCTCACCTCTGAAAGGTTTAAGAAGACTCACATGGAATGCATTATGAATCCTCCAATGATCCGGTAGCTAAAGACGATATAAGAAACATCACTCATCTTCTCAATCACCTGAAAAGGCCCATAGTACCGCATACTCAGTTTAGGATATAAGTGCTATTTACCCTTCATTTTCCTGAGTCTAGCCTTCTCAAATCTCAAAAGCACCCAATCACCCAAATCAAAAACCAATGATCGACGGTGAAGGTTTGCTGCTTTCCTCTGTTTCTCTTGAGTCCTTTGAAGAGCCAACTTGACCTTCTTGTAAGTCTCATCCATATTCTCCACAAAACGATCTGCCTCGAAGATCTTATCTTTTGTATGCAGGATCAGAGGTACTTTCTTCTCGCCTTCCACAATCTCGAAAGGTGCCTTACCTGTCGAAGTGTGAATGGTGGTGTTGTAAGCAAACTCCACCAAAGGAAGATACTTTTCCCATTGCTCCTTATGATCCGAAACATAACACTTTAGAAGATCCAATACAACTGAGTTGGCAATTTCCGATTGCCCATCTGTTTGTGGATGAAAAGACGATGAGAACTTCAACGAAGTCTTCATGTTCTCGAACAATGCTCTCCAAAATAAACTCGTCATTCGAGGATCTCGGTCACTAATAATAGATGTGGGCATCCCATGGTACTTGAAGATATTTGTCAAAAATATCCTCACCATTTGCTCTACATTAATCTTCTTCCTGATTGGAATGAAATGAGCCTGCTTGCTGAAACAATCCACGATAGTCCAGATGCCATCATTCCCACTCTTGGTCCTAGGAAGATCAAAGATAAAATCCATAGCAATACTCTTCCACGGTCTATCTAGAATAGGCAAAGGATGAAGTAACCCAGGTGTCTTTTGACGGTCATACTTCACCTTCTGACAAATGATACAATCATGAACAAAAGCATCAGCATCTTTGCGCATAGTAGGCCAATAAAAGAATGCCTCCAAAGCTTTTACTGTAGCTTCAATACCACGATGGCTTGCATAAGGCGGAGCATGGCATTCTGTCAAAACCTTCTGCCTCAACTGAGATGTGACACAATTTTTATCATGCATCATTAAAAATCCTTCCTTGAGAGAATAATGATCAACTCGCTCTCCTTCAGTCAAACAATCAAAAATCCGCTCAAAATCTGTGTCATGAGCATACAGTTCTTGCATATCATCAAGTTCATGATGAAAGATAATAGAGACGGTGGCCACATGTGGTTTCCTAGACAAGGCATCTGCAACCACATTCTTTTTGCCATCCACATGAACAATCTGAACAATGAAATCAGCCCCAAGAAGGTAATGCTTCCAAGTTGAAAGAGTATGAATAACCGCAAGAAGCTCCTTCTCATATACTTGTAGATTCCTTTCTGCTGTGACAAAGTTCTACTCTCATAAGCAATAACATGTCCATCCTACATAAGAACAACTCCAGTGCTATTCCCACATGCATCACACTGTACCACAAAAGGTTTATGTAGATATGGTAGAACCAAAACTGGACCAGTGGTTAGCTTTTCCTTAAGCTTGTTGAAAGCTTCCACTTCCTTCTCTGTCCATCGAAATTTTACATCCTTCTTGGTCAGGTGATGTAAAGGTGTAGCAATTTCTGCAAAGAATCGGATAAACCTTCTGTAAGATGAACAAAGTCCTAAGAAACTTCTCACATCATGTATAGTCTGTAGATCTGGCCAATTCTTGACAGCCAATCTATGCTTTTTGAGTTCCTCAAACACTTTGGTCAAATGCTCCCGATGCTCCTTCTCTGAATGAGAAAACACAATCATACCATCAAAGAAGGTGCCCACAAAAGCACGGTGGGGTCGGAAAATTCGATCCATCATCCTGTTGAAAGTCGCTAGAGCATTCGTAAGACCAAAAGGCATGACCAATGTAACGTGCGGAAGCTCTGGGTAGTCTTCTTTCAGCCCTAAACACTCTTGAAGACCTTCTGATGCAAAAACGCACCATGATGCAAAAACGCAGGTAGAGAGAGAGTAGAGAGAGAGAGTGAGAAGTGCTGGAAATTCAGTATATACTATGTACAAAAAAGGTACAGATCTTTGCAGCCATGGGCTGCCTTCATAAAAAGGTTCCTAACCCTAAATTCTGTCCCCTATGGGACCTCCTATTGACTCACACCCCTAGTGGGTGGAATGAGTAAAACATGGAGCACTTGGTGCCTTTTATAGCATTCTTGGACAAGGTAGGAGCTGGCCGACTGCTGGTCGGCCAGTTTTAATTCATTAAATCCCTTTAATTCAGCCGACTGGTCCTGGTTCTGGCGCCTGCCTGCTGCCCTTATCTGCTGGCTCAGCCGACCACTCCAGTATGCTGCCGACAGCTCTTTGACCATGCTGATGTCAGCTGACAGCATCCCTTTGGTTCTTTCTCCAAGCCTTGCTTCAGTCTGCACTGCAGAGGTGCTCTGAGTTCTGTGCTCCATCATCCTGGTTCTTCTCCTGGGTTCATACTCTTTATCTGGTTGCCTCTTCTGGATCTAGCTCTCAGAATGTCCATGGCATTACTGATGCACATGACATCCCCCTCTGCTAAACTTGATGACGGGAATCCAACCTGCTCTTGGATGACTGTCATCATCCCAATCCTGTTCCGAAGTCCCTCTGTCATCATCCATCCCTGGCAAACCTTTTTCTCTGAAAATCCGGTCTGTTCTCCAAACCACTCTGTCTCTGATGAAGATCTATGCATCTGGTCTTCCTCTAGTCCACAATCCATTCCTGCCCTGGCTCTGAACACCGTCTTGGTCTTCGTTCCTGGAACTGAGTCTGGCACTCTCACATCACCCTTGGAGGATCAACCTCCGTTGGGACCGTTCCCTTAGAACCCATCTGGCTCACGGAACTGCCATCCCCATCTGGCACTGTGGAACACCACCAACAAACCTCCTGGGAGTTCTTCCCGATCTGTGTTCTTGCTTTGGGCTTCGAATCCGTGTACTTTCCTGTACCTTGGACCTGTACACCATCATATGGGACTGAATCAGTGTTTAGCTTGGCTGAGCCTGATGCTCTGATACCAATGTAACGTGCGGAAGCTCTGGGTAGTCTTCTTTCAGCCCTAAACACTCTTGAAGACCTTCTGATGCAAAAACGCACCATGATGCAAAAACGCAGGTAGAGAGAGAGTAGAGAGAGAGAGTGAGAAGTGCTGGAAATTCAGTATATACTATGTACAAAAAAGGTACAGATCTTTGCAGCCATGGGCTGCCTTCATAAAAAGGTTCCTAACCCTAAATTCTGTCCCCTATGGGACCTCCTATTGACTCACACCCCTAGTGGGTGGAATGAGTAAAACATGGAGCACTTGGTGCCTTTTATAGCATTCTTGGACAAGGTAGGAGCTGGCCGACTGCTGGTCGGCCATTTTTAATTCATTAAATCCCTTTAATTCAGCCGACTGGTCCTGGTTCTGGCGCCTGCCTGCTGCCCTTATCTGCTGGCTCAGCCGACCACTCCAGTATGCTGCCGACAGCTCTTTGACCATGCTGATGTCAGCCGACAGCATCCCTTTGGTTCTTTCTCCAAGCCTTGCTTCAGTCTGCACTGCAGAGGTGCTCTGAGTTCTGTGCTCCATCATCCTGGTTCTTCTCCTGGGTTCATACTCTTTATCTGGTTGCCTCTTCTGGATCTAGCTCTCAGAATGTCCATGGCATTACTGATGCACATGACAACCAAAAACTCATAAAGTCCAAAAGTTGTCCTGAAAGCTGTCTTGTGCACATCTTCTGGCCTGATGCGAATTTGATGGTATCCGCTTTTCAGATCAATGCGACTGAAGTAAGCTGCTCCCTGTAACCGATCCAAGATATCATCGATTCGTGGTATAGGGAATCTGTTCTTGATGGTATTCAATGCCCTGTAATCAATGCACATCCGCCAAGAACCATCTTTCTTTTGTACCAAAAGCACTGGTGAACAATAGGGCGAAGAGCTCGGTTGAATCAACCCTTTGTCCAACAGATCACGCACTTGGCTCATAATCTCTTCTTGTTGGGTTGCACTCACCGTATAAGGTGGCTTATTCGGTGGTGAACTTCGAGGAATCAAATTAATCCCATGATCCTCAGGCCTAGTAGGCGGCAACTCCCCTGGCAAAGCCTTTAGAAAAACAATCTTGAAAACTTTTGAGAAAATCCATTCTTTCCTTGTCCAACTCAGACAGGTTTGGATGTGTGGTATCTTGATTTTCTTTAACAAACACTAAGTAAACAGAAACGAGAAATGGCCGAGGCCGATACAACAAGAATAGATTCTCCTTTAAGCTTTACATCAAGAGTGTGTTCCTTATTCTTATGAGTGAGAAATTTTCCTATTGAAAGTATCTACCACCGCTTTAACTTTATGGCACCAAGGCATACCCAACAAAACATAACAACCCTCCAACGGCATAATGTAGAAATCATCCTCTCTGTTCGTGTAAGTCTGCACACTGAGATGCAGTTTCCCAATGATCGGTGTAACCTCAACCGAATGTCCAGGACAAGCCAAAGTAGCTTCATGCAACACACCCATCTCCTCTAGTTTGATGCCCAACTTTGCTGCAAGCTCGGGGGTGATGAAGTTTGCATGAGCCCCAGGATCGAAAAAGATCAAAACCTCCTGATCTCGAAGTCTTCCCCATGCTCTGCACAACTCTGAAGATGCATCCCCTTGCTTCAACCTTATCAAGTCAGGTACTAGTCCAGCAGATGGTTTCTGTTTCTTTGCTTTAGGCTTTTCTTGTGAGTCATCTGCGTTTTTAAGTGCTCTCTTCGGACACCTATAGTACTGATGTCCCTCGTCTCCACAAGAGAATCATTTGTTGGTAGCTATAAGTTCTTTCTTTTCTTCATTTGTTCTTTTTTGAGGTAAGGGCTGAAATTTCCTCTTCTTGGATTGCCCCTTCTCTCGTGGTTCAGTGTCTTTGTTGTCCTTTGACTCCTTTGCCTCTTTAAATGCTTTCTTTGAGAAGAGACGTTGATCCTTAAATCCTGACATCTGACCAGTAAGCATGGCATATCCAGTCTGAGCATTTTCTATCATCTGAGTCATATTGATGACCTTTGTTTTAATGCAATAGTCACGAAGCTCCTTGGGTAACCCACAACAATATGTCTCTACTTGCTCAACCAGTGACACGGGCCTAAAGGATGTGATCGATAGCAGAGCATCCCAAAATTTCTTGTTATATTCTTCTAGATTACTACAATCTCTGGAATCTAATCGATGCCAAGCCGTCATAACATCCACCTCAAAAGTCCGTGTCAACCATAAAGAAGAGAAGATTTGCTTGAACTCCACCCAAGTGCTAGGTGCTATACCCTGATGAAGAAGTGTCGACCACCATTGAAGAGCATTTCCCTTTAGGAAAGAAGCTGCCTTCTAAACCTTAGATGCCTCTGTGAAGTTACCACGAGAAAATGCCGCATCAAACTGTTGAATGAAGGTGAGAGCCTTCAAACAATCCTTTGCACCACTAAAAGTATCAAACTTTACTGCAGCACCACCCTCTTTATAATCTTTTGGCTTTTCGCCCGGAACAAGATTATCATAGGGATGTGGTTTGAGAAAAGAATTGCCCACAGCATTAGATCCCATGCCCATCATACCACCTCCCATACCAGGCATACCAAAAGCACTTCCGCCACCACCACCATAAGTTCCATACATACCTCCATACATACTTGGCTGCATACCATAGCTCCCAGTCATACCCATGTTGGGGGTACACCCGTCATGGAATGAAAGACAGAACCTCTGCCAAAGTAACCTGGATGAGAAGTATTAAAAGGGTTTCCATGGGTAGGTGGGGGAAAAGAAGAAGAAGAATCGGGGTATGGCTGAAAATTTGGGTAGATGGGAGCGGAATGTTGAGGCGTAGCTTTCTTCTAAGACCCTTGTTTCCGTGGTTTAGAATCAACTTTGAAGTTTTGTGGAAAACGTGAATCCTTCGCGAGTTCCATTAATCCCTCCATCAAACTTTGCATCTTTGCTTCATAAGTGGCATCATCATCTTCAAATTCTGGCATATCGGTAGGTAATTCTTGCTCGCTTTTCTCATCTTTTTCAAAGTAGTCGTCCTCTTCTGAAGATAAATCCTTCATCTCCACACTAGTTCCAGCCATAGTATTAAATGTGTCGACCACAGGCTTGCCCTCTTGAAAAAGTTGACGATGAATCCCGGCAATGGAACCTTGAAACCTGCCTTTAGAAACTTGTTGGGTGGTGAGCACACTTAATCACACTTAAAACACTTTACGAACTGGAATAATAAACTTGGAAGAAAAAGAAAAAGAAAAAGTGGAGCTAGAGTGCTCCTGCACAAAAGACCAATTGGCCCCAAAGCGTGGCGTCCCGGCAGGTATTTATTTATCACTCGAAGTCTGTATAGCCCTTGTACAATTCCCGATAAGATGCCTCCTTGCTTCATGTGGAGGAGATCTCCTTGAACTTTCACCCAGTTTGTGTTGTGGGATACAAGAGCCTTGGCCCCCTTTTTATACAAGTTTGGGGGTGAAAAGCATAGCTTTTCCTCCTAGAAAAAAAAAAACTACTAGGAGTGCTTTTCTCTCCTTTATTGAAAATAAACTCTTCGAAGGCTTTTCACTCTTCTTCTTTTTTTTAATAAAAAAAATAACACATGGCGAATAACGTTTTTTCAAAATCCACGCTTTTCTCTTTTTCGCGTTATGGGCTGCCCGGCGCTTTTTCTCTTCGGCGCTTTTCCTTGCGCTGAGTACGCCAGCTCGCCTTTGCATTTTGCTGCCCGGCGGCTTCTCTTCGCTTCTCTCTCTTGCTACAGACCCCTCCGACACATGGCAACGCTTGCAGCCAACCATGTCAGCCTAGCCACGTTAGCGCAGCAAGAGGCCCCTTTGACACGTGGCAACGCTTGCAGCCAGCCACGTCAGCCCAGCTTGCATCAGCCACGTCAGTGCCTGCCTGCATTAGCCATGTTAGCTGCCTGT
Organism: Cibotium barometz; assembly: GCF_041138505.1. NCBI lineage: Eukaryota > Viridiplantae > Streptophyta > Polypodiopsida > Cyatheales > Cibotiaceae > Cibotium > Cibotium barometz. The sequence continues at coordinate 7,115,073 of NC_141091.1, read as the reverse complement.
GCCCTGTCATCACTTGCAGCCAGCCTGACTGTGCCACGTGTTAGCTGCCTGTGCCACGTGGCAGCACCACGTCACCTGTTGCTGACTGGTTATGCTTGCAGGGCTGCTCCACAAGTTGCCTCAGCTGTTGCTCCTGCAACAAGGTAAGAGAAAGACCAAAAATACATGCACATGAACAAACATATGAGCATGCACACACATGTACACACACACCAAACATGTATCTGCATCCACACACGTGCATGTCCAGAATTAAACATGATCAGTGAATGCTAAACATGTTTAAACATAATCACAGTGCTTAAGAAAAGAGGTAAAATACTCAGTCTTGTAATATTTGCCATCGGGAACGATCTGCATCCTGCTCTCACTATGAATTGGTATAATGGAATTGTCGCCAATGAAAATGCGACTTGACTGTCGTTTAAGATCATGTAAAAACTCTCGGGAAGGAGTCATGTGCTTGGAAGCACCACTATCGAGAATCCACTCCTGAGTATCCCTGGTGGTGAAACCAACTGCCTCCTCGCTTGAAGAAGATGAAGCATCTGTGTCCAAAATCTCCAAGTGCACAAAGGCTGGAGTCTTTGCAGCTGAAGCTAAAGAATCAACACTCTTCTTAGGACATTTTGCCAATAGTGGCCTTTCTCGCCACAATCGTTACAGGTCTGCTCGGCCTTCAATTTGTCACGGTCTGAGTCGGGCTTCTTCTCAGAAGACTTCCCTTTGCCCTTATTGTTGTTGTTACGGCCTTTCGACCATTGGCCAGTCAAGGCCTCAGAACCTCCGACCTGTGGAGTGTTGGATTACATCATCTCCAGAGGGTCTACATCACCTTTTTTTTTTTCATGCTTGTATTGGCCATTTATGAGGCCTTGCATTGACATATCTCAGTAGCGATTATTCAGTATTTTTCTACCATTTTTTGGTATTTTTAGACATTTTTGTAGCATTTTATGCTATTGCCATGTTGTCGGCCTGCTACAGCTGGCCGACCAGCATCTTGGGGGAATATATAAGGGCTGACTCCCTTTCCCCCAGTTTATCTCATTTTTTAGCATTCAGTTGAGGTCATTAGCAACTGCTACTGCTTCTTACCATTATACAACACCTACGAGCTTCGATTTCAGCAATCAACATAAGTTTCCAGCATTTACAGGTCTTGTACTTGGGCCTACATCGGTGTTTTATATTTGCTTCACTTTCTTTCATGGTATCGGAGCAAAACGCTGACCTAAGAGCAGAAGAGAGCTGCGTTTTCTGTTTTGGAGTAGAGGCTTTGATAGTCATTCCGGCCTCTATGCGGCCCTAGTTCCCCGGGCACCCGCGAGTTTCATTGGTATCAGAGCATAGGTTTTCTTGGAAGCAGAGGCTTCCTTCTATCAATGAGGAAGAGAAAAGATCTCAAGTGGGGACCACACTTACTATCATTGCTATTAAGCATGGCCAGCCACTTCATAGCCTATAAAGCAAGAGCACGAGCAATAGACAGCTTGGTCTAAGGATTTATGAATTCACAAAATTTATCTTGAAAGTATGGAGTTGGCTTTATGTGCAAACGTTTAGCACTCTTTCCATATGGATATTGTGGATTATATTATCAAGCTTATAGGCAAGCTATATGGAGATATATCTTAGGATATCTTAAGGATATGGTGACGAGATATTTCTTTTGGCTTCATGACCAACCTGGCAAAGAAAAGCCAAGTATACTTTGAGTTTGCAAAGTTGGTGCTTTTGCTATTTACTATGAAGTGTTTTTGATGTTCACGAATAATTGTATAGCCATGCAAGGAGAAAGGTGGTGTTGTTTGCCTTGAGATGGTCTCAGGGAAACATTGTTGCTCCCTTTATTGGGATGGATTATATCTATGGAGATTTCTTTCTTGGACGAGATTTATATAGATATTGGGCTTCACAAGCAATTTCTATGGATGAATCTGTCCTAGTTTATAGAGAAGAAATATTTGGATGTCTCATGGATATGATGCTTTTATGAATAAAAGTCTATCTCTACTTTGAGGTGTGTGGTCAGCACGGAGCATGTGGTTAGAGTTATGGTATACAAGTCTATGGATTCCTGGACTTCTTTTCTAGGGATTTGGATCCATCCTCAGGTTTATGGATTATGTTTATGACTCCGTTTTACTGGAATGGATTATTCTTTTTGGCTCCCTTCATTTGGGATGCATTGGACTTATGGAACGCATGGTTCACATACCTTGTGTAGTGTTCTCGTGTCCTACGTGCTCTCTTGAAGATTGTTTCTACCATGTGTGGGTGGAACAATAGAGAGCAGATGGAAGGGAACATGGGCACTTCAGAGGGTAGTGTCAAGCACAACATACCCTGTGTAGTGTGCTCTTGTCCCACGTGCTCTCTTGAAGATTGTTTCTACCATGTATGGTGGAACAATAGAGAGTAGATGGAAGAGAACATGGACACTTGAGAGGGTAGTGTGAGTTGGTGGCTAAAATGCCTACAAACTATTGGTGGTGGCCGAAATGCCTATAAACTCTGTAGCAGAAATGCTTATGGAACACCAAGTTATATATGCGTGCGAGTGATTATTTTATCTTGTTACTTGAGCCCACCTCTCATCCAAGGTATGTGGTCAGAGTACCAACACGGAGTGCAAGTGGTAAAGTGGTTGGCAGGGGACTTATGTGTACGCCTAGGGCATGTGGATTTGCATATGTTTGTGTGCCTTGAGCTTGTTTGTTACTGGATTATACAATGACATGGATCTTATGGACTGTACTATGGTTTCTCATTTGGCCGAAATGCCTATAAATTAGGAGAAACAAGGTATACCTATGATATTAACTATGGAGAACAAGTTTTTCTATCACCATGGTTTGTGATCTAGAATGGCACCAGTTTGTGTGCATAGCACATGTTTCTGTGCGAGGCACTAGTTTCTTGGGCATGGTTCTTATTTAAGTGTCTTAGCACTTGGTTGGTGATTTTCATTGGCATATGATTATCTCATTGATATTGGTGATTGAGACACAATTGGCTCTTGTGTCTGTGTCTAGTATATCTTTCATGGAACTCTTGCTCATTTATTTTGGGACATGATTATGATATTTGGACTTATTGGATTGTTTTGTCTCGCCTATTTATTTTGGGATATGATTTTGATATTGGTATTATGGAGACTTATTTAGTCTTGTTCATTTATTTGGGACATGGATTCTTCAGTTATATTGGATTTTTGAGACTGTCTCGTCTTGCCCACTTGATGGGACATGATTATATCTTGGATACATGGCTTCAAGCTTAAAGTTGCGGATAACTTTTAAGAATATGGGAGGATGTCACCAGCCTGGACATTTCCCAGTATGAAAGGGGTCTGGTGGACTCCAGAATGTCTAAATATTTGGAAAGTACAAGCTTTGGGAATGGGGAATTATCTTGGAATACAAAGGACCATACTCCTAAAATTTAGGAGAGTTGCTTTTTTGGGCCCGACTCCGATGGAAATTCTGTTCGCGTCATTACATCTCGAATTGAGCAGATACCAAGAGTTGGCAAAGTGCCTATGACAGAATGTCTACCAGTTGGTATATTTTTAGAGAAAGTTTATGGAAGGATCCATCTCTTAGATTGGGACATGTGGCAAGAAAGTGGACCAAAGTGAGACAAGTGGGCTCACACTTGTCACTTCAGCTATTGTGTGACTCTCCACTTGTCATTGTAGCCTTCTCTTGCCATTTTAGCTAGGCCCGGGGATCCAATAATAGATTAAACACTCACTTATTAATATTTATAGGCTTTCACACCCTCCTGTGTCGACAAGTGTCCATAAGTCACTTATAACCTATGCATATCCGGCCACCATAGGCATAAACCTAGCCTTAAATACACAAACTAATGGTTAACCACATGGGGCCATAACATCCGTGTTAGTGAATGAGGTTTTACCGAAGCCAAATTTGTGAGCAGTTGATCAGACAAAGACGGGAGTGCTTTAGTTGGTTCATCACAATGTGTGCTACTTGGAGCATGTTTCATAAGCAGTTGTCTCTATGGAGGACTAGACATTGGCACCCAGTAGCCAAGAAAACGTTGGTCGAAGCATTCAGGTTTGAGTGGATGCAAGGTTGATGCAGGAGTTCTCAAGAGTCTTGTGTTTCCTTTTGAATTGCAAGCATATGTGGAGTTTTGGGAAGCTAGGGTTGGTGGTCCATAAGTTGAGATTCGTAGGTTGTTGGAAGGTTTTGTTTGGTAGTGGTCTTACCAGGAGGCATTTTTGCTAGAGCTTGTTCAAGAGGATGCACCTAATGAGTCAGCTCTTCATCATGAGGTGTTGGTTTAGGGTGTGCTTTAAGAGCAGATTCACGGGAAGTTTCTTTTGGTGCTGACATAGCACCGCAACAATGTTAGCTTTTAGGAGCAGCGGTAAAATGCCCTCATAGACCTTGGGCCAATCAGTTCTTTCGAGTGTCATATGAATACCGGACACTTGAGGAAATCTAGGATCTTAGAGAATGTGACACCCCCACCCCTACAGATATGGCCTACCAGTAGGGTCGTGTTTTGGGCAGGTAGGTCGAGTGGAAGTGAATGCCCAAGTGTGGAGAGCAGGGGCGCACATGCCACACATGTGAAAATATTGGTAAAATCTGGTCGTGGATTAGATGGACAATTGGTCGACCAGTCCTAAAGGCTGACAAGTTCCCCATGCACGCACTTATAGGGCGTTTGGGCATTCAGTTCGGCATCTCATGATTCAGGAGCTTTTCCAAGAGGAGCACCGGTCTTCAAGCGATTAGAAGGCTGCAAAACATATCTGCAGCAGGGATAGGAGTCTACAATAACATTAGGGATGAGATCTAGAGAGATCAACCTTTTGGGATACCTTTCAACACAGAAACGTTCTGTTGTATTTCTTTTCATTTTACATAATACATGGGGATGCTTTTGTGTTGAAAGTCTTCCTATCTTTGTTCACACTTGCATTGCACCAATAGTCTTACTTGAAGTCATTTGAGGACCTTATTTGAAGTGTATGTGAGCACCATGTAGAAACATGATTCAATGCTAGATCCCGGGACCTTGCCATATATGCTTTCCATTTGGCACTTGAGCTCCAATGCCCATTTCTGTATCCAAGAAACCATCTTAGGCGCCTAGAGCAAGTTTTAGGTGCTTGATCTTTTGTACTAGATCATTCCTCATCCCCAAAGCTTGTACATTAATGCATATTTGGGCATCCCAAAATCCACACCACCCCTTTTGCTACTAAAAAATGTCCAGGTTGGTGACATGAGCAACGGGACAGATGCAAAGGGGGAGGAGCAGTGGGTGAATGGAAAGAAGCGCAGCGAAGGGGTTAGGAATTGGGGAAGTGGGGAAGGGACAACGTGTACAATGAGCAATGCGTAGGGGGGAAGTGGGGTGGGGATGTTCAGCACGGCTCCAGCTTATGTAATTTTTGATTCTATACACAGTTTGTAACGATAGACTTTGCAAAGTATCACGAAGGTTTGGAAAGAGCAGTCTTATGAGATGCTGTAGCCTATATTCAGCCTTGCTTTCAGGTTTATGTCAATTGATTGTTGCTTCTGGGATGACTGCGAGTTCCCATCTTATTTAACTGATTAGTAGAAGCCTTAGGGCCTGCAGCATTATGGCATGAGCAAAGCTAAACGAGCTGCAGCCAAACAAGCAACAAGGGAGCATCTAAAGAAAGCTAAGCGAGATCGAGTACTTTACTGCTACTTTTTTTTCCTACTAAGACTTCTACTTTCCAAGATAATTGCTAGTCCTTATCAGAGTATCCTATGGTTTTAATCCTGCCACCTTTTGTTTACCAGCTTGATCCGGACAAGTTCGCTTCACCGCTGAAGCGGCTTCAGCAGCAAGCAATGGAGACACCTGATGATGCAGAAGAGAAAGGCGAAGCAGATACTGCTGCAAACAGTAGATTACGAGGTTCTATTATAACCTTAATAATCCATACGATTGTCTGGCTTTTATTTTAAATTGATTGCGATATGATTCAGGCATTTGGACAAAGATTGGATTGATATGTTGTATGATGAAAGGGGAAATGAAATACTCTGCAAATTGATTGGGTGTTTATGATGCTGGCAACATGTGAATGCAGGACACAAGCATGCAGTAGTACTTAGATGTAGCTTGCTAAAATGCAGTCATTCACCAAATATGGAAAGATTGGGAGCATTTGGATATCTAGTTTCTCCAGATTAGCAGGGCAAGACCTAAGATGCATCAGGAGAGTAAGATTGCCACCAGATCTGGGCTTATATAGCACCCTGAAGCTGGTCTAGCATCTACAATCTTTTGATAAACCGCTTTTGGCAAGTCAGCAGCTTGGCCTCACCTTCTCATCCAGGAAGCACTTCCTTTTAGCATCAACCGGACTCATTTAGGTTAAGAGAAAACTTATTAAAACATACTTGAGCAAACTATATTATCCTATAATTTTGGGAATCCCTAATTCGTAAGACGAGCACTAAAATCATGAATTGGGCTTCTTTTCTTTAGGGATGTCCCTAGATTTTAGAGATCTCTCCAGATTTTAAAATAACCCTCATGCTGGCAGGTGAATGGAAGAAGCTCTTACTAAAATATATCTCAAATGCAATTGTGCAATAAAGACATGCAACATCAATCAAGCACTTCTAACATAAGAGTAATTGTCTTATTAGGTAGATTTTAACCTTAAATTTTCGAGTCTCAGGCCCACTAGCCAAGGCTTTCCACTCCTTTGCATGTGGAGTAAGTGGCCACAATATCAATTTATGTTGCCTGTAGAAACTCTTAGAGACCTATTATGTAAAAGGTGTTTATATCTTGGGAGTGCTGCACAGTAGTACAGTGTGTGCCTTCACAAGGGTCCACCATAACATACAGCCAAGCCACCACTTTACTCCAGTCTAAGTAGGAAATGCCTCTTCATAGACACAGCTCTCTCTCTCTCTCTCTCTCTCTCTCTCTACTCCATCTCTGCTTGCAACTAAAGGGAGATTTGGCTCGCCACCTTTTGCAGTGGAAAACATATTAAACGAACAGCACGAAGGAAAGGATGACTGAATAATCCTTGTTCTCTCTCTCTCTCTCTCTTTTCTCTTCTTCTTCTTCTTCTTCTTCTTCTATCCACTTAAATTTCAATTGGTCTTATTCTCTTCTTCTTCTTCTTCTATCCACTTAAATTTCAATTGGTCTCTATTGAAGGGCTTGTTTAACTAGTGCCAACTTTTTGTTTCATGTTTTACGCGTAGAGCGGGAAAGCTTTTGGGGTTCGGTTTGGGAATTAGCTGATTCCTTTTTTTTTTGTGTGGTCACAGTGTTAACTGGAATGGGGAATTCCTCGAGCTCCTTTTGCCGGATGTCGTAGAAGTCGAAATGTGTGTTCAGTGCCTCCACATATGTAACTTGGTTGAACACAATGCTAATCATTACACTTAAATACACCAATATTTAATGGACAACATACTTAATATAAGAAGTAATTTGTTGAATTGACAAGAGACACACAATGAATTGGAACAGCCGGCCCCTCTCTCAAATAAAGTATATTGATCTTCGGAGAATCAAGTACTTAGTGTCATGGGCATTTATGACCAGATTTCCATACCAATGGATATGAATATAGTATTGAAAACAATGTGGTTGTCGGTGTCGACTTGCAACTCACACTACCCGCTCAAGTGTCCATGTTCCCTACGATCTGCTCTCTATTGTTCCACCAACACATGGTAGCAACAATTTGCAAGAAAGAACGTAAGACAAGAAAACACTACACAGGGTATGTGAACATGGAGTCCTGCTACTTGCTTCCATATTTAAGCATCAAAGCTTACCAATTACAAGTAGAGTTGATGACAGCGGAAGTCTTTGCGACGATGGAAGCATTTGGAGTGTTGAAATATTCAATCTGTTGCGATCTTTTGCGACAAAAGTCTTCAAGAGGATGAAAGGAACCTTGGGAAAGCTTCCCGTATGGTTCAACTTGAGAAAGGAAGGCTGAAATTAGGGTTCTCAGCAAAAAGACCAGAAATAACACCAAATCTAAGAGTCGTTTTACAGAATTTCAGTCATTGGGAGTGTGTGGGAGAGTAAACACCACCTGGAAACACTCTTGGAAGCTTCGAAAATACACTAGCAAGCTTGGATATGGAGTTGGGAAGGAGAAAGTGCAAAAAATGCAGCCAAAATCCTCATGAAGGAGGGCGCCAACTTCTAGAGAGAGAGGGAAGAGAGATATGATGAGATGTCCACCCTAGGTGTCAAGTAGAGAGGACAAGTGACTTGTGCAAGTTGGGACGGACACATGGCTGGTCACTCCCTTTGTACATAAGGTTTGGGCGGTGGGCATTGAGTTTTGTCTACCTCGGGACTTAGTGTGTGTAAACACAGGGTTGGTTATATGTTATGAGTTTTGGTCGCTTAAAACTTAATGAAGTGTGTACACACTAACTTACAAATTAATGCTAATTTTTAAGGCTAGGTTTATGACCAATACTTACCACATGTCACATGCCACATAACCATGTCAGCAGACAGTTTCACACGCACGGTTCACGGTTGGGCGTCCCTTTACTCGGAACTACACATTGATCAGGCAAGCATGAAAACAACATGCAATTTCAATTACAGGCAAGTACATAAAGATGCTATGCAAATTTGCAATGGCAGTAAGGATCTTGTCTCAAGGTGCAAGCTCCTCTCCGATTGGGCAACTATGGAGTGTGTTCGGCCATGTTGCATCCAAGAACAGGAACAAATTTGGGACAAAACAAGTCAATGACTTGATTTTTGTAAGTGCTAATTTGCGATTGCTTGGTGATATGGCTTCTCCCAAACCAGAGAAGTTTATATTGCTTGATGAGGAGTCCTCGGATGATGAGGAGACACATGGACTTGCAGATCCTGGTCAGGATGGGGTTGAAGATTTGGATGCTGCAGATGTTGGTCTTGATGATATGGCTTTCTTGGATGACATAGATGAGTCTCCTTGATGGTATCACTGGCAGTAGCCATGCATGATATCTCCTTACTATTTGCATGTAACCTTGAGGCTTGGACTCTGGACTTGGGTTGTTTCTTTTATCTAGGCCGTGGGCCACATTTTGTGCTTTTTGTCACTTATGTCATGTATGATGTGGGCTAATTTATTTTGACTTGTGAGATCAGTGTTAGTATCTAGCCATGCAAATTGTGTGGTGCACTAGACTTTAGTGTGTCTCTGATTTGGTTATATAAATGAGCATTGTATGTTAAGATTTATTGTCATTTCTAGGAATTATCTAGGTCGTTCCTTGTTTCCGTTCCCCCTCGTTCTCGTTTCCCCTTTTTCTTGTTCCCGTTCCCCTGGTGGTGCTTTCGTTCCGTTCTCGTTCCGTTGCTACTATGCCTTAGGTACCACACGCACTTGCTGATACCCACTTTTAAGATTAATTCGCCTAAAGTATGCCGATTCATCCAACTTGTCAAGGATGTCATCTGTGCGTCGAATTGGAAACCGGTTCTTGATGGTAAGCTTATTCAAAGCTCTATAATCCACACACATACGAAAAGATCCATCCTTCTTTTGAACCAAGAGGACGGGTGAACAATATGGGGAAGGGCTTGGCTGAATCAAACCCTCTCAAGAAGTTCATTTACGTACTTTATGATCTCCTCTTTCTGGAATGCACTTACACGATAGGTTGGCCTATTAGGTGGTGAGTTGCTCGACACAAGATCAATGCGATGATCTTTCGGTTGTACGGGTGGCAACTCATTTGGTAACTTGTCGGTAAAAGAATCGTTGTACTCTTGTAAAAATTTCAGCTTATCATTACTAACTCTATTTACATGCACATTATTTTCTTTAACATGATCTCATACAAAAATCAAGTATGCAAAAATACTCTTTTTCATTACTTTCTTAATTTGTACATTAGATATAAGGGGAATGGTATCACCCTCTTCACCAGCATCAATCACATGCGCTCGGCCTTTATGCATGAAGGTGATCCTATTGGTCTTGTAAGTCAAGGCGTGTGTGCCAAGACTTTCCAAGCAATACATCACAACCATTCAAAGGCGCTACAAGAAAGGCCTCATGATCCACACAGCCTTGAATGTGTATGCGAACTTGCCAATAATAGGCATAACCTGCGCTTCTCTACCAACAAAGGTAGTCCCTGCTTCAGTTTGAGGACCCATGGCCTCCAATGCAATACCCAAAGCAGCCGCCATTTGTGTAGATATGAAGTTCTCAGTTGCAAATCATTAAACATGAACAAAGCGGGTTGATTCTTAACTTGTTCCCAAGCTTTACATAGAACCCTGTCTTTGCTATCATGTGAAGTGTTGCCCTGCACATCCGGAACCATATGCACATTGGGCTTTGATGCACTCGCATTATCACGCTTCTTGTTTGGGCATGCATTTGCAATATGCGCAGGTGCTGTCACAAGCAAAGCATTTTTCCTCGCTCATATATTACTTTTTCTGCTCCGGAGCGAGACCATAGTCTCTCACTTGAAAGGTACGCTTCCTGGTAGACTTATTTTCAGTCTTTGGATCATTTTTATCTTGGTTTTGGTCCTTTTTAGGTGGTTGTCCATTATTTTGCAGGTTTTGGACAACCCTCTCTTTGCCTTGAAATGAGGGTTTAGCCTTATTGGATGGACTCAGCCTGAGTTCCAATTGCTCGGTTGGCAGTGGCGGCTGCGATTAGTTGGTGTAAAGTGTGACCAGGATACATTTGTAGTCCCGCTTTGTACACGAGTTGCAATCGTGATTGAAACCTTCTCTTCCTTTCTGCATCGGTGACGTGCATAAATGGAGACGCCTCCAAAAGCACTTTCCAAAACTTTTGCACATGTGCATTTGTCACCATTTGGTCCCTTCACCAGTCTTGACCAGTGTTTCACATACTGAGCAGAGCCAAGGTGTGAACATAGATTTTTCATAGAAGAAAGCTGAAGCATCTATCGGCAAAGTTTGGTGTGAAAGATGGCCACACGACATGAGTAGCATGGGATTTTATTCATCAAAGTGACTTATAATGTTTATAAGTCGGTGTGTTCACATATCATCAAAGGAGGACTTGACTTATTATTATTTTGGGCATCTACAAGTGGACAAAAAGAGGCGCTTACTTGAAACTTAGCCAACAAGCTTGGGAAAAGCACAAAAAGATGATATTTTGGGCTCAAACTTGGAGTACAAGGCAAGAGAAAGCATAAAGTAGTTATTTTGGGCTAGTGCGGTTATTTTTGGCAAAAAGGGGAAAAGCACTTCAATTATAGGCTGGTCGACGCTATAAAAGTTGTAAGAGGCTCCTCTTTTGGATCATCAACAAGCGCTCGTTTTTCCCTCACCGGTAGCAGTTCTTCTTCTTCTTTGCGCTCGCCGTACAAGGTTGTGGGTGGCTGTTTGCTGGCCGTACAACACCCTCTCTCTCTACGTTGGTCAGCAGTCGTACAACACCCTCTCTCTCTCTCTCTCTCTCTCTCCACTGGACATCAGTTGTACAACACTTCTTCTCTCTCTACGTTGGCTGTACAGTTGGCACAATAGCCGTGTATTGGTGCAGCAACCGTACAGAGGCCGTACAAGTTCACACGTGTGAAAATCAAGGGGTTTTTAAAGTTGTTTTATGGGTTGTTTATGAGCTGGTTTATGGGACAGTGTTTGGACGGGACGGGGACGAGACGGGGACGGGACGGGGGACGGCCATAAGTAGGCAATGGGTACGGGGGAGGGAACGACACTCAAATTTTTTTTTGAAAAAAAGTTTTTCTACTCTTCACTTATTCTACTTTGGAAGTACATCAAAATGAGCACAAATTTACACTAAAATGGTAAGCTTTTGAGTCATATTAACAAAATTCGTCAATCAAAGAGTGAAGGCGTTGACGGTTGATTGTATTAATAATTAAGTAGATACAAAATGAGTTACAAGAGTCAGGACTAAGCCTTAAGGAGGCACAATACATGGAAGGACTCAAATGACCTTTGTGGGACATCGATTCAAAATATGACAAGCACGCATAACAGCTTCCACCCAAAAGACATGTGGTAGCTTCTTTGCCTTTAACATACATCTGGCCATCTCCATGAGTGACCGATTCTTCCTTTCTGCAACCCCATTTTGCTGTGGAGTATAAGGAGTAGTATACTAATGCTTGATACCTACTCTCAAGAAAGGAATTCAGCATGTGTGACATATATTTCCCCCCTCGGTCAGAACGGAGGGTCTTAACCTTGCATCCCGACTCTGTTTTAGCAAGTGCTACAAAGGCCAAAAATGCATCATATACCTGTGATTTGTGTGTCAACGGATAGACCCAGCATATACGAGAGAAGTCATCAATAAATGTAGCAAAATAGAAGCAACCTCCTAATGACTTCGTCTGCATGGGACCACAAAGATCACTGTGTATGAGCTGCAACTTTGCAGTTGCTCGTAGAGCGTGATCACGTGGAAAGGAAAACCGATGCATTTTTCCCAAAATACATCCTTCACATATGTGATCTGGAGGCTTCTCCATAAGAGGTAGGTCTGTCAACATGTTGTGTCGCTGCATAAGCATAAGACTACCAAAATTTACATGTCCCATGCGAGCATGCCATAACTCCGCATCAACCATAGCTGGAGTAAGAGTGAATGCATGATAAGCAGACTGATCCACTGGCTGAAATGCATCCAACTGATAGAGTCCATGACATAATGCACCAGTAAGCATCAAGGTCAAGGCATTAGCTTTGTCTCTGACCATGCATTTGTCATCATCAAAGTTGACTTGCATACCACACTGTGCTAAAGAAGAAATGGACAACAGATTCTTCTTTATCCCTGGTACATATAAGGCATTTGTAAGGCGAAGAATAGAGCCATCAATGGCTGTGAGCTGAATCTCCCCGATGCCACGAACTGGATATGAAGCATTATTGGCACACTGAACGGTCTTGCCAACAGGGGCAGGGCATACATTACAAAACAAATCCCTGCGAGATGTAATATGCTTTGACGCACCACTATCAAAATACCAAGTACATGCATGCTCTGTCACACTGAGTGCCTGTGAAGACCAAGAGGCATCATAATTGCATGTGTAGAAACAGTAATCCCTGTCTTCAACAAAGGAAGCAGTCTCCGGAGGAGCTTTAGAGGCATCATTTACAGACATCCCAGATTCCTTCGCCTTCTCTTTGGCAATCCTCTTCCTACACTCTGTGATGTAGTGACCTGGCTTCTCACAGTAATGGCATTTGCCCTTCTTCCTGGGCTGTCCATCACCTTTCTTGGTATCCTGAGATGAACCACCATCACCTGAATTCTGATTTGAACTCTTTGGCTGAGATTTGCCTTTCCCTTTTTGACCTGTCACAAATGCTTGTTCAGCACTTGTGTTCATGTTCATGTTCTTCCTGATTTGCTCTTCCTGTAACAAGAGAGCAACAAGTTCCTGATACTTTAGGGGCTTAATAGCATTCCTGATACTTTAGGGGCTCAATAGCATTCCTCATACTAAGGTTCAAAGAGGTATGAAAAGCCAAGTAGGATCTTGGCAAAGAGTTTAAGATGGTGGATACAAGCTGTGTCTGAGGAATAATCTCATCCACATTGATGAGTTGCTCTCTCAAATCTTGTAGCTTGTTCAAGTGGCTAGACATATCATCTCCTTCATGCATCTTCTGATTTTCCAGCTCTCCTTTCAAAAATGAGATCCGTGTCTCACGAGCTGCATACATTTGCTCCAAAGTCACCCATGCATTCCGTGAAGAGCCAGCTGAACGAATATGAGGGAGGTATAATAGACCTCTGTACTGACAATGCAATAAGTGATAAGGCTTGTGCATATTTGGCATCCCATGTCTTCTGGGCATTTGTTCTTTGAACAGGTAGTGGCTGACTTGGTGCCTGTGCCTGTTGTCCTCTTCCACGAGCACCCCCTTGGGGAGGAGTCTCTGGAGCCAATGGACCTGGATGTGGTTCATCACCACTAACAAAATCCCAAAGACCTTTTGCCACGAGCACATTTCTCAGCATGAAACTCCACAATGAGTAATTCATGCCATCCAGCTTGTCTTCCTTAGACAAGTACGTGAACACATCACTTTGCTGTTGATTTGCCATTATGCCAGTGCACAATGCTGTACCTGTGTATCAAAAAACCCAAAAGCAATAACCTTGAAAGCAACTGTACTCCACTGAGTACAACTAACCCAAATATGCTTGCACTCTCAATCCTCTGAATGTGCAAAACAATGCACCACTGACTGAGTAGAGCAACAAAAGTGTCACACACAGTGCCAAAATGCCCAAAAATGCCCAAAAATTTTTGCACCCAAAGCCTTGCAAAAAGCGTGTAGAGGTTTCTTTGCAAGAAAACCTCCCTGTATCTGCCAGAAAAACTCTCACAGAGAAAATGCCCAAATGTCAAAACATGTAAAGCTGTAAATTTTTACCCAGAAGATTTTGCAGGTACACTCGGCTGTAGGTTGTTCGGAACAGCAGCAGGTACTGGTCTGCTGTAGGCTGTACGGAACAACTGTCAGGTACAGATCGACTGTTGTCTGCTGTACGGAGCAGACTGTGTACTGAATAGCTGTACGGAACAGGGCAGTCGCCTGTACGGAGCAGGGCAGGTGCTGGTCTGCTGCAGGACTGTACGGGCAGTTGACGGCGAGGGTAGCTGCTGGCGTCTGACTGTACGAGCAGCTGGTGGCGTGGGTCTGTACGAACAGCTATACGGCTGTCTGCGCTGAAGTGCCTGCAGCTGATGGCGACTGAATGTATGGGCAGCTGATGGCGAGGGACTGTACGGACAACTAGGCGAACCTGCTCTGATACCAAAATGTGGGATGTGGCTGTTAGGGTTAGGGTTTTGGAAGGCACATCAACAGGAGTCGTGAGACTGAGAGAGAGGAACACGACTGCTCATATATAATGAAGTACAATAGCCACATAAAAGATGTGACCTAATAGTGTGTTCACATGGTCCGGTCATAAATAGTGCCAGGTGGACCAAATCACTTATAAACCTTTATAAGTGAAACTAAGCTAAACTGGGCTAAAAAACCTCCACTAACTGAAGTAAAAAGTGCCCCAGTAACCTATTGATGATCACTAGCACTCCCCTGGGTGCATACACAGCATAAAACCCAACAAATAGGTGGACTATGGGCCTCACCATAGCATCCATGGTCTTCACACGCTCCCACCAAGAGGCGTCATCCGCCCGTAACCTACACTCTTGGCCAGTGTTTGTAGAGGACTCTTGCACGTAGACAAACTCGTCGCTAAGGAAAAGCCCCCTCAGGTGCACCGCTACAATCCTTCAACTGGCCCAACATGAGGAAGTTGTAGGCAAACCAAGTGTCGGAATATTTGAGGAGAGAGAGAGAGGACCTCTTGTTGAACTCATGCCGAAGTCTTTGGTGGTTGAGGACAAAGGAGACCATGGTGTTGGTCTCCTCAATGAGCGGGCTGATCCATGGCAATGTCCCTATGTCCTTGAGGAGATTGTTTAGGCAATGAACCATACAAAAGGACACCGTGACATGTCCATACATACCTTGGAGGATACCTCCCGTCGCCCGATTGGAAGGCTCCCCATTCGCAACAAAGCCCACTACATGCTCGGGACCAATGATCTCCATGGTGGTAGCCCACTCCGCCGCAAGCACATCCGCGCTCTTCCCGGTGTCGGATGCATCATGAGATGAGATGAAGTACATCTCCGCGGGAACATGCAACCACGCCATGAATACTCGTCTTGCAGGTGTCGCTTCATCCATCCACAATGAGGGAGACTCTGTTCCTCTCCCATTGCCGCTTTGTGTTGTCGGCCGCTTGCTCTACAATGTGCTTCTCCTTCTCGAGCAATGTAGTGCATAAGCTCTCGGATGAGGGAGGCGTATAGGTTGAGCCATACTCCCCAATCTTCTTAACCATGACCTTGAAGTATTCCGACCTATTCAAGAAAGCAATTTACTAATGAGAAGGGGACTAGAATGATGAAAACATGAATGATGAATTGGCAATGATCGATTGCACTTACCTAGCCGCTTGAAAGGCAATGTGGTCGTGGAGAAGAAGCGGGCCACGGCTATATCCACCTCCTCCTTCAACTTGGGGTTCCGATTCTCCCCAAGTGTAGATTGTCGCCGTGGGCCGCACAAGGATTGAGAGGCCGTGGAGATGGAGGGTGCCGGCGTCATGGAGCGTCATGGATGGAGCAACATTCCGACTTGATGGTGAAGGTGATGGCGTGCATGATCCCGATCCACCACATGACTCCATCGTAGAAGCTTGAGTTCCTCTCCCCATCGTTGCGGGATCCACGGCCACTCGGGGTGTCCTTCTTGCCGCTTCGGCCGCCTTGTAGATGGCAAGCTTGTCAAGAAGTTCTCGTCTCTTTTCGGGCGTGACATTCGTGCAAAACCACACCTCATGCCCACTCTCATGCAAGAGGTGGGCTCGCACTCTGTCGGCGCCACCTGTTCGCCAGTACGAGCAAAGCTTGCATGCCCATGGCCGAGAACCGCCTCCATGAGCGGATGGGGTGTAGTTAACCTCCTCCCACCATGTCCATCCCGTCATCCTTCTACGGGAAGCCCCGGCACGTGAGGAGGATGCCATGGTTGAAGATGGTTTGAGCCTTGAGAGAGAGAGAGAGAGAGAGAGAGAGAGAGAGAGAGAGAGGATTGAGGGAGAGACTCTAGAGACAAGAGTGCTTGTGTGAGAGCCTAGAGGCTTGGAAGGTTGAAGATTCAAGAGGCTTGAGGGAGAGGTGTGAGAGAGAGAGTCTCTAGAGAGTAGAGCCTTGTGTGAGAGGCTTGGAACTTGGAAGTTGGAAGAAGCTTGAGGGAGAGAGACTAGAGAGAGTATATACACTCATAGAGTGTGGCTTGCCGCCTGAAGCTTGAGCAATGAGGCTTGAGCAACGAGCAAAGTGCCAAAGACTCTAGACTCAAGAGACTAGAGAGAGAGAGAGAGTTGCTTGAAGGTGTGTGTGTGTGTGCTTGTAGCCTTGTAGCCTTGTTCTTATATAGATAGGCAAGAGAGAGAGGCAAGGGCCAAGCCTCAAAGGCCAAGGCAAGAGAGAGAGAGGCAAGGCCCAAGTGGCAAGAGGGGAAGGCGTCCCCAAACGGCCAGAAATGGCCAAAAAAAGGCAAAAAAAGGACCGTTGCAGGGCGCAACGGCTCCTTGCCGTCCCCCCACATGTCCGTCCTCCACCGCATCCCCTGCTAGCAGCTGTCCCCATCCCCCGTCCCTTGTGAGGGACGCCTCCAAGGGGACGTCCGACCGTCCCCTTCCATCCCCATTTCTAACGCGTCCTGGTGTCCCAAGTTGCTGTCCCTTCCGTCCCGTGTGACATGTTGGATGGCCTTTGGTGTTGTGTTTTGTCTTCACTGTGGATAAATATCCGGGCAAAAGATTTGTGCGGATGCTTTGTGGAAAATCCATTGCTGTATGCACCCGCACCTTGGTATCTTGTAAAAGCTTTTGTGTGAATAAAGGAGTTCCTGCGGGGGGCTTGCGTTCCGGCTCAGTGTGGAGTTATTGTGTCTCTTTATGGTTCTTCCACTGTGCTATCATGCTCTGTCTGGTATTTGAAGTGTTTGTCTATTATCGTTCCGGGTCCCCCCTTTTTTGTGTGTTTTCTGTTTGAAGGCTAGAGGTGTTTCTGTCTCTTGTTCCGAGTCGTTTTGTGGCATTGGTGCCATAGGAAAGGCTTTCTTGGAAGATGTGGAGATGTGGAGAATCCACTACCAAACCAATTGAGCGCAATCGCAAAGATAATGACGTTGCGAGTCTTGGGGTGGCCACACCTCGGATAGACTGCTGGCCTACCTCTTATGGCCAGCCAAGTGCCAAGTGCCAAGTTCGATGTGTGAGTTGCCACAGGAAGAGAGTGATCTTTCGTGGCCGAAAATTGTCCCAAAGCCTTTTCTAGAAATCTGACAGAAATTGAGGAAGACCCTAAGACTGCCAGTGTTCTGCTATTGCTTTGGAGTGCCCTCAATCTCTATCATTTGAATCTTGCGGCACAACCATGCGGTGTAGGCAAAGAAGGGGGTGTATTGAGTCTCCTCATTGTCATTTGGATCCGGAAGCGGCGGGATCCCTCCGAATCCCTTTGTTGCTACATTGACCGCATGCGGAAGCGGTGGGAAGCCTTCTTGAGGCTTTAGCGCCTTGGCCCTTTTTTCACAAATAGAGGTGGTGAGCCCACCTGGCACTATAGACCACCTGTGTGGTTATTCCCTCCCTCTTCCCCTGTATGAGATAGTCTTCTCCTCATAGAGCGGTGAGCCAAATGAGAAGAGCATCTTTCTCCGCCCCTTGAATCTTTGATCGTCGCCCCGCACATGGAGGTGAGTTTGTATCTAGCCCTTTGTTGTTGTATTTAGCCCTTCGTGGCTGTTTTTGTTAACAAATAGAAGGATCTTTTTCCCGGAAAAAAAAATAAGGTGCATCCATTGAAATCCTCCATAGGGGGGCTTTGCTCTCTCGAGTCTGCCAGGAGGTCCGATAGAGAAGGTAAGTAAGGCGAAGCTCTCATCAGCTCCATGGATGGCCAAAAGGTATGTCATGCGTGGTGAACACTCTCAACCACTGGGGGGGAGAGGGTTCGGGATCGGGGCCAGCCACTCCGGGCTGATGAAAGAGTGGATGTCGAGGCTAAGTCTGTTCCTACCTCATATCTCGGTGAGGCTCCTCTCTTGTGCCTCCGGGGGCAGCTGCCTGAAAATAGGCCAATCTCCAAGTGACCGAGGGAGACCCATACTCAAAGCTCCCCACGATGGGTGTGCGCGAGCCTCGAGCATGTGACCATTGGTCAAATGGACTTAGGGGTTCTAGATCAGAGGCTGTCAGAGACGCTCCTTGGATGCAACTCGAGCGGAGTGCTGAAGGGCCAGCGCGAGTTGATCCTAAGCACGCAGGAGGCTGGCTGCAAATCTATCCTCAAATGTAGGGCTAAAGCCACGGGTCCCCATCTCCGTGAAGATCCATATTGTACTTTGGGGCCAAGGGACTCCCACAACAGATGGAGATCCTAGCCAGAATGAAGTCCTTCTAGGGACCTTCTAGGGCTCGTCGCCCGGAAGAAGGCCATGAACTATCAACTTGCCCAATAGGGCGTGGCTCTGAATGGAGGGGTCAATGATGCCTAGGCTCCTCTTGCGTCATGGCTAAATGATCACTCTCCATGCCACCTTGGCCCAGGCAAGCCTCCCATCGCGCTGCCATCCCAAAGAAAGTTGCATATAAACCGTTGAACCTGACTAATACAAGCCTGGGAAAAGGGCCAACAGGAGACAATGTACCACATGGTTGCGAGAAGAACTTGGTTGGCCACCACGACCCGACCAGCGAGGGAAAGCCTAACTCTAGTATAACAGCTTCTTTTGAATGCTCACAAGAAGAGAGGCTAGCTGTTGCACCGGAGAGATATTGGTACCCTTTAAGTTGAGGCGCCAACCTAGAATCCACATGACTCGTACTAGTTGATCTATGCTCCAGATGCAAGGCAAAAGATCTCTATCGCCTTGGCAAATCTCTGGAGGTTCCCCTCATCTCCGAAAAGGTATGTTGTTGTGTCATCGACGAAGTCTGAATCGAGAAGCTCTTCCTACGCGCGGATGGAAAGACACAAACCCCTGGAGCCCTCTCTCTTGAGCAGAGAGAAAACTACTCATGGCCTCGGACCCACTCCTCAGGGAATCCCATCCAGCACATCGTGCCCTCCAGAAAGCCCTGAGGCTTTCTCATATTGCAGAAGGAGAACAATAGGATCCTGCTACCTTAGCTTGGCCAAAGCGGTCGCTTCTTGGAAAGTGAAGATGTTGTCTAGAATGCTTCGCTCCTGGAGGAAACCCGTCTGTGTGCCATGGATCAAATCGGGGAGGAAAGGTTGCAGTCACCGGCTGTTGACCTTGGCTAGAATTTTGGTGGCGGTCCCTGGTCCTCCACTACCGAATCTCCAATCTGTCACCGCCCTCGTTAGGAATCAAAAGGATCAATCCCTAAGACAACCTCTTTGGCATGGCTCCCCGGATCGTAATCTCATTGAAGGCAGCTTTGAAGCCGCCTTTCATGAGATTCCCATGTCAGAGAAATAAGGAAGCCTAAAGCGTGTATTCTCATGGGCATTTGCCCGTAGAGCCTCTGCAAGCTCCTCTGCAGTAAAGGGTGTCAATAGGAAAGTCCAGAGAGTGGGAGGATCACCTCTCTCGTATGCCACCAGACCTGCTCACGTTTGTCCAGTTCCTTGGAGGATAGGGGAGCACCCATGAGGAGAGAGTCGAAGAAATCTGTGGCAATGGCTCGCACATGGGGGGGATCTGCAACTATGGATCCATCCTGGCCTCGCAACCTGTGAACACCATCTCTCCGCCTGTGTGGGCCTACTATCTCTAAGAAATCGAAATCACCGGTGACTCTGTCTCCTGCCTGGGTCCAAAAGGAGGCTTATGATTTTCAGCCGTTGGGCATTTGTCTTCTTAATTGGTTATATATGGACAGCCGTTGGACGCTTGCTATTGCCATTGGGCATGAAATTGAGCCGTTGCTATTGCCATGGGGTATTGTATCTCAGCTATATGGGCTTATGGAAAGAAAGCTTGATGGGCTTATGATTCAGCCATATGGGTACATGGATATGTTTATGGGCTTATGATTTAGCCATATGGGTTTATGGACAGCTATGTGGATAAATCTGGAGTGCGTGCACTGCAGCAAGCAAGAAATTCATTTAGCGAGAGCTGTGAGCCCCCCCCCCCCCCCCCCCCCCCCCCGCCCCCCCCCCCCCCCCAAACCCGCGTGTGCCCTGCCCGCCATCGCCCTCTCCTCCCCTTGCCCACCGGTGCCCTACCACCTCCCCCCAAGCCTCCACCTGCGCGTAGCCCCTTCTGCTCTCCTCCTCTCTCACTTGCGCGCTGCCCCCCTCCCTTTCCTCTCACCTGCCCCTTGCCCCTTGCCCCTGCTCTCATCTCGCGTTTCCCCCCCCTCCCCCCCCTCCTTTTTTTTTCCTCCTCCCGTCCACCTTCTCTCCTCCCCCGTCCTCTTTCCACGTTTTCTCTTGTGGCCTCCCCCCCTTTAGTGCTTCTCAAGGTAGGTTTTCAATTCTCAGGCAACTCTTCATTTCGGCAAGTTTGGGTCTCTTTTGATCTTGAACTCCCAGGAGGACTCCATGGCAACTGCTCTGTCATCCCAACCAAGGCAGCCATTCCTTGCCTCTCCTTTTTAGAAGCAGACCTCCAGTTCCTCACCTCGATAGTTGCATTCTTAGAGGCCTCCACTTTGGTATGCAAGATTGTTGGTAGCCTCCTGCTGCACGGACAGCTCAGGGCTCTGTTATAGGCTAGCCTCCTTGGTGCGCCTCAAAAGATTACTGATATTGATCCTTTGGGGTGTGCTACTACCAGGTTGAGTTTGACTCGCTATTGGCGTCAGATAGAGTCGTGTAGTTGAGCCATGTCCCATTGCGTACGGCATAAGCCTTCTTTGCGAGGTGGCAACATGGCTTCGGCCTAGCATTCGACCCTCTAGCTAGCGTTTCAGGCTTTCCCGTGACAGTCTGCTTCCCAGGCCTTAGGAAAGAATACCTTCCTCTCCTCTCGGTGATAGGTGGTGCTATCGGGGGAGTGATGGAATTCCCCTCCACTGCTGCTTCGATTCTTGCTCGCGTGGGTGGGATTCCATCCCTTCGTATCTGCATAGCCTCTCCGGAGACAGTGTGAAACCCGCCTTCAGAAACCTGACGGGTGGTGGAACAAACACTTGCACACAAAACACTTCATCACCCATGGGAACCTGGAAAAGTAAAACAAACAAGGGAGCTAGAGTGCTCCTGCAAATAGTACAAGGACATTGATTGGCCCCAAAACGGAGTGGCGCCCCTTGCGGTTGAACAAAAATGAGTACAAAGTACAACTTGTTGAATTCTTTACCAATAGGATTCCTTTTAGCTTTTCATCCAGGACTTCCAAATAAAAACTCTCGTTATCACAACAAAGCATTCCATAGAGAAGGCACACCTGTATGACACCTTCCTGCTTGAAAAGGTCTTCTCCATCTCAACCATGGATCCCACGAACCCTTTTCCAGACAGTAGTAGGGTTGTACCAAACCATATGTCCTTCCTACAGTCACAGCTTGTGTGTAACCTCGAGAAAACTAGAACCTGTTCACGTGAATCCAGAGACATGCTTTCCACGCGAAACCAAAGACCTGTATCCGATAACCCATAGACCTGTATCCATAAACCATAGTCCTGTATCCTCGATACCAAAGTCCTGTTTCTTCTCGAAAGACCAATGTCCTGTTTCCATGACAAATAAATCCACAGCAGCAACAACACCCGACGGCAGCAGCAGCAACACCCGGCAGCGGCAACGGCAACACCCGGCAGCGGCAGCGCACAACAGCGGCAGCGCACAACAGCACCTGGCGACAGCAACGCCCAACGGCAGTGGCAGCAGCATCTAGTGGCAGCAGCGCCCAACAGCAGCGGCAGCAGCATCTAGTGGCAGCAGCGCCCAACAGCAGTGACAGCAGCAGCAGCAGCAGTCGCCTATGCGTAGCAGCACTTTAGGAGATGCGTCCGCGTAAACCATCCGGCCACCTCATCCATACGGCGATCTCCCCCTCCTGCTCGCCACCCTTCCTTATAAAGAAAACAATTTGCTTTTTCAAAAAAATGCCAAAAGCAGAGATTAAAAACGCATGCTTAAAAATATAAATAATAATACTTTAAGCATCAAAGGTTATTAAACCTTATAACTTAAAAAAAATCCTTTTTGTCCCCTTTCACACTTGGGCTAGCCACACTTATGAATTTTCCTTTTCATATCCAACTGATGCCTGTCCACACTGTCCATCCCGTGCCTGTGCCTGTGTCCACCTGCTTGTTGTCCAGAGGGAAAAACACAGGGTCGTAACATACCCCCCTCTTGAGAAATAGCAAGCGTCCTCGATTGCACTCAATAACACAGTAAGCATCCAATGAAGAAAGATTCCCCATATGACCAAAGCAATGCCCCTCCAGTGCATCTGGGTGATGAAACAATCATCCTGAACAATAAGGCCATACCGTCACATCAAAGTGACAAACAACTCTTGCTTGTTCCTTCAGAACATGTAGCAAAAGTCTAAAACCAAGTGGAAACACGTAACCTGTGTTAGCCAAAAACAAAACCATGCATCATTCTACATATGACACACATATGCATGAAACATATATGCATTCGCAAACAATATGCTCCTCAAGATGCTCTACCTACTCCAGATTAACAGTCTCAGGGTTGCTCGCAAGCCTTACACCCATGTATATCCTGCAGGACCCACGACTGATGGTACAACATGAGCATATGAAAGCACTCAATGCATCTAAACTATACATCTACTAAGTACTTCCCACATATGTCCCTCTTGATGCTTTACCCACTCTGCACATGGCCATCCCGTAGGGGCCACACTCAGTGATACACCATGAACATGGTAAAGTACCTGATGTATCATACTAATATGCATGCATCTCATCCTGACACAACCAGAGTATTACCCATGTATTCCCAAGGGTACCAAGATCCAATGGCAGCAGAATAAAATAATACCTTGGAAAGTGTATAAATACATGCACAAATAGAGTTCAATCCATATATGAACCAACTCTAGGATTGCTCGCAAGACTTATGCCCTTCATAGAGTCTCGAAATGTTAACTCAGGTTGAGTGTTAGCTCAGGTTGCTGCAAACTTTGAGCTCAACCAAACCCCACTTTACCATCTAATGTGACTAGTACACAATATAGAAGTCCCATAAGCAGATGTACTGTCAGCCCTCAGTACCTCGGGTGAATACAAAGATGTCACCACACGACTTCTAGATGAAAACTGAGCCTGTCTATAACGAGGGAGCGGAGGTGCTACCCCTCTCTTGAGCATCAAGCAATGCTCCGGACCCATGCTCTGCTGAACCTGAATGAGCCGTCACAAGAGTTGGCTCCAACTCAAAGGCGTGAAGGTAAAGCTGCAATACCTGAGGTGAATCTGCTAAGTCACCCTCCATTGGTGAATAGTTCTTGAACTTCACAAGATAGCGAAGGGAAACTTTACCTTGTACCTTTCTTTATGTGCCAGTATTTGCTTGAGAATAAGAACCTCATCAAATTCCTCAACTTCCAACTAAGCCTCATCTGATACATCCACAGGCACCCAAAACTTGCTTGCACTCCACCCAAGTGGTAAGCACAAGTCCCCAATGAAGCATAGTATATCACCACTTCTAAACATAGAAAGAAGTTGCCTTCTGAACCCATGAAGTCTCCGTGAAGATACCACTGGTGACAAACTGTTGAAAGCCATAACCTTCAACCCATCTTTTGCACCATAATACTTCAACTGTTTCTTGTTCCTAGCTGACTACTTCTTGTCCTTGGTGTCTTTTCTCCTGAGCCTCATCTTTAGCTTTTGCTCTTCACCTCATATAGGCAAAGACACACAATCCTGCACTCTCCTGTACTTCCTTTTCACTTTCCTCATGTAGAAGCTTTTGATGTGACAACCACGAGCTCGCCTCCTTGAGAAAGTCGACGATATCCCGGCGATGGAACCATGAAACCGGCCGTAAGAAATCCGACGGGCAGTGGAACAAACACTCGCACACAAAACACTTCATCACCCATGGGAAGCTGGAAAAGTAAAACAAACAGGGGAGCTGGAGTGCTCTTGCAAATAGTACAAGGACACCGATTGGCCCCAAAACGCAGCGGCGTCCCTTGCGATATTTCTTTATTTGAACAAAAATGAGTACAAAGTACAACTTGTCGAATCCTTTACCAATAGGATTCCTTTTAGCTTTTCACCCAGGACTTCCAAATAAAAACTCTCGTTATCACAGCAAAGCATTCCATAGAGAAGGCACACTTGTACGACATCTTCTTGCTTGAAAAGGTCTTCTCCATCTCAACCATGGATCCCACGAACCCTTTCCCAGACAGTAGTAGGACTGTACCAAACCATATGTCCTTCCTACAGTCACAGCTTGCGTGTAACCTCGAGAAAACTAGAACCTGTTCACGTGAATCCAGAGACATGCTTTCCACATGAAACTAAAGACCTATATCCGATAAACCATAGACCTATCTCCATAAACCATAGTCCTGTATCCTTGATACTACCAAAGTCCTGTTTCTTCTCGAAAGACCAATGTCCTGTTTCCATGACAGATAAATCCACATATGCACCATCCAATCGCGGTGCCAAAAACCATAGACCCGCTTCCATCATGCTGGTGTAAGCTTGTCTGGTCTGGCTGCGGAGATGCCCCAGTGATGCGGTCTGCTGTGTGCCCATCCTCTGCACCGCCTTCCCACACCTGCCGTCCACCTGACTGCCCGACTGGCTGTCCGCCTAACTGACGCTTACCTGACTGCCCACCTGTCTGGTCGCTAGTTGCTAGCAGCCCATTTGGTGTCCTTTCATTGGCAGCAACTCGCCTGGCTGTAGCCATGCGCTCAGCCTGCCTGGCTGTAGCCATGCGCACAACCCCCCTGTCAACGCCCGGCAGCAGCAGCAGCAGCACCCGGCGGCGGCAGCAGCTGCACTCGGTGGCGGCAGCGCCCAACAGCAGTAGCAGCAGCAGCAGCGCCCAACAGCAGCGGCAGTAGCATCTCGTGGCAGTAGCGCCCAACAGCAGCGGCAGTAGCATCTGGTGGCAGCAGCGCCCAACAGCAGCGGCAGCAGCATCTAGTGGCGACAGCGCCCAATAGCAGCGGCAGCCGCCCCTTGCGCAGCAGCAGCAGCAGCAGCCGCCGCCTATGCGCAGTAGCGCTCCAGGAGATGCGCCCGCATAAACCATCCGGCCACCTCCGGTTGATGATCCATACGGCGATCTATCATCTCCCCCTCTTGCTCGCCACCCTTCCTTATAAAGAAAACAATTCGCTTTTTCTCAAAAACGCCAAAAGCAGAGATTAAAAACGCATGCTTAAAAATATAAATAATAATACTTTAAGCATCAAAGGTTATTAAACCTTATAACTTTAAAAAAATCCTTTTTGTCCCCTTTCACACTTGGGCTGGCCACACTTATGAGTTTTCCTTTTCATATCCAACTGATGCCTGTCCACATTGTCCATCCCGTGCCCGTGCCCACTTGCTTGTTGTCCAGAGGGAAAAACACAGGGTCGTAACACAGTGCCGCATGCCATCTCTCTTTCTTGCCTCCGAGGAGCGCCTATTCTGCAGAGAGAGGAGCGCTCTTGCCTCCCAAGACAATGCTTCATATGCAAGTAGATGGGGCATCTCGCAAGAGGATCCGAGCTAGGACCAAAAAGGAAGGGGGGGGGCATTGTTGCAATGAAACACGTTTCTTACATGTAAGAAACATGTATAAAATGTCTACCCGTTTCATACGTAAGAAACTGGGTTTCAAACGAAACTTTTAGAGAGAACAAAAGTAGAGTACGGGCTGCCTCGTTTTTAGAGGCGATTCTAAAAGTACAGCGTGCTGAGTAGCCGCCTTGACTCCTAAGAATGTCAACTTCACTCTGCACTCTTGGGACCAAGCGAAGGTGACCCTGGAACTTCACCCACGTTCTTGCCTGTAGGTTATTCTATTTCTAGGGTCTCATCATGCCAAGGAAGAGCTCTCCCTTGTGGGACAACGTGACCTTCGATGCTGTGAATGCAAGATATGGTGGGAGTTGCACAATGAAATGGACTTGCAAGTTTTGTTCCGAGAAGCACCGTGGAGTTGCTCAGAGATTGAAGGTTCATTTTTCCCAAACAAAGGGCTTTGGCATTGGCCCTTGTACAAAAGTGCCGAAGAATGTTTATGACAGCCTCAAGGCCTGGAAAGATGAAATGTTGGGCATTTCTATTGATAGAGTGCCTGCATGGGATCAGCTTGAGACATCTCTTGTAGCTATTCCAACATCTCAGAGGCGAGTGATCGATGTGGACGATGACGTTGAGAGCACACAGGTGTTGCAAGCTGTAAACTTAAGGTCTTTGCCCCAACAGCTAAGAGAAGTACTCTTCCTCTATTCAAGCGAGGAGATATGAGAGCATCCATGCAAAAGGCAGCTATGAAGGAGGCAACTAGGGAGGTCACGAAGTTGTTTGTGCAATGTGCAATATCTTTTCATATCACTCGGACTCCTCGATGGAAGTCAGCTATGCGTGCCATCTCTCGCATCAGGTGTGAGTGGGAGGGTCCGAACTATGAGACATTACGCACCAAGTAGCTTCGCTATGAGAAGGAAGCTTTGATGAGAGAGCTGGAGCCTTTGAAGGTAACATGGGAGAAGTATGGATGTACCTTGCTTTGTGATGGTTGGTCAGATGTGAGAAAGAGGAATGTATACAATATTTTGGTTTCTTCTTGCAAAGGAATCATGTTTCTCCGTGCCATAGATGCATCAGCTACAGGGACTGTGGTTATAGATGCATTTATATGGTCTCACTTACGCTAGGCAATCAATGAAATAGGTGCAACCAACATTGTGCGGGTCATTATAGATAATGGGTCAAACTGTGTGGCCATGGGGAGGATGCTTAGGAGTTCTCCACAATAGTTTGGACACCTTGTGCCACACATAGCCACGACCTCATGATTGAGGATGTGGGGAAGCTACCTTGGGTGTCTCATATTTTCTCTGCGGCATCAACCATGGTCAATTTTGTCTGCAAGAGACCCAAGTTTTTGAGCATGTACAGGGAAAGCTGTGACCTTGAGCTTCTAAAGCCTTGGAAGACAAGCTTTGCGTATATGTTCATAGTATTGGAGAGGCTTATTAGAGTACGACATGGCTTGCATACAATTGTTTGCCGTGAGTGGCAACAATGGGACGATAATAATGATCCTAAGGCAGTGGCTTTCTGTCGCATGATCATGAGAGATGCTTGGTGGGAGGATGCAACAAGCCTAGTTAAGACGATGAACCCTATGTACAGCGTTCCCCGATGACTTGTGTTATTGTGTTATTTACATTTATCTTGACTCTTCATGAATCATGTGACATGGTTTATCATTGATGACTCAAGAGTGTAGGGATTTCATTTACATGATTCATATGTAATCTCGTTTGAGTCATTATTCGTCTATGCTTTTGTTATAATCATTGTTGTCTGTCGAATGTTCATTGAATGTTCATTTATGCTTTTGTATACAATGATGAATCATGATCAATCTGTGTTTGCTATGTATCATGTATGACTCATGACATGAGTCATATTTTGTATATATATAAATTTCCACAATTATTTTTTAGTCCGAACAAAACCTGTTTCTTACATTTTACGAAACTTGTGCGAAACCTATGAAGCCCGTTTCATACCTCCCATTTCAGAAATGCCTGGCAACTGTGGGGGTGAAGGGAAGCTGGCCCCAAGCAACAGAGCACCAGGATCCGGCCACGGTTGATCCCGATGCCGGAGAGTGGCAAACCGTTGGCTCGAGACGGAGCCACTAGTCGACTTCCAGAGCTCAGCCACCCGACGATGATGTCCCCCCTCCCCCCGGCGACCTCAAGGAACCCACCTCTGGC
The DNA here is from genome assembly GCF_041138505.1 of Cibotium barometz. Lineage (NCBI taxonomy): Eukaryota > Viridiplantae > Streptophyta > Polypodiopsida > Cyatheales > Cibotiaceae > Cibotium > Cibotium barometz. The sequence goes on along the minus strand of NC_141091.1, from coordinate 7,086,536 downwards.
CCTTGTTGTTAGGACGCCTTTACCTCGCCGAGATTTCTCTCTAGGTTCCTAGATTCCGAGATTCCAGTGTGGGCTGTGGCCCTCTGCCCCTACTGAGCCTTTTGGCAGACCCTTCCTCTCAGGAGGATTCCTCCCTTCCTCTTCCTTCTCCCACCCCTCAGCATCACCCCCTGCCCCCCCTCCCCATCCTTTGTCTCCGGCTCTCCCCTTAGTTGCTCCCCCCTGATCTGTCTCCTTTGGAGACCACTCTCCCCCCACCCTCCGCCTCTATTGAGCATTCCCGCCACCCTCCGATTGTGCCAGACCCGGAGCGGAGGCAACTGGCAAGTTTAGTCCACCGCTTGATTCATCACTTCTTGGAGCCTGTTGAGATGACCATCGTTGGCTCTCCGGTCAGGGCTCTCCCGCTGCTAGAGTCGCTAGGCGGTTCCCCCAAGGTTTTGGGGCAGCCAATGGATTACAGTTTCTTCCGATGTTCCCGTGTTGAAGGAACTGGTATTTTCGAGGACATAGTGGCTCCCATTCGGATTTGTGTGGTGTTTCATCACTTCGAGCCCTCCACGCCAGAGAGTGGCAAAATGATCTTCTCCTTCCCCTTGAGTGCAGCATCATGGACGGAATGGGATACGGAGTTAGTGTTTGCCGCCATCCAGGGGGAAGTAGTCAAGCTCTCTCATAATTTGCATGATTTGCCCATCACTGACGTGCTTACTCATCTTTTTCCCTTGGCTTGAATGGAGCTGGGAGGCTCAGGCCATAGAGATCAGGACGGGGAGGTGGTGTCCTCTAGCTTGGAGGTGCTGCTCTTTGTGTTCCTTCATATCTCAGGAGCAAGTAGCAGTACCCCTTTCCCCATCCTACAGATACCTACATTGCGACAGTTGGAGCCCAGATTATGTTTATTCCCAGGCTCGGATAGAGTGGCGTCACATGGAGGGCATAATCCACACCCACCTGGCACGTCTTCGTCCTAGGACTGATTGTGCTTACTCCCCATCGAAACCCACACCTAAGACTCTTTGAGTGGAGGGTAGTTCCGATAGTTTCGCTTCCCACAAAGATTAGATATGCGGATTGCTTCATGGAATATCCAAGGTTTGGGGGCACCGCTCAAAGGCGTCGTGTCCTTAGAGGAGATCTTCATAGAGCAGTAGTTGGGGGACCCATTGATATTCTCTTCCTCTAGGAGCACCATCTTTGAGAGGGGCATACTTGCCGCTGTGGGAAGATCCTACCAGGCAGGAGTCACGCTTTTTGGTCCCCCTCTTTTGCCTTCTCCGGGACGTAGGGGGGAGTTTGTATTTCTGGCAGCAAGCAGCTCTTGCCAGTAGTAGTTGGCTCTGGCATCATTGACATTGGTCGAGCTCAGTGGCTGACCATAAGGATTGGCGAGGATTGTGTGGGCTTTTTAAATGTATATGCTCCGAACGCCGCTGGATGCAGAGCCACCTTTTGGAGTACAGTTGGCTAGTCCCTTCCTCAGGTTGACTATTGGTGTATGGGTGGGGACTTTAACATGATAGAGTGAGCAGAGCATAGACTCATAGGAGGCATGGCTGCAGTATCTGTCTCAGAGTAATTTGCGTGGGAGGAGCTGATCCTGGCTCTTAGGGGGCAGGGCCCTTGGCAATTACTAGAGTTTGGACGTAGCCATGGGAGTATGTGCTTCTCGAGCTCTGACAGGAGGAGCACTGGCCCCAATCTCTCTAGACTTGATAGATTCTATGTGGATGAGTGGGCTTGCAGTCTTCAACAAGATTATGACTATGGGAGCCATCCCAGAGAGGTTGTTAGAGGGTCTTATTCCTTTGATTCGTAAGGAGGGTGGTGACAGATTGGAGATTTAGCAGTGGCGACCCATCACCCTCCCTGGAGTCGCCTACAAGATTTTTGCCAAGGCCATTATTCAGAGACTTCAGCCCTTCCTCCCCGACCTCATTCATGTTACTCAGATAGGTTATGTTCAGGATTGGAGCATTTCGGACATCACCTTCATTTTCTGGGAGGCGACAACTTTGACCAAGATGTGCCAACAGGATCTCATTGTACTTCTTCTAGATTTTGAGAAAGCCTATGATAGAGTTGATTGGGGCTCTTTGGAAGAGGGGACGATGTGCCGGATGGGATTTTTGGAGGAGTGGGATTTGTGGTGTTTCCGGACTTTACTCGGCCTCTCTCAGTCAGGTTCTCATTCAGGGAGCCAGAGGTGACATATTTTCCCTCTCTTGATCGGTTCGGCAAGGCTGCCCTCCAGCACCCTATCTCTTTTTATTTGTTGCCGAGGCCATGAGCAGTTTTCTGTCAGCTCAGGAGACTGGGCTCCAAGGATTGCGTCTCCCCATCCGTACACAGGAGGGGCTGCTAGACTCAGAGTTCGCAAATGACACAGCAACATACTTATCAGGAGATGTGGGGAATCTTCAGAGATTTGCAGAGGCGATAGATATTTTCTATCGCGCATCAAGAGTGCATATCAAGTGGCACTAGTCATGTGGATTTGATACTTGGTGTCTAGTTGAGGCTTTCCACTAGATCTCGAGGGGCACTCTAATCCGTTATCTTGGATGCGAGGTGGGCATCGATATCTCCCCAGAGCAGCAGTTAGCCCCACATCTTTTGAGCATGCAGAAGAATAGGATCCAGATGTCCGAGGTCGAGGACACTCTGGCAGCAGTAGGACATTGGCAATCTCAGGTCCTCTCACCACACTTTCTCTCAAATTTTTGGAAGAGGCTTTGGGATAGTTTTCGACGCCGGAAGATCACTCTCTTTTTGTGGCTGCTGGCACATAGGATTTTGGTTTTCGGCACATGGTCGGCCATTGGAGGTAGACCAAGAGCATGTCTGAGATGTGGCCATTCCCAAGAGTCTCAACGACATTGTTTTAGATGGGGCCATCCCCAAGAGTCTCAGCGACATTGTCTTTGGGATTGCCCACTATGGACAAGGCGTCTTCTCGTACTAATACATGGGGCACTGTCGCTTGGGCCCCAAGGCCAAGGGTGTCGTGGCTTATGAGGAGAAAGGTGGGGGGCTAGCCCTTTAGGTCTCTCACCTTCGCATCTCGGCAGTGTGAGTCCCAACACCATCGATTGGTCACTCGTTCTAGCCCAGCTGTTGGCCACCATAAGGCTTCTGTACATTACCTTTGCATAATATTACGTTCTTACCTTTACGAAAACAAAAATGAGATTAACATCTACGAAAGACCCGAAGGGCCTATGAGACTATGAATAGTACAATTATACCATGGCTATAAAGTGCCATGGAAAAATTGAAAAAGAACATGAAAACTGAAACATGACTCTGTAAGCCTCCTGGTGGCGGATGTGGCTATGGTGAGGGCATGTCATGTCGTCAGAGAATCTCATGGATCTGTCCCCATGTGGTGGAGATTCTCTGTGCTGTTGGGTTGGGGGCACCTAGCACGTAAGATGGAGTAAGCCTACTCACTTAAGACTACTCTAGATGCAAATATGGCCCGTTTGTACAGCTGGTATGAGCTGGTGTCGTTGCAGTGGTGTCAGCGTGTGTCGCTGATGTGGATGCTCATGCTGTAAAGAAATCAGTGGTGGATCTCCTGGTGACGTCTTGTATGGGCTGGCCTTGTCTCTCAGCATGTCCTCTCAATACTTCATCCCTATGTTGTTTGAGCTCTATCACGTACATCCCGAGACATTTTTGGTCCTCATACTGCATCACTTGTGCCAGTGGCCCGAATCCCTTCCGGAAGAGTTAGTGGTCCCCCGCATCTCATAATACGTTGGGCATGAACTCGTACTCGTCCTCGTCCTCGTCTATTAACGACGACAACTAAAGACCCAAGGGTCTATGAGACCAAAAGTGTTACAATGTATTCCTGAAGCGACTGGGGCTTGGAAAAAAGCATAAAGAAAAAAACCCACTAGAGCTGAAGGAAAACAGCATCCATGAGAATGTCAATGATACAATCCTCGACAATGTCTGCATGGAGACTCTCCATGTCCACTGTTTGTGGAGGGGTACCCTTGTGTCTCTGGAGGATTTCTCTGATTTTAAGCTGTCAGTGGAGCATCTCCTCGGATTAGCAGGTCTCGGGCATCTAGCTGGTTGCACGTGAATTGATCTGTCTAAGGCATGATGGTACTCCTAGGGTGCGCTGCATGACGAGTCGGGTGGCCATCAGGTTAGAGCTCTCTCGTGGTTGAGAGTGGGGGCCTTTATTGTGGGAAAGACGAAAGAAGATCATGATGGAGGGCTGTGAGGTAAATGGGTCTGCATATGTGCCTCTCTGCATAGCTGATCTCTACGGCAACAGCGTCATCGAGTAGAGTCTGAGGCGTTGCCGGTCTGCAAAGTCAATGACCCAAGACAGTGGACCAAGAGGCAATGAAACCTCCTTCGTATGTCGTAGTACACTGGGCATCTGAAAAGATGGTGCTCCTCCTCGTTGACCTCTAGTGAACAAAATCAGTAGATACTGTTTTCTCCCTAGCTATGCCCCCTGCCTGATCAGTCTCCACCTGCAGCTGATGTGATAAGACTGTGATCTGGCAGATTGCAATCCTGATGTCATGTGACATGTGTCTGTGAAGATAGCCAGGCTTCTGAATGAAGCCATCCTCTGTGACCCTCTTAACATGATTCCAATAGAACTGCATCTTTTCAGGAAGAGCAGTGGATCCAGCCATGTGACATGGGTCTCTAGTCTGAGGAGGTCGGCGTGGATGAGTCGGTTAATGTCCTCCTGGCTGAGAGGTAAAAAGTGCATCCAGGCTAGGGCAGGTAATGCATATGAACCTCGTGTGTGAGGAACCAATGTGTAACCCAGGTATACCAAACCCTAACCTGTCCATCTCAGCTAGTCCCTCAGACAACTTCAATGCCAGCCGGGAGAGCCTATCTCTGTCCAAGGTGTGGATGTGGTATATGAAAGTTACTGTTTGGAAGAGAGCATCAACTATGAAGGGAGTTTCCCTAAACGCTGCAGGAATAATGGGGTGGGGCACTCAGGGCTTACTTTGAATCATCCGGGAGAATATCATGACCTGCAATCTCTCTATCCTACAATCATCCTCCCCAAGGTTTGGTCCGCAAAAGTAGGCCTCATATACCACAGCAAATATCACGAGTGTGTCAAAAAGTGATCCCTTAGTGAGCGTGAGAGAGAGAGAGAGAGAGAGAGAGAGAGCTGATTTGATGATAGGATGCAGGGAAAGAGAGCAGGGCATCAACTTATGAAGAACTTCGAGAACGTCTGCATAAGCGAATGGTGGTTCTTCGGGCAAAAAGAAATGCTGATGCAGCAGTGGCTACTGCAAAGAAAGCCCGGAGTTGGCAAAAGGAGAAGAAACGTGACTCTCAGAATCGCAAGAGGAAGTTTTCTTCAGCAGAGCTGACAGAGCTGAATGCTGAAGCGAATGTTGTGATGCCTTCATTTAAACGCAACAGACAAGAACTTGGGAAGCTTGAAAGTGGTGCTACAAAGAAGGTAAAAGGCCATCCATGCCACAATCCATTTTGATGAGAATTGCAAACTGGTTCCCAAAGCAATTCAGCTGGGACTGTGGCAATGCTCATCCATGAGAAATAGAGTTTCCTTGCAGCTCTTAGCTCTACTGTCAAGGAGTCTGTGGTGCCATCCCTCACAATACCGGCAGGTTTTTGATCCCCTAATACATACATTTATTTACACAGATGGAGCCAGTTGAAGCTGCTGATACATTTGAGTTTGGAAGAGTCAAGATGGGTCTACACAATGATGCAAGTGGAAGGGGCAAAAAGAAGCGCAAGGAGTCTAAAGAGCAACTGTTAGCTAAGGTGTGTAACTTCGTACCAGGGTCACGATACACTAATGAAGGAACTGAAATAAAGCTGTACATGGAGATGCAGTAAGCTTTCTTGCTTGATGCACTAAAGTTGAGTTGAAGTAGTTGTCATGTAGGCCACAAAGCTGCAATCAGAGATGCAAGATCCTAAAAGAGGCCAGGTTTTTTTCTCCTTTAATCTTTGCTTTCATTAAGGGTGATTGAGATTGGTATTTCTTCGAAGCTGTAAATGACATCGTTTGTGACGACTAAATCAATCTTTGACAATAAAAAGTGATGCAGAACAAATTGGCACCGGTTATTATTATCTGCAAATGATATCTAACTGTAGCCTTTTGTTAATGTTGTAAGCTTTTTTTTCAATTCTGTAGGAAGTGTCCATAAAACATTCATGGAGTGCCGCAGTTAGTCGGGCTTCTGGAGACAAGGTACAGATGTGGTTCTTTGATTACCTGCTGTCCACTTCACACAATGGTGTGTTCAGCTGTTTGGGTTTTGTAAGATATGCTCAGAGTGCTCTGTGTAGGGAATTATATCTTGACAATTGATAAATTAGATAGAACATGTTCTGTCTATGTTGCACATAGCTAAGGCCTAACATTGTTTGGTTGTTCTTAGGTCTATGATGATCCGGATCGCTTAAAGCAAAGCATGAAGAGGGAGAAACACCAGCGGCAAAAAAGCTCCAAGAAATGGTGTGACTGTCAGCTGTGTCTTGCATTATTTTATGCATCTGAAAACATGCATGGTTGAAGTATGTTGTTTTATCTCAACATCTGGTGCTTGAGAAGCATCAACTCGTATTAAATTGAGATTGACTATACTACCCACATACTGGGTGCTTGCTGTTACAGGGAAGAGAGAAAGGAAACTATGAAACAGTCAGCTGATGCGAAGCAACAGGCCCGACAAGGGCATATCAAAGAGCGCAAACAGCAAAAGAAAGAAAGAAAAATTGCGAAGGTGAATTTCCTTTCTAGTTCATCATTCTATTTTATACAGGCTGTGGGAATAATGGGCGCTGGTTTGAAGCCCCAGGCTATGGAGACAATTCTATGCATTTCAATTTTAGGTTCTTGTAGTGTCTAGAGTATGTTTGATGAATTTAAAAATTCCTTAAACAACTAAGTATATTTATGGAGGAATTTGGTAACACTTCTAGCCATTAGTGTCCTGTCATTCTTATGATTGGGACTGCCAATGGTAATTCTTTTGTAGAGAGAGAAGAAGCTATTGCGACCAGGTTTTGAAGGCCGCAGAGAGAGTTTCATCAATGAATGAAATAGACAGGTAAGAACAACAGAAAATCCATTTGATCCTTCCAAGCCTAGGGTTGTTAGGGTGAGGGTTCTAACCTCTACCCTATTAACCTTGTCATGGTTTTAATGCAAATCTGATTAAGCAGTCGTTTTGATATTGTAGGTCCATACAAAAGCTTCTTACAGTGTCAATCTTCAATATATTTTCAGGGGATTGGACAGGTTGGCTGTTGGAACAGTCACAAGGTCTGCAGGAAGAGGCCCATAGTTTTTGAACTCTCCTTTCTGTAGGGGAGCCTTGCAGTCTAGTTGTAAGACTCATGACTTGGAAATGTACTGCTGGTATGCGAATAGAATGGCAAATGCGAAGTGAAGGATTAGTTGCTCGTAGGCTTCCAAGCACTTGTCCTGTCGTGTCTTTATGTAAGAAAATGGGCTAGAAGAGATGGAACATGGATGCAACGTCATCTTGTACACGGGGTTTAATTCTACTTGTCTTGGTAAAGTTATGGGAAAAAAGCTCCCACGGAATGTTGGAAGGAAAGTGTGTGCAAGTCTGGAAAGTTGAGCCTGGCCTATGTGCGAGTATATGTGAGATCTTTACGGGTGTTTTTAGTTTTGAAAAACAAAAATTCTATGCTTTTTGGGGCATGAAGCAGGTTTTGTTTTGATCCACTAGAATTTTTGTTATGAGAACCATCATCTTGCAATGAGGTAAGATGCATCTCACAAATTCTACCTTTGATGAATGCATTCTGCCATTATGCACTCACTATGTACATATAAACCTTTCACAAGTACCCTTGATTTTTCTGGTGGTGTTATACACACACACACACTTTTTTTTTTGGTAAAGCTTCATGTCATTAATTACAGGTGGGAAACCTCAAAACGAGGAAAACCCACTAAAAAGACCATTTACAAGGGAGACTAGTAGAGTGTTCACTATGTTCAGTGTGAACATAGTTAAACATCTAAAAAACAATCTGTAAAAAGAGCATATAGAGATGAGTCAATCTCATGAAGAGAGAGACAGTCATATAAAGATTGCTGAAGAGAGGAACGGAAGAATGAGTAAGCATCCAAATGAGGCCCAGCAAAAACTATCCTGTTGCGAGACTGCCAGGTAGTCCATAAAGCCCAATAACGAACCCAATCAAAGAAGACTTTATAGGATCTAAGGGGTGATGGGAGAAGACCGAAGATCCAAAAGTATTTCCCAAAGGGTGCCTGTCGGAAGCGGGCTCGCTCTCAAACGTGCAGCAATCTGATCCAAAAAAGTCCTGGTGAGAGGACAACTCCACAAAAGATGAAAGACTGTCTCTTGAGAAGCACCACAACTATGACAAGTTGAAGGTGCCAAAAGTCGCCTAGCCAAGAAAAGCCCGACTGGCAAGTCTCCAATCAAGCATCTCCATAAAAAAAGTCTACTTTTCAAAGGCAGACTACATTTCCAAAGGGAATGAAGCCGCTGTTTCCACCAAGTCTGACTTTTATGAGGATGCCAGATCTGATTCGCATGTTCTTGAACCCAAGAGGCAGGCAACAAGAGATGATATATCGAACGAACCGAAAGTTTAGCCATTGATAAAGGGCCTCGTGCAGGTTGTTCTCTTTTAAGGCTCCAATCAACCAAACGATCAGAACGATCCAAATCAGCAATTGGTTCAAAAGGAGCAAGAAGCTCTCGAATAAGCTGCCAGACCAAATTTTCTGGCGGCAACCACAAAAGAAAGCACATGGCCACCAGCATCCAAAACATCACATTAAGATAAACTCCTTTCTTTGAAAGGAAATATGCCTTCCTAGGCTCACGTAGAGCCAAGGGTACATCAAAAGCGCGCGCGCGTGCGCGCACACACACACACACACACACACACACACACATATGCATGCATACATATACATATACATATACATATACATAGACATAGACATAGACATAGACATAGACATAGACATAGACATAGACATAGACATATGCACACACACACACACACACACACACACACACATATATATATATATGTATAGATATATATATGTAGTTTCTTAGAAGAGAGAGAGAGAGAGAATGAATGAATGATGAAATTTCTTGTAAAAGGGGGTCACATTGTCATCCTTTGGGTAAACATAGTCGAGCAATCTTGGTGGAATTCTAGTGGTTGCATCATTAGGGTTTATTTATTATATTGTATTTTCTCCTTATTTCTTAGAGTGGCCCAATGGTAAATCTGTTCCTGAATTAGGAAACTAGTATTACACCATGAACTACATTTTCTTTTTTGTTTTTGGGGTTGTGTGAATTTTCCAAGTAAAGAAAAAAAACAAAATTTAATTCCATTTTTTCTCAGTTGAAAGGTGACAATACATTTGCACTTCATATTATTTTCCCTCTCTTGAGTTGTTTGCATCAAGTGATCTCATTAGATGTATCAATATCTGAAGAGCTACCAATCAGCTTCAACTTTTACATTTACTCCAGCCACGTCAAAATCAACAGAATGCATGTGCATAATTCAAACTATTCGCCAACCCACTTTTGGAGTCAATGCCAGAGGTTCTTGACGCTTTTAGTAGCAGGCATAAGGAAGGGCCCTAACATCGATGAAAGGCAAGATGCAGAAAATAAGTATGAATGTTCACGCGTGAGTTGCATAAGATAATCTCATGCCATGAGTATCTTAGGTTTTTCATGCATCCTATCTATCTTTGGCTCCCCTGTCTAGTAGTACAACATCTGCTTTGTTGGTATTATTGATTAATCCTAATCGCTCACATCAGTTGAGCATGTAGGAGTTGTATTCAAGAAAATGATCACTGTGGAGAAGCACTTTTTAAAATATCTTTTCTTTTTTGGACGCTATGGAGTGGGCCAAGGCACTAGGTGACGGCACAAACAATCTCCCCTAGGTGACAGACTGTGGCTCCTTGGGTGTCCCTACGTAAACTAATTTGGGTGTCCCTACGTAAACTGATTTGGATGACGTGTGCATTACTTGATTTCTCTTTTTTGGCAGGTCAACTTAGACATGCGATTCAGGCATAACCACATGATAAATGCCATGGGGATGATTGTCTCTCTTTTTTTTCTTTAGTTTTTGGGATGACATCAGGGATGAGATCACTATGGCATTATAGTATATGTAAAACATGGACTCTCTGCCTTCTTTTCTAACCAAGGGTCTTATCCACCTCATCCCTAATGGTGATGATAAGATTAACATTGCCCAATGGAGGTCTATCACATTGCTTCAGACTTCATATAAATTTGTTGCCAAGAAAATTGAGTATTAGATCGTAGCTAGTGTTACAAATAGTCATTTAGGACACGCACAAAGGATTCTTGCAAGAAAGTAGCATTTTTAATTATATTCTTTCCTTTTGGGGAGGTAGTAGAGTGGGCCAAGGCAAGTAAACAATCCTTGGTCAACTTGCTACTTGATTTTGAGAAAGCCTATGGCAGTGGTTTGGGACTTCTTAAAGGATACTTCGTACACATGGGATTTTGTTAGGATTAGATCATAGGTGAGGATTGTTTGTGGAGGTTGAGGTGAGTGCTTCTAGATCTCTCACTCCAAACAGCAGGGTTCTCCCTCAGCTCCCATGTTGTATCTTGTTGTTGAAGAGACTTAAAGCATATTTCTTCGTTCCAATGTCGAAGTATCTAGAATGAGATTTCCATTGCGGCGGCTTGTCTGTCCACAAATGTCTGGTCGCTCGTAGGACTATGCTCTAGCATCCTCTCCCTTGAACCATGGCTCACTCACTGCCCATGCTTCGATGGATGGTTTGGGAGGTCGGTAGCGCTCTCCATAGCCGTTATGAGCTACGTAACATTACTTCGTATTAAGAACAATTTTCGTTTGTGAAAACGAATTCTGGAAAGTTCTTGGGTAGTGTACTCAAGCGCTCCCGCGAGGATGCTTCATCCTCACGATCTTTTCACTTAATAAATGCTTCTTGGTCTCGTGTCCCAATTAAATTTGAGAATCCTCTCGGGTTCATGTAAAAAGATGATCTTAGTCAATCGATTAACCACTACTCAACCCAAATCATTCTCTCGATTCGTTTTAGGTAATCCAGTGATGAAATCCAGGGAAATACTTTTCCATTTTCCTTTGGGAATATTCAATGGATGCAGCAAACCTTTAACCTTGAGACGCTCATGTTTATTGACTTGACACTTCTTGCATTTCAGCATGAAATCTTGGACATCCTTCAACAAACTAGGTCAGTAAAACTGTCTTTTGACTAGTGCCCAGGATGACTAGCACTTGGACTATCGTGACTTTCTATAAGAAATTGGAACCAAAAATCACCAATAGATGGTACACAAACTCTACCTTTGTAGAGCAGGTATTCATTCTCAATGGAATAGTGTATATACTTTTTCTCTCGACGAAGTTTATCACACCCAAGTGAACTAGTGTCAAATGGTTGTGAAGTTCTATCCCTGAGCTCTCCGTCTCGGTACATAATCCAAGGGACTTGTCTAGTGGCTCCGGACTAGCACTCGCTCCTCTTGCCGTGAGGACGAAACCTCAACTAATCTCTCCAAACTAGTACTTCTCAACGAGGGAGGTGGTTGCTATTGTATATAAGTGCGACCGCGTACAACGCACCATACCTTTTGAAAAAGATGAATCATGCTCACATAAACCACGTAGTGACTCCAAGAGTCCATTCTTGAAGGTGGTGAAACTCAACTCGTTCACCATTGACATGCGGCTCAGTGCATTCGCTACTACGTTAAATTTACCTCCCTGGTAACAGAGTGTAAGGTCACTCCTTTAGGATCTCCGTCCACAGAGCTTTTCTACCCTTTAACTGACTAACTTGAAAGGCATTTGAGACTTTCATGGTCCGTTTTGACCTCAAATTTAGCACCATACAAATAATGTCGCCACTTTTTTAGAGCATGAATAATAGCAAGTAACTCTCGCTTGTAAGTCTAGTAGTTACGTTGGGCACAGTCAAGCTTCTTACTTTCAAATGCAATAGGTTGTTCCCTTTACAATAAAACCATCCCAATGGCTTCTCCACTAGCGTCTGTCTCCAAAACAAACGGTTCATTAGGCTCCACAATGCTCAATACTGATTTCGTCGAGATGGCCACCTTGAGGTTCTCAAAACTTCTTTGTTGAGGATTTTTCCAATGAACTGTTTTATTCTTTTTTTGAACTCATCGGTTAAGGAGACATCGATCTTCGCGTAGTCCTTCTTTACATACTATCGATAGAACCTTGACAGCCCTAGAGAAATCTACAGCTTCTTGAGATTTGTATGGCTTACTAATATATAAGTATGTCATCAAGGAAAACTACTACAAATTTTCTCAAATATGGACGTAAAACCTTGTCCATCAATGTCATAAATGTCACTATCGCTGGAGCATTCGTCAAGCCGAATGGAATGACTAGGAACTCATAATGTCCAAAACGAGTCCTAAATGTGATCTTGGGAATATCCTCTTCGCTTATCTTAACTTAGTGATATCGATCTAAGATCAATCTTAGAAAAGTATTTCACACCATTAAGTTGGTTAAACAACTCGTCAATGCATTGGGTGTTTGTTCTTAATGGTAATTTGATTAATAGCTTGGTAGTCTATGCACATCCACATAGATCCATCTTTCTTTTTTACCAAAAGAATGGGTGATGCCGATGGTGAAGAGCTCGAGCAAATAAACCTTTTCTTTATATATGCGGCTAATTGGTGTTCCACTTCCTTTACCTTCAGAGTGGCTTAATCTATAAGCAGATTTGCTTATAGGTTTTGATCCTAGTAGCACATCAATGCCATGGTTAAGCTCCCTACATGATGGAACTCCATCTAGAAGATCATCGAAAAACACATCTCTGAACTCTCGCAATAAATCACTCAAAGAAACTATGTACTTTTATTTTATTGTTTCGGTTTTAGCCTTAGTATTTACGTTTTGTTCACAAGAAGACAAAACAAGTTTTGGAAAACAATGGTCTCGACCACGGCCATGTAAGTCATCACAACTTAAATTATTTTCAACTATTAAAACTTTATCAATCACATTTATTTCTATGGAAATAAATTGATACAAGGAAATATAAATATATATATGGTGTATTTTGTCAACGTCGATGGCACGACACAACTCTAGGAACAAAATCATGGGTGCAGCTTGAACCTCCTGCTTACCCTGTTGTCTCGCCACTCTCCTCTTATGCATAAGTCTAGGCTATTATCCTCATACCTACGACTCATGGTAGGGACGAGGTTATACAATCACTCCTTGCGTACATAAATATCAGCTCTGGCCAAGTGCATGACCTAAAAATCCAAAGGTCTCATAGCCCTACATCGCTAAAGGTACCCCCAAGGCCAATATGTTCCAAACAGTTTAATCATAACCATTATAATGAAGGACATAATGTACTTATGGTCAGACTTGGTCTCTGGAAATCGTAACTTTTTAACTAACGTGTAGTTAAGAAAGTTGTGAGTGGCTCCATTATTAATCCTAACGGTGAATCTACGGCTACCTAGCTTGCCATACAAGCGGACTGAATCATGTGGTTGCACTGATGGCTCCCACATCTCCTGGGTAACGTAGTAAGCGTGGGTCCTATCCGTGTGTTCTACAGTCACCTCTCTAAACTTTGCAAAACTAAGAGTTAATCGTTGGATAATATGTAGCTATTAGAGGATTTACCGTCCTTAGTATCGCTAGAACTACCTCTAGCTTCCAGGTTTGGACATGTTGCCTTGCTATGTCCAGTCTTGAAGGAGTTAAAGTATAGATTTTTCTTTCTATCTTTCTCGAATTTAGACTGGTTTTTCTCTCGAAAACAGCGTGGTTTCTTCGCCTAGCGCCCACTCTGCCCTCTGTGGCCGCTTAGTTTGGTCCCCTTTTCCCCTGTCGTCTCCCGAAAGAATTTTCTCTTAAAGGTGGAGCCTTCTTTACTCTTAGTTGTCTTGCTAAGCCTAGATTTAGAGCGACGTGAAATGTCGTCATAAATTTGTGCATATTTTATGACCACCGAAATTTGTCGGTTGCTTAAGCTCTACAAAAGCCTCATAGTTTGGGTTTAAGCCTCTCATGAATCAACGTAAAGTCTGAAACTCATCGATTCCCTTTAACTTCAACTGGCAGCTTCCAAGGGTAGCCTCAACTGCCCTTGTTGGTGGTTGGGAATGCCCCTTGAACCAAGGAAGAGAGAGAGAGAGAGAGAGAGAGAGAGAGAGAGAGAGAGAGAGAGAGAGAGAGAGAGAGAGAGGTTTACTATTGTGTCCCCCCTTGGTTGTGTTGAGGTAACAAACGAGACATTCTTTATTAAGGCATATGCTGTTATTTAAAAGAATACAAACTTTAACTAGTAAATCGATCAAATAGATCACTACTACTAACAATTAATAGAGAAGTCGGGGCCATACCTCAACCCCTAAGAATGATATATAATTGAATATATATATATATATATATATATATATAGATATACCTTATAGAAATTTATCGCTTATCGTTGCCTTTGCTCGTTTTAACAAGAGCTTTAGAACTTGACATAGGAGAATAGAATCTTCTAATACCTTCTCTTACGATTGAAATCATCCGATCATCCCCAAGATTTATCTCCTCTTACTCGTATTGTGACTTTTCTCTCTTTCGAAGGTCTATGGCAAAATAGCCTTCTCTTGCAAGGCTACGGCATACTATTCTTTATTTAAAAGAAAAGCTATGGAGTTTTGGTCTCTTCCTCCGAAAGACCATAGCAATCTAACCTTCTCTTCTAAGATATTAGATCAGAATGAAGGGATATATACATCTCAAGCTCTAGGAGATTACCTTGAGGCTACTTGTTGCCGTCTTATAGTTTTCCTTGTGTAGAGACCCTGACAGAAGTAGCAAACTATTTCGGTCATAAATCTCTGATAAGAACTCAGAATATACTCGTATAACCAGTCAAAAGAACCGGAAGGCATCTAGTCTACTAGCCACTACGGCGGTGAGAGTAGAATAGGCAAAAACATCTGTATATAGCTGCAAACTTACCATCTTTAGAACCGCGTTGCTTTTCCTCATTTTTAGTATGCATGGATTCTAAATATGTAAAAGTACTCTGAATATGACCTCTTATCAATTCGAATTTCTATTTTTGAAGATACTTATCTCTTAATAGAACTATTCTTGTCTTCTTATTTCTTTTAGGATTTTTGGAGCTAATATTTTTATTCTAACACTTTCCTAATGTTTCTAGCCCTATTGCCTCACTCTTCTCTACGTGCACTCTCTTTCCCTATTGAAATCTATATTAAAAGAGATACATACATGGCTTGGGAGGGACCTTACAGTCTCCCCCACTTAAAAGATTCAAGATATCCTCATCTCGCAAGCTAGGGTAGCATCTAAGTAAACCCTCTTGTCTCATCCAAAGTGGTGTCCCCACTAGGTAGAAATCTTCTTTTATCTAAACATTGTTCTTAAAGAGTCCCTTATTTCATGTGTTTAGCTCGTTTTGTTGTGCCTCCAAAAGGTCTTTATTATTCTAAAGTTAATTGGCCTTATTATCCTAATTTCATGCATCCATATACCTCTCATATGATATGAACCTTCAAATTCCTTATTCTATACCCCCATGTAATATGGTACTTAACAAATATTCATGGAAAAACGTAAGGGAATCAATACTTTACGCAGGCTAACCTATGATAGCAATTTCATAATCTTAGTATCATCTTGTAGAATACCTCTATTCATCATGCACATTACTTCACATGAATCTTGCACCAATCCTCTTCTATTTACTCATAGAAATACTTATTGAATTTGGTTATCTTTAACCCTGCTATCCCTATTGCTTGACCTGATTTTGCTCTAGCTCATGATTCCTTGTAGCCAAGGGTGGGCTTGACGTTCCTCTTGAATTAGGGGACCTCTTCTTGATTAACATGGAAGGACTCGTGTCCTTCTCTCGACACTTTCTATATAAAAAAACTTTATCATAGTCTCTGGCTATAATTATGGCTTCTGAAATAGAGGATGGTTTTGCATTCTTGACAAGGTTATTTAATGGTAGATTAAGCTTCCAAATGAATCGATGGAGAAGAGTTACCTCATCCATCTCTAGAGAAAATTGGATGGAGAAGAGTTACCTCATCCATCGATATAGCAAATTGGAGAAGTTTAACAAAAGTTTGGTGGTATTCTTTTGGGGTCTTCACTTCTTGGGTTAGCTCCAAAAATTCATTCATTTTATCCTCTCGAAATCCTGGAGGATAAAACCTTCTCTTGAAGGTGTACTTTCATGGCATCCCCCCATAACTGATTCTGGTTCACGTGGTTAGATTGACAACAATGCTTCTAACTAATTTGGCATTTCTTACGATTTTTAGACGAGCAAGGGTGAAAACCTTAATGAAGTTATAATCTTAATAATTTATAATATGCAAGTTATTGAGATATATCTTGAAAAATTTCTCTAAACAAAGTTTCGGTCTATCCTTCTAGGTAGTCATTTAGTCTCTCACTAGTTTCTTAATTCGATCGCCCTATGTTTTTCCTCAAAAGGTTTCCTCCCCAATCTTATTTCTCAAATTTATTATACAAATATCTTGCGTGTGCCCTCCCAAGATATAAGCACAATTTCATTGGATGATTGTCTCAACATGTGAGGATATTCAAACCACTTCTATGGCCAGTAGGGATGATTGATTCGTCCTCATATGCTAAACAATCACTTGTTTCAATCCCTTGACAGTTAACCTTTGAAAAATAAATCCTAGGAACTAAGATCGGCTATGATATCACTTGTAAGGTTCCCCCTTCCAAAATAGGGGAAACACTTAACATAGTCCACTAAGTCTTATCTTGGAGAAAATTTCCTACTCATCACACCTTGACCATGCAGAGATTCAAGGATAGGATTCATATAGGTAAGACCTAGTTCTATCCCGCAGGGGGAGCGTGGTCTTCTAAAAATCAAATCACCCATAGGGTAATTGATCATAATTTGGACAACTACTAGTCTTGATTCCTAGAGACAACGCTTTTTTCCTCATCCATGCAAGGCGGCACAGCCACCGCGCTGGCCTAGTCTTCTAGAATAGAATTGCCCGAGAACCTATTTATCTAGCCTAGGGCTTTCACTCAATCTATTGGAAAGCTACCCGACTAATCAGGTCCACCCGTCCGTAGGATGGTGCCATCGGGGCATTCCATCCTCCCACTTTCCACCCTACTCACGCGTCAATTTATTTTCTAATTAATCCTACCACACTGTTTGACGTAAATAAACATGTTCTTTAATTAAGGCCCTTTCATAAGGTTTGTTAAAACAGCCTCTTTCCACAATACAATAATGCCAAAGATAAGATTTATTAGAAAAAAAAAAGTTTATACAAGAATCAATTCCATACAAGCCAAACTGGCGCTCTTATTCTTTTCCTTTATACTGCCGAGGATCTAGAATTTGGCCTTCCAGCCAACCTCTACATGTTGGGCAAAACCCTACGGAACCATACACCTCATCGTCGAGCCGCCGGTGGCGAGAGGACTCAAGCCGGTGGCCTGTCGCCCTCTTAGGCTCCGTCGCTCGATCCTCCCGTCACTTAGAGGGATGTCTACGCACTAGGGTGGGCTAATTCACTGCACTAGCCTAGGCCCTCAAAACTAGGGAGCATCATAATCAGTAAACCTCATTCTCCCAATGGTATGAGGGATACCATGGGCCAACGTCGGGTGTTACTAACATCTCCTCCATCCGGCTATACAAGCACAAGAATGGCACAGTGTCAAGGCAGGGAGAGTTGTACCTGTACCGTAATTTAACCAAGATAACAATCCATCCGGCTATACAAGCACAAGAATGGCACAGTGTCAAGGCAGGGAGAGTTGTACCTGTACCGTAATTTAACCAAGATAACAATCCATTTAGTCAACTAAACCATAGGACTAGAATCCATGTTACCTTCTTAGGAAAACAATCCTTTTCACAAAGATTTTAGCATTTTAACTTGAGATCGCGATAAGACATTCTTTATTAAGGCATATGCTTTTGTTTAAAAGAATACAAACTTTAACTAGTAAAATGATCAAATAGATCACTACTAACAAATAATAGAGAAGCTGAGGCCATACCTCAACCCCTAAGAATGATATATAATTGAATATAAATTATATATATACCTTATAGAAATTTATCGTTTATCGTTGCCTTTGCTCGTTAACAAGAGCTTTAGAACTTGACATAGGAGAATAGAGTCTTCTAAAACCTTCTCTTACGATTGAAATCATCCGATCATCCCCAAGATTTATCTCCTCTTACTCGTACTGTGACTTTTCTCTTTTTCCAAGGTCTATGGCAAAATAGCCTTCTCTTGCAGGGCTACGGCATATTTAAAAGAAAAGCTATGGAGTTTTGGTCTCTTCCTCCGAAAGACAATAACAATCTAACCTTCTCTTCTAAGATATTAGATCAGAATGAAGGGATATATACATCTCAAGCTCTAGGAGATTACCTTGAGGCTATTTGTTGCCGTCTTACAGTTTTCCTTGTGTAGAGACCTTGACAGAAGCAGCAAACTGTTTTGGCCATAAATCTCTGATAAGAACTCAGAATATACTCGTGTAGCCAGTCAAAAGAACCGGAAGGCATCTAGTCTACAAGCCACCACAGCGAGTAGAATAGGCAAAAATGTCTGTATATAGCTGCAAACGTGCCATCTTTAGAAACGCATTGCTTTTTCTCATTTTTAGTATGCATGGATTCTAAATATGTAAAAGTACTCTGAATATGACCTCTTATCAATTCGAATTTCTATTTTTGAAGACACTTCTCTTAATAGAACTATTCTTGTCTTCTTATTTCTTTTAGGATTTTTGGAGCTAATATTTTTATTCTAACACTTTCCTAATGTTTCTAGCCTTATTGCCTCACTCTTCTCTAAGTGCACTCTCTTTCCCTATTGAAATCTATATTAAAAGAGACACATACATGGCTTGGGAGGGACCTTACAATCTCCCCCACTTAAAAGATTCAAGATATCCTCATCTTGCGAGTTAGGGTAGTATCTAAGTAAATCCTCTTGTCTCATCCAAAGTGGTGTCCCCACTAGGTAGAAATCTTCTTTTATCTAAACATTGTTCTTAAAGAGTCCCTTATTTCATGTGTTTGGCTTGTTTTGTTGTGCCTCCAAAAGGTCTTTATTATTCTAAAGTTAATTGGCCTTATTATCCTAATTTCATGCATCCATATACCTCTCATATGATATGAACCTTCAAATTCCTTATTCTATACCCCCATGTAATATGGTACTTAGCAAATTGTCATAGAAAAACGTAAGGGAATCAATCCTTTATGCAAGCTAACCTATGATAGCAATTTCATAATCTTAGTATCATCTTGTAGAATACCTCTATTCATTATGCACATTACTTCACATGAATCTTGCACCAATCCTCTTCTATTTACTCATAGAAATACTTGTTGAATTCGGTTATCTTTAACCCTGCTATCCCTATTTCTTGACCTAATTTTTCTCTAGCTCATGATTCCTTGTAGCCAAGGATGGGCTTGACATTCCTCTTGAATTAGGGGACCTCTTCTTGATTAACATGGAAGGACTCGTATCTTTCTCTCAACACTTTCTATGTAAAAAAGCTTTATTATAGTCTCTGGCTATAATTATGGCTTCTGCAATAGAGGATGGTTTTGCATTCTTGACGAGGTTATTCAATGGTAGATTAAGCTTCCAAATGAATCAATGGAGAAGAGTTACCTCATCCATCTCTAGAGCAAATTGGAGAAGTTTTTGGTGGTATTCTTTTAGGGTCTTCCCTTCTTGGGTTAGCTCCAAAAGTTCATTCATTTTATCCTCTCCAAATCTTGGAGGACAAAACCTTCTCTCGAAGGTGTACTTTCATGGCATCCCTCCATTAACTGATTCTGGTTCCCGTGGTTAGATTGACAACAGTGCTTCCAACTAATTTGGCACGAGTCCTTCCATGTTAATCAGGAAGAGGTCCCCTAATTCAATAGGAACGTCAAGCCCACCCTTGGCTACAAGGAATCATGAGCTAGAGTAGAATTAGGTCAAGAAATAGGGATAGCAGGGTTAAACATAAACCTTTTCTATGAGTAAATAGAAGAGGATTGGTGCAAGATTCATGTGAAGTAATGTGCATGATGAATAGAGGTATTGTACAAGATGATACTAAGATTATGAAATTGCTATCAAAGGTTAGCTTGCGTAAAGTATTGATTCCCTTACATTTTTCCATCATAATTTGTTAAGTACCATATTACATGGGGGTATAGAATGAGGAATTGTAAGGTTTATATCATATGAGAGGTATATGGATGCATGAAATTAGGATAATAAGGCCAATTAACTTTAGAATAATAAAGACCTTTTGGAGGCACAACAAAACGAGCTAAACACATGAAATAAGGGACTCTTTAAGAACAATGTTTAGATAAAAGAAGATTTCTACCTAGGACACCACTTTGGATGAGACAAGAGGATTTACTTAGATGCTACCCTAGCTCGCAAGATGAGGATATCTCGAATCTTTTAAGTGGGGGAGATTGTAAGGTCCCTTCCAAGCTTGTATGTGTCTCTTTTAATATAGATTTCAATAAGGAAAGAGAGTGCACCTAGAGAAGAGTGAGGCAATAAGGCTAGAAACATTAGGAAAGTGTTAGAATAAAAATATTAGCTCCAAAAATCCTAAAAGAAATAAGAAGACAAGAATAGTTCTATTAAGAGATAAGTATCTCCAAAATTAGAAATTCGAATTTAGGTGATAAGAGGTCATATCTAGAGTACTCTTACATATTTAGAGTCCATGCATACTAAAAATGAGGAAAAGCAACGCGTTTCTAAAGATAGCATGTTTGCAGCTATATACAGACGTTTTTGCCTATTCTACCCGCTGCGCTGGCTTGCAGACTAGATGCCTTCTGGTTCTTTTGACTGGTTATACGAGTATATTCTGAGTTCTTATCAGAGATTTATGGCCAAAACAGTTTGCTGCTGGCTTGTAGACTAGATGCCTTTTGGTTCTTTTGACTAGTTATACGAGTATATTCTGAGTTCTTATCAGAGATTTATGGCCAAAACAGTTTGCTGCTTCTGTCAAGGTCTCTACACAAGGAAAACTGTAAGACGACAACAAGTAGCTTCAAGGTAATCTCCTAGAGTTTGAGATGTATATATCCCTTCATTCTTATCTATATCTTAGAAGAGAAGGTTAGATTGCTATGGTCTTTCAGAGGAAGAGACCAAAACTCCATAGCTTTTTTTAAAAATAAAGAATAGTATACCGTAGCCCTGCAAGAGAAGGCTATTTTGCCATAGCCCTGCAAGAGAAGGCTATTTTGCCATAGACCTTTGAAACAGAGAAAAGTCACAGTACGCGTAAGAGGAAATAAATCTTGGGGATGATCGGATGATTTCAATCGAGAAGGTATTAGAAGACTATATTCTTTTATGTCAAGTTCTAAAGCTCTTGTTAATGAGCAAAAGTAATCTTGGGGATGATCGGATGATTTCAATCATAAGAGAAGGTATTAGAAGACTCTATTCTTTTATGTCAAGTTCTAAAGCTCTTGTTAACGAGCAAAGGCAATGATAAACGATAAATTTTTATAGGTATATATATATATATATATATATATATTGTTTTTCAATTATATATCGTTCTTAGGGGTTGAGGTATGGCCTCGGCTTCTCTATTAATTTGTTAATAGTGATCTATTTGATCGATTTACTAGTAATTAAAGTTTGTATTCTTCTAAACAACAGCATATGCCTTAATAAAGAATGTCTTATCTCGCAATCTCAAGTTGAAATGCTAAAATCTTTGTGAAAAGGAATGTTTTCTTAAGGAGGTAACATAGATTCTAGTCCTATGGTTTAGTCGAGTAAATGGATTGTTATCTTGGTTAAACTATGGTATAGGTATAACTCTCCCTGCCTTGATGCTGCACCGTTCTTGTGCTTGTATAGCCAGATGGCGGAGATGTTAGTAAGTTCCGGAGTTGGCCCATGGTATCCCTCATACCATTGGGAGAATGAGGTTCGCCAAGATTGAGGCGGGTGATTGTGATGCTGCCTAGTTGCCTAGTTCTGAGGGCCCAAGCTAGTGAGTGAAGTAGCCCACCCTAGTGCGTAGCATCCCTCTAAGTGGCGGGAGGATCGAGCAAGGGAGCCTGAGAGGGCGACAGGCTGCCGGCTTGAGTCCTCTCGCCACCAGCGGCCCGACGATGAGGTGTATGGTCCCGTAGGATTTTGCCCAGCATGTAGAGGCTAGAAGGCCGAATTCTAGATCATCGGCAGTATAAAAGAAAAGAATAAGAGAGCCGGTTTGGCTTGTATAGAATTGATTCTTGTATAAACTTTTTTTTTCGGATTAATCTTGTCTTTGGCATTATTGTATTGGTAAAAGAGGCTGTTTTAACGAACATTGTGAAAGGGCCTTAATTAAAGAACATGTTTATTTACGTCAAACAGTGTGGTAGGATTAATTAGAAAATAAATTGACACGTGAGTAGGGTGGAAAGTGGGAGGTTGGAGTGCCTCGATGGCACTATCCTACGGACGGGTGGACCCGATTAGTCGGGTAGCTTTCGAACAGATTGAGTGAAAGCCCTACTCTAGATAAATAGGTTCTCGGGCAATTCTATTCTAGAAGACTAGGCCAGCGGCGGCTGTGCCTTGCATTAGATGAGGAAAAAAGCGTTGTCTCTAGGAATCAAGACTAGTAGTTGTCCAAATTATGATCAATTACCCTATGGGTGATTTGATTTTTAGAAGACCACGCTCCCCCTACGGGATAGAACGAGGTCTTACCTATGTGAATCATATCCTTGAATCTTTGCATGGTCAAGGTGTCGATGAGTAGGAAATTTTCTCCAAGATAAGACTTAGTGGACTATCTTAAGTGTTTCCCCTATTTTGGAAGGGGGGAACCTTACAAGTGGTATCAGAGCCGATCTTAGTTCCTAGGATTTATTTTTCAAAGGTTAACTATCAAGGGATTAAACAAGTGACTGTTTATCATATGAGGATGAATCAATCATCCCTACTGGCCATGAAGTGGTTTGAATATCCTCGCATGTTGAGACAATCATCCTATGAAATTGTGCTTATATCTCGGGGGTAAACACGCAAGATGTTTGTACAATAAATTTGAGAAATGAGATTGGGGAGGAAACCTTTTGAGGAAAAACATAGGGGATCGAATTAAGAAACTAGTGAGAGACAGAATGACTAGAAGGATAGACCAAAACTTTGTTTAGAGAAATTTTTCAGGATATATCTCATTAACTTGCATATTATAAATTATTAAGATTATAACTTCATTAAGGTTTAAATAGTTGACGTCGTGTGAATGCCATCCATTGGTTTCTTTACACTAGGATGATCATTCAAGGCCTTGAACCCATCTGAGACAAACATGGGTCTAACTTCGAATGTGTGATTCCCAGAGGATCATGCTATTGGATGTGTTAATCCCAAGATACTAGATGTGTAATTTTCAGAAAACTAATTCATCTCAGACATGTTAATCCTAATCATCTTTGGATGTGTCAATCCCAAGGCACCAGATGTGTAATTCTCAAAAAATAAAAAATTTCAGATATATTAATCCACCAGAGTGGGCGCTATGATAAGTATCTGATAGTTTTTGAACTTTTCATGGATACAATGAAAGAAGCAAGTTCGACCTTGCTCGTCTAAAAATCGTAAGAAATGCCAAATTAGTTGGAAGCACTATTGTCAATCTAACAAGGGAACCAGAATCAGTTATGGGGGGGATGCCATGAAAGTACACCTTCGAGAGAATGTTTTGTCCTCCAAGATTTTGAGAGGATAAAATGAATGAATTTTTGGAGCTAACCCAAGAAAGGAAGACCCTAAAAGAATACCACCAAACTTTTGTTAAAGTTCTCCAATTTACTCTAGACATGGATAAGGTAACTCTTCTCCATCGATTCATTTGGAAGCTTAATCTACCATTAAATAACCTCGTCACAAGAATACAAAACCATCCTCTATTTCAGAAGCCATAATTATAGCCAGAGACTATGATAAAGTTTTTTTATATAAAAAGTGTCGAGAGAAGGACACGAGTCCTTCTTCCATGTTAATCAAGAAGAGGTCCCCTAATTCAAGAGGAAGGTCAAGCCCACCCTTGGCTACAAGGAATCATGAGCTGGAGCAAAATTAGGTCAAGAAATAGGGATAGCAGGGTTAAACATAAACCTTTTCTATGAGTAAATAGAAGAGGATTGGTGCAAGATTAATGTGAAGTAATGTGCATGATGAATATAGGTATTGTACAAGATGATACTAAGATTATGAAATTGCTATCAAAGGTTAGCTTACGTAAAGGATTGATTCCCTTACGTTTTTCCATGACAATTTGTTAAGTACCATATTACATGGGGGTATAGAATAAGGAATTCGAAGGTTCATATCATATGAGAGGTATATGGATGCATGAAATTTGGATAATAAGGCCAATTAACTTTAGAATAATAAAAACCTTTTGGAGGCACAACAAAATGAGCCAAACACATGAAATAAGGGACTCTTTAAGAACAATGTTTAGATAAAAGAAGATTTCTACCTAGTGGGGACACCACTTTGGATGAGACAGGAGGATTTACTTAGATACTACCCTAGCTCGCGAGATGAGGATATCTCCAATCTTTTAAGTGGGGGAGATTATAAGGTCTTTTCCAAGCCATGTATGTGTCTCTTTTAATATAGATTTCAATAAGGAAAGAGAGTGCACTTAGAGAAGAGTGAGGCAATAAGGCTAGAAACATTAGGAAAGTTTTAGAATAAAAATATTATCTCCAAAAATCCTAAAAGAAATAAGAAGACAAGAATAGTTCTATTAAGAGATAAGTATCTCCAAAAATAGAAATTCGAATTTAGGTGATAAGAGGTCATATCTAGAGTACTTTTACATATTTAGAGTCCATGCATACTAAAAATGAGGAAAAGCAACGCGTTTCTAAAGATGGCACATTTGCAGCTATATACAGACGTTTTTGCCTATTCTACCCGCCGTGGTGGCTTGTAGACTAGATGCCTTCCGGTTCTTTTGACTGGTTATACGATTATATTCTGAGTTCTTATTAGAGATTTATAGCCGAAATAGTTTGTTGCATCACGGTCTCTACACAACGAAAACTGTAAGATGGCAACAAGTAGCCTCATTAGGGGAAGGTTGAGATCTATAGGGGCCCTTTAAGATGCCATGTGATTAAAAGCTTATTAAGGAAAAGGGCCAATCATGTGATGCCATGGGTATACAAAAATGTTGAGTGATTAAAGGTGGTCAAAAGATTCTCTAGAAGATGCCTTTTTGTACTTTTCATTCCCAAAAAGTGGGGGAGAAAAGTTTTTAAAATTTCGGACATTCATAACTTCTACATATGAGCTCAAAATTTGTCGGAGATTAGAGATCCAGAATCTACTCGCGCTGAGCTCTTTCCATAGATATGTCACATGATATGGTTTTGCCTACTCAATTTTAAATTCAATTTTGGCGCGAAACTTTGAAATTCAAACTTCTAGCCATTTGAAGAATAAGAAGGTATCTAAAGTCAAAGAAACTTAACATTTTAACAAAAAGTCATTAAAATCATAATATGGCAGCTTAAAGGACCCCTATAGACCTCAACCTTTCCCTAATGCAAGGTAATCTCCTAATGCTTGAGATGTATATATCCCTTCATTCTTATCTAATATCTTAGAAGAGAAGGTTAGATTGCTATGGTCTTTCGGAGGAAGAGACCAAAACTCCATAGCTTTTCTTTTAAATAAAGAATAGTATGCCGTAGCCCTGCAAGAGAAGGCTATTTTGCCATAGACCTTCGAAAGAGAGAAAAGTCATAGTACGAGTAAGAGGAGATAAATCTTGGGGATGATCGGATGATTTCAATCATAAGAGAAGGTATTAGAAGACTCTATTCTCTTATCTCAAGTTCTAAAGCTCTTGTTAAACAAGCAAAGGCAATAATAAATGATAAATTTCTATAAGGTATATATTTTTTATTTTTCAATTATATATCATTCTTTAGGAATTGAGGTATGGCCTCAGCTTCTCTATTAATTATTAATAGTGATCTATTTGATCAATTTACTAGTTAAAGTTTGTATTCTTTTAAACAACAGCATATGCCTAAATAAAGAATGTCTTATCGCAATCTCAAGTTGAAATGCTAAAATCTTTGTGAAAAGGATTGTTTTCTTAAGATGGTAACAAGGATTCTAGTCCTATGGTTTAGTCGAGTAAATGGATTGTTATCTTGGTTAAATTACGGTACATGTACAACTCTCCCTACCTTGATGCTACACAGTTCTTGTGCTTGTATAGCCGGACGACGGAGATGTTAGTAAGGCCCAGAGTTGGCCCATGGTATCCCTCATACCATTGGGAGAATGAGGTTCGCCGATTGAGGCGGGTGATTGTGATGCTGCCTAGTTCTGAGGGCCCAGGCTAGTGCGATGAATTAGCACACCCTAGTGTGTAGACATCCCTCTGAGGGGCGGGAGGATCAAGCGAAGGAGCCTGAGAGGGCAACAGGCCGCTGGCTTGAGTCCTCTCGCCACAACACAATGGCCCGACAATGAGGTGTATGGCCCATTAGGGTTTTGCCCAGCATGGCCGAATTTTAGATCTTCGGCAGTATAAAGGAAAAGAATAAGAGAGTCGGTTTGGCTTGTATGGAATTGATTCTTGTATAAACTTTTTTTTTTCTAATAAATCTTATTTTTGGCATTATTGTTTTGTGGAAAGAGGCTGTTTTAACAAACCTTGTGAAAGGGCCTTAATTAAAGAACATGTTTATTTATGTCAAACAGTGTGGTAGGATTAACTAGAAAATAAATTGACGCTTGAGTAGGGTGGAAAGTGGGAGGATGGAATGGCCCAATGGCACTATCCTATGGACGGGTGGACCCGATTAGTCGGGTAGCTTTCCAACAGATTGAGTGAAAGCCCTACGCTTAAGACTTATGTGTACTATCTTAAGTGTTTCTCCTATTTTGGAAGGGAGGAACCTTACAAGTGGTATCAGAGCCGATCTTAGTTCCTAGGATTTATTTTTCAAAGGTTAACTGTCAAGGGATTAAAACAAGTGACTGTTTTTCATATGAGGATGAATCAATCATCCCTACTGGCCATGAAGGGTTTGAATATCCTCGCATGTTGAGACAATCATCCTATGAAATTGTGCTTATATCTCGGGGGTAAACACCCAAGATGTTTGTACAATAAATTTGAGAAATAAGATTGGGGAGGAAACCTTTTGATGAGGAAAAACATAGGGCGATCGAATTAAGAAACTACTGAGAGACAGAATGACTAGAAGGATAGACCAAAACTTTGTTTAGAGAAAATTTTCAGGATATATCTCATTAACTTCCATATTATAAATTATTAAGATTATAACTTCATTAAGGACACGAGTCCTTCTTCCATGTTAATCAAGAAGAGGTCCCCTAATTCAAGAGGAAGGTCAAGCCCACCCTTGGCTACAAGGAATCATGAGCTAGAGCAAAATTAGGTCAAGAAATAGGGATAGCAGGGTTAAACATAAACCTTTTCTATGAGTAAATAGAAGAGGATTGGTGCAAGATTAATGTGAAGTTATGTGCATGATGAATATAGGTATTGTACAAGATGATACTTAGATTATGAAATTGCTATCAAAGGTTAGCTTACGTAAAGGATTGATTCCCTTACGTTTTTCTATGACAATTTGTTAAGTACCATATTACATGGGGGTATAGAATAAGGAATTCGAAGGTTCGTATCATATGAGAGGTACATGGATGCATGAAATTAGGATAATAAGGCCAATTAACTTTAGAATAATAAAGACCTTTTGGAGGCGCAACAAAACGAACCAAACACATGAAATAAGGGACTCTTTAAGAACAATGTTTAGATAAAAGAAGATTTCTACCTAGGACACCACTTTGGATGAGACAGGAGGATTTACTTAGATACTACCCTAGCTCGCGAGATGAGGATATCTCGAATCTTTTAAGTGGGGGAGATTGTAAGGTCCCTCCCAAGCCATGTATGTGTCTCTTTTAATATAGATTTCAATAAGGAAAGAGAGTGCACTTAGAGAAGAGTGAGGCAATAAGGCTAGAAACATTAGGAAAGTGTTAGAATAAAAATATTAGCTCCAAAAATCCTAAAAGAAATAAGAAGACAAGAATAGTTCTATTAAGAGATAAGTATCTCCAAAAATAGAAATTCGAATTTAGGTGATAAGAGGTCATATCTAGAGTACTTTTACATATTTAGAGTCCATGCATACTAAAAATGAGGAAAAGCAACACGTTTCTAAAGATGGCAAATTTGCAGCTATATACAGACGTTTTTGCCTATTCTACCCGCCATGGTGGCTTGTAGACTAGATGCCTTCTGGTTCTTTTGACTGGTTATACAAGTATATTCTGAGTTCTTATTAGAGATTTATAGCCGAAATAGTTTGTTGCTTCTGTCACACGGTCTCTACACAAGGAAAACTGTAAGATGGCAACAAGTAGCCTCATTAGGGGAAGGTTGAGGTCTATAGGGGCCCTTTAAGATGCCATGTAATTAAAAGGTTATTAAGGAAAAGGGCCAATCATGTGATGCCATGGGTATACAAAAATGTTGAGTGATTAAAGGTGGTCAAAAGATTCTCTAAAAGATGCCTTTTTGTTTTTTTCATTCCCAAAAAGTGGGGGAGAAAAGTTTTTGAAATTCTGGATATCCATAACTTCTATATAGGAGCTCAAAATTTGTCGGAGATTAGAGATCCAGAATCTACGAGCTCTTTCCATAGATATGTCACATGATATGGTTTTGCCCACTCAATTTTAAATTCAATTTTGGCGGGAAACTTTGAAATTCAAACTTCTAGCTATTTAAAGAATAAGAAGGTATCTAAAGTCAAAGAAACTTAACATTTTAACAAAAAATCATTAAAATCATAATATGGCAGCTTAAAGGGCCCCTATAGACCTCAACCTTCCCCTAATGCAAGGTAATCTCCTAGAGCTTGAGATGTATATATCCCTTCATTCTTATCTAATATC
Organism: Cibotium barometz; assembly: GCF_041138505.1. Classification (NCBI taxonomy): domain Eukaryota; kingdom Viridiplantae; phylum Streptophyta; class Polypodiopsida; order Cyatheales; family Cibotiaceae; genus Cibotium; species Cibotium barometz. Next base: position 7,057,374 of record NC_141091.1, on the reverse strand, counting down.
TTAGAAGAGAAGGTTAGATTGCTATGGTCTTTCAGAGGAAGAGACCAAAACTCCATAGCTTTTCTTTTAAATAAAGAATAGTATGTCGTAGCCCTGCAAGAGAAGGCTATTTTGCCATAGACCTTCGAAAGAGAGAAAAGTCACAGTACGAGTAAGAGGAGATAAATCTTGGGGATGATCAGATGATTTCAATCATAAGAGAAGGTATTAGAAGACTCTATTCTCTTATCTCAAGTTCTAAAGCTCTTGTTAAACAAGCAAAGGCAACAATAAACAATAAATTTCTATAAGGTATATATATTTTTTTGTTTTTCAATTATATATCATTCTTAGGAATTGAGGTATGGCCTCAGCTTCTCTATTAATTGTTAATAGTGATCTATTTGATCAATTTACTAGTTAAAGTTTGTATTCTTTTAAACAATAGCATATGCCTAAATAAAGAATGTCTTATCGCAATCTCAAGTTGAAATGCTAAAATCTTTGTGAAAAGGATTGTTTTCTTAAGAAGGTAACAAGGATTCTAGTCCTATGGTTTAGTCGAGTAAATGGATTGTTATCTTGGTTAAATTACGGTACATGTACAACTCTCCCTGCCTTGATGCTGCGCAGTTCTTGTGCTTGTATAGCCAGACAGCAGAGAGGTTAGTAAGGCCTAGAGTTGGCCCATGGTATCCCTCATACCATTGGGAGAATGAGGTTCACCGATTGAGGCGGGTGATTGTGATGCTGCCTAGTTCTGAGGGCCCAGGCTAGTGCGGTGAAGTAGCCCACCCTAGTGTGTACATCCCTCTGAGGGGCGGGAGGATCGAGTGAAGGAGCCTGAGAGGGCAGCAGGCCGTCGGCTTGAGTCCTCTTGCCACCACAGCAGCCCGACGATGAGGTGTCTGGTCCCGTAGGGTTTTGCCCAGCATGTAAAGGTTGGCTGAAAGGCCGAATTTTAGATCACCGGCAGTATAAAGGAAAAGAATAAGAGAGCCGGTTTGGCTTATATGGAATTGATTCTTGTATAAACTTTTTTTTTCTAATAAATCTTGTCTTTTGCATTATTGTTTTGTGGAAAGAGGCTGTTTTAATGAACCTTGTGTGAAAGGGCCTTAATTAAAGAACATGTTTATTTATGTCAAACAGTGTGGTAGGATTAACTAGAAAATAAATTGACGCGTGAGTAGGGTGGAAAGTGGGAGCATGGAATGCCCCAATGGCACCATCCTACGGACGGGTGGACCCGATTAGTCGGGTAGCTTTCCAACAGATTGAGTGAAAGCCCTACGCTAGATAAATAGGTTCTCGGGCAATTCTATTCTAGAAGACTAGGCCAACGATGGCTGTGCCTTGCATTGGATAAGGAAAAAAGCGTTGTCTCTAGGAATCAAGACTAGTAGTTGTCCAAATTATGATCAATTACCCTATGGCGGGTGATTTGATTTTTAGAAGACCACGCTTCCCTTGTTGCAGGATAGAACTAGGTCTTACCTATATGAATCATATCCTTGAATCTCTATGGTCAAGGTGTCGATGAGTAGGAAATTTTCTCCAAGATAAGACTTAGTGGACTATCTTAAGTGTTTTCCCTATTTTGGAAGGGGGGAACCTTACAAGTAGTATCAGAGCCGATCTTAGTTCCTAGGATTTATTTTTCAAAGGCTAACTGTCAAGGGATTAAACCAAGTGATTGTTTATCATATGAGGACAAATTAATCAGCCCTACTGGCCATAGAAGTGGTTTGAATATCCTTGCATGTTGAGACAATCATCCTATGAAATTTTGCTTATATCTTGGGGGTGCACACGCAAGATATTTGTATGTAATAAATTTGAGAAATAAGATTGGGGAGGAAACCTTTTGAGGAAAAACATAGGGCGATCAAATTAAGAAACTAGTGAGAGACTGAATGACTAGAAGGATAGATCGAAACTTTGTTTAGAGAAAATTTTCAGGATATATCTCATTAACTTGCATATTATAAATTTTTTAAGATTATAACTTAATTAAGGTTTGAATAGTTGACATGGTGTGAATGCCATCCACCATTGGCTGCTTTACACTAGGATGATCATTCAAGATCTTGAACCCATCTCAGACAAACATGGGTCTAACTTTGGATGTGTGATTCCCAGAGGATCATGCTATTGGATGTGTTAATCTCAAGATACTAGATGTTAGAGCTTGAGATGTATATATCCCTTCATTCTTATCTAATATCTTAGAAGAGACGGTTAGATTGCTATGGTCTTTCGGAGGAAGAGACCAAAACTCCATAGCTTTTCTTTTACATAAAGAATAGTATGCCGTAGCCTTGCAAGAGAAGGCTATTTTGCCATAGACCTTCGAAAGAGAGAAAAGTCACAGTACGAGTAAGAGGAGATAAATCTTGGGGATGACCGGATGATTTCAATCATAAGAGAAGGTATTAGAAGACTCTATTCTCTTATCTCAAGTTCCTAAGCTTTTTGTTAACCAGCAAAGGCAATGATAAACGATAAATTTCTATAAGGGTTTTTTTTTTCAATTATATATCATTCTTAGGGGTTGAGGTATGGCCTTAGCTTCTCTATTAATTGTTAATAGTGATCTATTTGATCGATTTACTAGTTAAAGTTTGTATTCTTTTAAACAACAGTATATGCCTTAATAAAGAATGTCTTATCTCGCAATCTCAAGTTGAAATGCTAAAATCTTTGTGAAAAGGAATGTTTTCTTAAGAAGGTAACATAGATTCTAGTCCTATGGTTTAGTCGAGTAAATGGATTGTTATCTTGGTTAAACTATGGTATAGGTATAACTCTCCCTGCCTTGACGCTGCGCCGTTCTTGTGCTTGTATAGCCAGATGGCGGAGATGTTAGTAAGGTTTGGAGTTGGCCCATGGTATCCCTCATACCATTGGGAGAATGAGGTTCGCCGATTGAGGTAGGTGATTGTGATGCTGCCTAGTTCTGAGGGCCCAGGCTAGTGCGGTGAATCAGCCCACCCTAGTGCGTTGACATCCCTTCTGAGAGGGGCGAGAGAATCGAGCAACGGAGCTTGAGAGGGCAACAGGCCGATGGCTTGAGTCCTCTCGCCACCAGTGGCTCGACGATGAGGTGTATGGTCCCGTAGCATTTTGCCCAGCATGTAGAGGCTGGCTGGAAGGCCGAATTCTAGATCATCGCAGTATAAAGGAAAAGAATAAGAGAGCCGCTTTGGCTTGTATGGAATTGATTCTTGTATAAACTTTTTTTTTCTAATAAAAAAAATCCTTATCTTTGGCATTATTGTATTATGAAAAGAGGTTGTTTTAACAAACCTTGTGAAAGGGCCTTAATTAAAGAACATGTTTATTTACATCAAACAGTTTGGTAGGATTAATTAGAAAATAAATTGACACGTGAGTAGGGTGGAAAGTGGGAGGATGGAATGCCCCGATGGCACCATCCTACGGACGGGTGGACCCGATTAGTCGGGTAGCTTTCCAACAGATTGAGTGAAAGCTCTACGCTAGATAAATAGATTCTCGGGCAATTCTATTCTAGAAGACTAGGCCAGCGGCGGCTGTGCCTTGCATTGGATGAGGAAAAAAGCATTGTCTCTAGGAATCAAGACTAGTAGTTGTCCAAATTATGATCAATTACCCTATGGGTGATTTGATTTTTAGAAGACCACACTCCCCCTGCTTGCGGGATAGAACTAGGTCTTGCCTATATAAATTGTATCCTTGAATCTTTGCATGGTCAAGGTGTCAATGAGTAGGAAATTTTCTCCAAGATAAGACTTAGTGGACTATCTTAAGTGTTTCCCCTATTTTGGAAGGGGGGAACCTTACAAGTGGTATCAGAGCCAATCTTAGTTCCTAGGATTTTTTTTTTCAAAGGTTAACTATCAAGGGATTAAAACAAGTGATTGTTTATCATATGAGGACGAATCATTCATCCCTACAGGCCATAGAAGTGGTTTGAATATCTTGGATGTGTCAATCCCAAGGCACCAGATGTGTAATTCTCAAAAAATGAAGATCTCAGATATATTAATCCACCAGAGTGCCTTTAGATGTGGCGCTATGATAAGTATCTGATAGTTTTTGAACTTTTCATGGATACAATGAAAGAAGCAAGTTCACCCCCTTGCTCGTCTAAAAATTGTAAGAAATGCCAAATTAGTTGGAAGCACTGTTGTCAATCTAACCGCGAGAACCAGAATCAGTTATGGGGGGATGCCATGAAAGTACACCTTCAAGAGAAAGTTTTGTCCTTCAGGATTTCGAGAGGATAAAATGAATGAATTTTTGGAGCTAACCCAAGAAAGGAAGACCCTAAAAGAATACCACCAAACTTTTGTTAAACTTCTCCAATTTGCTCTAGAGATGGATGAGGTAACTCTTCTCCATCGATTCATTTGGAAGCTTAATCTACCATTAAGTAACCTTGTCAAGAATGCAAAACCATCCTCTATTTCAGAAGCCATAATTATAGCCAGAGACTATGATAAAGTTTTTTTATATAGAAAGTGTCGAGAGAAGGACACGAGTCCTTCCATGTTAATCAAGAAGAGGTCTCCTAATTCAAGAGGAACGTCAAGCCTACCCTTGGCTACAAGGAATCATGAGCTAGAGCAAAATTAGGTCAAGAAATAGGGATAGCAGGGTTAAAGATAACCGAATTCAACAAGTATTTCTATGAGTAAATAGAAGAGGATTGGTGCAAGATTCATGTGAAGTAATGTGCATGATGAATAGAGGTATTCTACAAGATGATACTAAGATTATGAAATTGCTATCATAGGTTAGCCTGCGTAAAGTATTGATTCCCTTACGTTTTTCCATGAATATTTGTTAAGTACCATATTACATGGGGGTATAGAATAAGGAATTTGAAGGTTCATATCATATGAGAGGTATATGGATGCATGAAATTAGGATAAAAAGGCCAATTAACTTTAGAATAATAAAGACCTTTTGGAGGCACAACAAAACGAGCCAAACACATGAAATAAGGGACTCTTTAAGAACAATGTTTAGATAAAAGAAGATTTCTACCTAGTGGGGACACCACTTTGGATGAGACAGGAGGATTTACGTAGATACTACCCTAGCTCGCGAGATGATGATATCTCGAATCTTTTAAGTGGGGGAGATTGTAAGGTCCCTCCCAAGCCATGTATGTGTCTCTTTTAATATAGATTTCAATAAGGAAAGAGAGTGCACTTAGAGAAGAGTGAGGCAATAAGGCTAGAAACATTAGGAAAGTGTTAGAATAAAAATATTAGCTCCAAAAATCCTAAAAGAAATAAAAAGACAAAAATAGTTCTATTAAGAAGACAAAAATAGTTCTATTTGATCGATTTACTAGTTAAAGTTTGTATTCTTTTAAACAACAGCATATGCCTTAATAAAGAATGTCTTATCGCAATCTCAAGTTGAAATGCTAAAATCTTTGTCAAAAGGATTGTTTTCTTAATAAGGTAACATGGATTCTAGTCCTATGGTTTAGTTGAGTAAATGGATTGTTATCTTGGTTAAATTACGGTACAGGTACAACTCTCCCTGCCTTGATGTTGCGCCGTTCTTGTGCTTGTATAGCCAAACGGCGGAGATGTTAGTAAGGCCCGGAGTTGGCCCATGGTATCCCTCATACCATTGGGAGAATGAGGTTTGCCGATTGAGGCGGGTGATTGTGATGCTGCCTAATTCTGAGGGCCCAGGCTAGTGGGGTGAATCAACCCACCCTAGTGCGTAGACATCCCTCTGAGAGGGGCGAGTTTATCAAGCGACGGAGCCTGAGAGGGCAACAGGCCGCTGGCTTGAGTCCTCTCGCCACCAGTGGCCCGACGATGAGATGTATGGTCTCGTAGCATTTTGCCCAGCATGTAGAGGATGGCTGGAAGGTCGAATTCTAGATCATCGCAATATAAAGGAAAAGAATAAGAGAGCCGCTTTTGCTTGTATGGAATTGATTCGTGTATAAACTTTTTTTTTTCTAATAAAAAAAAATCTTGTCTTTGGCATTATTGTATTGTGGAAAGAGGCTATTTTAACAAACCTTGTGAAAGGGCCTTAATTAAAGAACATGTTTATTTACATCAAACAGTGTGGTAGGATTAATTAGAAAATAAATTGACGCGTGAGTAGGGTGGAAAGTGGGAGGATGGAATGCCCCTTTTGCACCATGTGGACCTGATTAGTCGTGTAGCTTTCCAACAGATTGAGTGAAAGCCCTACGCTAGATAAATAGGTTCTCTAGCAATTCTATTCTAGAAGACTAGGCCAGCGGGGCGGTGCCTTGCATTTGATGAGGAAAAAAGCATTGTCTCTAGGAATCAAGACTAGTAGTTGTCCAAATTATAATCAATTACCCTATGGGTGATTTGATTTTTAGAAGACCACACTCCCCCTGCTTGAGGGATAGAACTAGGTCTTACCTATATGAATCGTATCCTTAAATCTCTGCATGGTCAAGGTGTCGATGAGTAGGAAATTTTCTCCAAGATAAGACTTAGTGGACTATCTTAAGTGTTTTCCCTATTTTGGAAGGGGGAACCTTACAAGTGGTATCAGAGCCGATCTTAGTTCCTAGGATTATTTTTTCAAAGGATATCTGTCAAGAAATTAAAACAAGTGATTATTTATCATATGAGGACGAATCAATCATCCCTACTGGCCATAGAAGTGGTTTGAATATCCTCCATGTGTCAATCCCAAGGCACCAAATGTGTAATTCTCAAAAAATGAAGATCTCAGATATATTAATCCACCAGACTATCTTTAGATGTGGTGCTATGATAAGTATCTACTAGTTTTTAAACTTTTCATGGATATAATAAAAGAAGCAAGTTCACCCTTGCTCGTCTAAAAATCGTAAAAAATGCTAATTTAGTTGGAGGCACTGTTGTCAATCTAACCACTGGAACCAGAATCAGTTATGGGAGGATGCCATGAAAGTACATCGTCGAGAGAAGGTTTTGTCCTCCAGGATTTCGAGAGGATAAAATGAATGAATTTTTGGAGCTAACCCAAGAAAGGAAGACCCTAAAAGAATACCACCAAACTTTTGTTAAACTTCTCCAATTTGCTCTAGAGATGGATGAGGTAACTCTTCTCCATCGATTCATTTGGAAGCTTAATCTACCATTAAGTAACCTTGTCAAGAATGCAAAACCATCCTCTATTTCAGAAGCCATAATTATAGCCAGAGACTATGATAAAGTTTTTTTATATAGAAAGTGTCGAGAGAAGGACACGAGTCCTTCCATGTTAATCAAGAAGAGGTCTCCTAATTCAAGAGGAACGTCAAGCCTACCCTTGGCTACAAGGAATCATGAGCTAGAGCAAAATTAGGTCAAGAAATAGGGATAGCAGGGTTAAAGATAACCGAATTCAACAAGTATTTCTATGAGTAAATAGAAGAGGATTGGTGCAAGATTCATGTGAAGTAATGTGCATGATGAATAGAGGTATTCTACAAGATGATACTAAGATTATGAAATTGCTATCATAGGTTAGCCTGCGTAAAGTATTGATTCCCTTACGTTTTTCCATGAATATTTGTTAAGTACCATATTACATGGGGGTATAGAATAAGGAATTTGAAGGTTCATATCATATGAGAGGTATATGAATGCATGAAATTAGGATAAAAAGGCCAATTAACTTTAGAATAATAAAGACCTTTTGGAGGCACAACAAAACGAGCCAAACACATGAAATAAGGGACTCTTTAAGAACAATGTTTAGATAAAAGAAGATTTCTACCTAGTGGGGACACCACTTTGGATGAGACAGGAGGATTTACGTAGATACTACCCTAGCTCGCGAGATGATGATATCTCGAATCTTTTAAGTGGGGGAGATTGTAAGGTCCCTCCCAAGCCATGTATGTGTCTCTTTTAATATAGATTTCAATAAGGAAAGAGAGTGCACTTAGAGAAGAGTGAGGCAATAAGGCTAGAAACATTAGGAAAGTGTTAGAATAAAAATATTAGCTCCAAAAATCCTAAAAGAAATAAAAAGACAAAAATAGTTCTATTAAGAAGACAAAAATAGTTCTATTTGATCGATTTACTAGTTAAAGTTTGTATTCTTTTAAACAACAGCATATGCCTTAATAAAGAATGTCTTATCGCAATCTCAAGTTGAAATGCTAAAATCTTTGTCAAAAGGATTGTTTTCTTAATAAGGTAACATGGATTCTAGTCCTATGGTTTAGTTGAGTAAATGGATTGTTATCTTGGTTAAATTACGGTACAGGTACAACTCTCCCTGCCTTGATGTTGCGCCGTTCTTGTGCTTGTATAGCCAAACGACGGAGATGTTAGTAAGGCCCGGAGTTGGCCCATGGTATCCCTCATACCATTGGGAGAATGAGGTTTGCCGATTGAGGCGGGTGATTGTGATGCTGCCTAATTCTGAGGGCCCAGGCTAGTGGGGTGAATCAACCCACCCTAGTGCGTAGACATCCCTCTGAGAGGGGCGAGTTTATCAAGCGACGGAGCCTGAGAGGGCAACAGGCCGCTGGCTTGAGTCCTCTTGCCACCAGTGGCCCGACGATGAGATGTATGGTCTCGTAGCATTTTGCCCAGCATGTAGAGGATGGCTGGAAGGTCGAATTCTAGATCATCGCAATATAAAGGAAAAGAATAAGAGAGCCGCTTTGGCTTGTATGGAATTGATTCGTGTATAAACTTTTTTTTTTCTAATAAAAAAAAATCTTGTCTTTGGCATTATTGTATTGTGGAAAGAGGCTATTTTAACAAACCTTGTGAAAGGGCCTTAATTAAAGAACATGTTTATTTACATCAAACAGTGTGGTAGGATTAATTAGAAAATAAATTGACGCGTGAGTAGGGTGGAAAGTGGGAGGATGGAATGCCCCTTTTGCACCATGTGGACCCGATTAGTCGTGTAGCTTTCCAACAGATTGAGTGAAAGCCCTACGCTAGATAAATAGGTTCTCTAGCAATTCTATTCTAGAAGACTAGGCCAGCGGGGCGGTGCCTTGCATTTGATGAGGAAAAAAGCATTGTCTCTAGGAATCAAGACTAGTAGTTGTCCAAATTATGATCAATTACCCTATGGGTGATTTGATTTTTAGAAGACCACACTCCCCCTGCTTGAGGGATAGAACTAGGTCTTACCTATATGAATCGTATCCTTAAATCTCTGCATGGTCAAGGTGTCGATGAGTAGGAAATTTTCTCCAAGATAAGACTTAGTGGACTATCTTAAGTGTTTTCCCTATTTTGGAAGGGGGAACCTTACAAGTGGTATCAGAGCCGATCTTAGTTCCTAGGATTATTTTTTCAAAGGATATCTGTCAAGAAATTAAAACAAGTGATTATTTATCATATGAGGACGAATCAATCATCCCTACTGGCCATAGAAGTGGTTTGAATATCCTCCATGTGTCAATCCCAAGGCACCAAATGTGTAATTCTCAAAAAATGAAGATCTCAGATATATTAATCCACCAGACTATCTTTAGATGTGGTGCTATGATAAGTATCTACTAGTTTTTAAACTTTTCATGGATACAATAAAAGAAGCAAGTTCACCCTTGCTCGTCTAAAAATCGTAAAAAATGCTAATTTAGTTGGAGGCACTGTTGTCAATCTAACCACTGGAACCAGAATCAGTTATGGGAGGATGCCATGAAAGTACATCGTCGAGAGAAGGTTTTGTCCTCCAGGATTTCGAGAGGATAAAATGAATGAATTTTTGGAGCTAACCCAAGAAAGGAAGACCCTAAAAGAATACCACCAAACTTTTGTTAAACTTCTCCAATCTGCTCTAGAGATGGATGAGGTAACTCTTCTCCATCAATTCATTTGGAAGCTTAATCTACCATTGAATAACCTCGTCAAGAATGAAAAACCATCCTCTATTTCAAAAGCCATAATTATAGCCAGAGACTATGATGAAGTTTTTATATATAGAAAGTGTCGAGATTCCATGTTAATTAAGAAGAGGTCCCCTAATTGAAGAGGAACGTCAAGCCCACCCTTGGCTACAAGGAATCATGAGCTAGAGCAAAATTAGGTCAAGAAATAGGGATAGCAGGGTTAAAGATAACCGAATTCAACAAGTATTTCTATGAGTAAATAGAAGAGGATTGGTGCAAGATTCATGTGAAGTAATGTGCATGATGAATAGAGGTATTCTACAAGATGATACTAAGATTATGAAATTGCTATCATAGGAGGTTAGCTTGCATAAAGGATTGATTCCCTTACGTTTTTCCATGACAATTTGTTAAGTACCATATTACATGGGGGTATAGAATAAGGAATTTGAAGGTTCATATCATATGAGAGGTATATGGATGCATGAAATTAGGATGATAAGGCCAATTAACTTTAGAATAATAAAGACCTTTTGGAGGCACAACAAAACGAGCCAAACACATGAAATAAGGGACTCTTTAAGAACAATGTTTAGATAAAGGAAGATTTCCACCTAGTGGGGACACCACTTTGGATGAGACAGGAGGATTTGCTTAGATACTACCCTAGCTCGCGAGATAAGGATATCTCGAATCTTTTCAGTGGGGGAGATTGTAAGGTCCCTCCCAAGCCATGTATGCGTCTCTTTTAATATAGATTTCAATAAGGAAAGAGAGTGCACTTAGAGAAAAGTGAGGCAATAAGGCTAGAAACATTAGGAAAGTGTTAGAATAAAAATATTAGCTCCAAAAATCCTAAAAGAAATAAGAAGACAAGAATAATTCTATTAAGAGATAAGTATCTCCAAAAATAGAAATTTGAATTTAGGTGTTAAGAGGTCATATCTAGAGTACTTTTACATATTTAGAGTCCATGCATACTAAAAATGAGAAAGAGCAACGCGTTTCTAAAGATGGCACGTTTGCAGCTATATACAGACGTTTTGCCTATGCGGTGGCTTGTAGACTAGATGCCTTTCGGTTCTTTTGACTGGTTATACGAGTATATTCTGAGTTCTTATCAGAGATTTATGGCTGAAACAGTTTGCTACTTTTGTCACGGCTGTGCCTTGCATTGGATGAGGAAAAAAGCGTTGTCTCTAGGAATGAAGACTAGTAGTTGTCCAAATTATGATCAATTACCCTATGGGTGATTTGATTTTTAGAAGACCACGCTCCCCCTGTAGGATAGAACTAGGTCTTACCTATATGAATCGTATCCTTGAATCTCTGCATGGTCAAGGTGTCGATGAGTAGGAAATTTTCTCCAAGATAAGACTTAGTGGACTATCTTAAGTGTTTTCCCTATTTTGGAAGGGGGGAACCTTACAAGTGGTATCAGAGCCGATCTTAGTTCCTAGGATTATTTTTTCAAAGGATATCTGTCAAGAAATTAAAACAAGTGATTATTTATCATATGAGGACGAATCAATCATCCCTACTGGCCATAGAAGTGGTTTGAATATCCTCCATGTGTCAATCCCAAGGCACCAAATGTGTAATTCTCAAAAAATGAAGATCTCAGATATATTAATCCACCAGACTATCTTTAGATGTGGTGCTATGATAAGTATCTACTAGTTTTTAAACTTTTCATGGATACAATAAAAGAAGCAAGTTCACCCTTGCTCGTCTAAAAATCGTAAAAAATGCTAATTTAGTTGGAGGCACTGTTGTCAATCTAACCACTGGAACCAGAATCAGTTATGGGAGGATGCCATGAAAGTACATCGTCGAGAGAAGGTTTCGTCCTCCAGGATTTTGAGAGGATAAAATGAATGAATTTTTGGTGCTAACCCAAGAAAGGAAGACCCTAAAAGAATACCACCAAACTTTTGTTAAACTTCTCCAATCTGCTCTAGAGATGGATGAGGTAACTCTTCTCCATCAATTCATTTGGAAGCTTAATCTACCATTGAATAACCTCATCAAGAATGAAAAACCATCCTCTATTTCAAAAGCCATAATTATAGCCAGAGACTATGATGAAGTTTTTTTATATAGAAAGTGTCGAGATTCCATGTTAATTAAGAAGAGGTCCCCTAATTGAAGAGGAACGTCAAGCCCACCCTTGGCTACAAGGAATCATGAGCTAGAGCAAAATTAGGTCAAGAAATAGGGATAGCAGGGTTAAAGATAACCGAATTCAACAAGTATTTCTATGAGTAAATAGAAGAGGATTGGTGCAAGATTCATGTGAAGTAATGTGCATGATGAATAGAGGTATTCTACAAGATGATACTAAGATTATGAAATTGCTATCATAGGTTAGCTTGCATAAAGGATTTATTCCCTTACATTTTTCCATGATAATTTGTTAAGTACCATATTACATGGGGGTATAGAATAAGGAATTTGAAGGTTCATATCATATGAGAGGTATATGGATGCATGAAATTAGGATAATAAGGCCAATTAACTTTAGAATAATAAAGACCTTTTGGAGGCACAACAAAACGAGCCAAACACATGAAATAAGGGACCCTTTAAAAATAATGTTTAGATAAAAGAAGATTTCTACCTAGTGGAGACACCACTTTGGATGAGACAGGAGGATTTACTTAGATACTACCCTAGCTCGCGAGATGAGGATATCTCGAATCTTTTAAGTGGGGGAGATTTTAAGGTCCCTCCCAAGCCATGTATGTGTCTCTTTTAATATAGATTTCAATAAGAAAAGAGAGTGCACTTAGAGAAGAGTGAGACAATAAGGCTAGTGAACTGGTCACATCGTCATTTCTTGAAACTGACGAAGGAGTTATGTCTTGGTCATAGTCTGATTTAGGGTTTGAGTCTGGAAAGGTTCTCCCTGAACTATCTTTCTCGAAGGTAATGTTTCAATTACTACTTTACTGAATTCAAAACTAAACACGAATTCCTATGAGGAATAAATTAGTCATTTATCTAAATTCTGACTTCGATAGTTTTTCTGAATTTTCTCATTTTACCATCCTAGAGAATATAAAAAGGTATAATTTTCCTTCACTGTGAGTATTTACTTATTCATTTTTCTAATATTCATGGGGTTTAAACATAGGATTAAAGTGAACTCTTATTTTGATTTTAAAAAATTTCTTTTATGCATCATTTTATGCATAAAAATCCATTTTAATGAAAGTAACACTTTTATAATAAAAATACTCTTTTATGCATCTATCCATGCATAAAAATCCATTTTGATGAAAGTAACACTTTTATAATAAAAAAATATTCTTTTATGCATCTATTTATGCATAAAATCCATTTTGATGAAAGTAACACTTTTATAATAAAAAATATTCTTTTATGCATCTATTTATGCATAAAATCCATTTTGATGAAAGTAACACTTCTATAATCAAAAAATATATTCTTTTATGCATCTATTTATGCATAAAATCCATTTTGATGAAAGTAACACTTCTATAATCAAAAAATATATTCTTTTATGCATCTATTTATGCATAAAATCCATTTTGATGAAAGTAACACTTCTATAATCAAAAAATATATTCTTTTATGCATCTATTTATGCATAAAATCCATTTTGATAAAATTAACACTTTTATAATTAAAAAATATTCTTTTATGCATCTATTTATGCATAAAATCCATTTTGATAAAATTAACACTTTTGTAATTAAAAAAATCAATATGGATCTTTCTATACATAGAATTCAATTCTATTGAAAATCACTCTTTTGTAATCAAAAAATAATCAATATGCATCTTTCTATGCATAGAATTTAATTCTATTAAAAATCACTCTTTTATAATAATAAACTCAAATCACCCACCGAATTGGAAACTAAGTTGAGACCTTTGATTTTGATCTGAGGATCAAGAATTCAGAATTCGAGGAATTTTGCTTGGGAATCCAGACCTGTGATTTCGAAGTCTTGGGATACGGAATTAAGATATCCATTGCATTCAAAAGAAAATCAAAACTGAAAACTTGCATAGAAACCCTGTTTTCTTAAAGGACTGTCTTATGCTAGAATGTTGGAGGGAGCATTTGGTATATGTGTTTTTCTAAGGAAAGTTCGGTTGCAATAGCTGGCGGGGGAGGATAGCTCACGCGGTAAAGCTTGCCCAGGTCTTGACCAGCTTGGGTATGGTGTAAAATGGTTTGCTTTGGGTACGATGGGCGAGGGCCGACGAAGCGGTCCCTGAGTGAAGTACCTGGACACCTAAGGAGGATCCTGGAGGAGGGTTCTGACCAGGAGATGCACGGGATCGCGGTGCCGAGGACACCCATGCGTATGTCGTGGAAGATGTATATATGAAGGATGACGAGAAAATTATTGTAATCTATTAACTAGATCTCGTTGTTGACCTGCTGGTCTCAACGGAGAGTCCAGATTGATACTGTTTTGTGAGAAATAAGGATTGAATGGAAATTTTGAGTTGTGACATTTGTACCGAGTAATTGTTATCAATGGATTGTTTTATAAATTAAAGTTTAAAGAGGAGTGTGTGAGTATCTGTATTCTAAAGCAAAAGTTAAGAAAGGCTTTTAATTATGGGTGGGTGAGTACTTGTATGGTTCTACTATTCCAATGGTTGGGCAGTGGCTAACCCATGGGCCGGATGGGCTGGAATCAGTAGAGTTTTAATAATAAAACTGATTAATAAGATTACGCTTAGAACTCGAATAGTTAAATAATAACCTGAAGACTTCTCAAATGAATAGATCAACGGCTGTGCCTAATTCAATTAGGAAAAAAGCATTGATTCCTTCAAGTTAAGTCTGTTATAGTTTCCCTTCTATCCGGTTTATTCAGATGAAGGTTAGTTTAGTCTTGACCTCGTTAGAAAAATTCGTTAAGAAATTCAAAACGGTGGAATCGTCCCCGCTTTCCAAGCATGGGAAATTTATTGGTTTCGATTTTCGGATAGTTTCGTACCCGGACATTTGAGGGCGAGGCCCCGAGTGGGAAACCCTGCCCCGCGCAAGAGGGAGCTGCTTCCGCTTCTGCCAGCAAAAATCGGGAATCCGATGCACAGAGGGGGCAGTGGGATCTCACAGTTGGTATTAGAGCACTATTGTAAATTTACATAATAGCAATAGAAATTGCTTGAAAATTTTAAAGTAAATCTGGTAAATAATGTTTTCGCTTGTTAATACTATGTTGAAGGAACTTCAAAAAATTGAAAACTCATAAATTGATTTGGAAATTCAAGATGGATACCCCGAATCTATCCGGCATTCCTAAACTCTCCCAGAGTCAGGATATGATAGCCTTTGCATTTGAGCACCTCATCAACTCTGCTATGACCTGAGTGAGCAAAGTGAGACTCGCACGTCATTTTGAGAGTCTTTACTTTCCTGATCCTCTTGAGCGACGTCGGTATATGTGGTTCTGTGGAGGACGATGTATTAATGTCAGTACCAGTCAGCGTCAGAGGCTCAGGCAAAATATTTCCTTAGCCATGATTCTGATAAGGCTAGGGCTTGTTCAGGATGTGCAACTCTTTGATCATTCACCTAGGAACTTCAAAACTTCATGTCGAGTTTTTAGGCTTCTTAGCCGCTTTATCCCTAGAGATAGATATACAGCACCTCACCAAGGGCCAAACCGTCAATTCTCCATCATTTATACTCCAGATGAGTATCAGGGTAAGCCTTTTAAGCTTTTGATTGATTCAGGCAGTACTCATTCTTTCATTTTCCCTCGATGCTTGCGTAAGCTAGTCTTAGATCAGAAATCAGGGAAACCTATGCAAGTTAAATTGGCAAGTGGGAAGATTCTTTTCACGCACCTTGAGACAGTTCAATTTAGATGGAAATTTAAATGACTGTCAGTTCAGAGTTATACCTTTGGGAGTTTTTGACGGGATTCTTGGAATGGATTGGCTCCACAAAAATCAAGCTGACATTCACTGTCATAATGGAACCATCTCCTTCCGTGACCTTCACGGAAACAAAGTTCAAGGAATCGGAATTTCAGGATCCCCTAGTCTGCAGTTAGTATACCTTGAGGCTACTTGTTGCCGTCCTACAGTTTTCCTTGTGTAGAGACCCTGACAGAAGCAGCAAACTGTTTTGGCCATAAATCTCTGATAAGAACTCAAAATATACTCGTATAACTAGTCAAAAGAACCAAACAAAGTTTCGGTCTATCCTTCTAGTTATTCAGTCTCTCACTAGTTTCTTAATTCGATTGCCCTATGTTTTTCCTCAAAAGGTTTCCTCCCCAATCCTATTTCTCAAATTTATTGTACAAATATCTTGCGTGTGCACCCCCAATATATAAGCACACTGTCATAGGATGAGTGTCTTAACATGCGAGGATATTCAAACCACTTCTATGGCTAGTAGGGATGATTGATTCGTCCTCATATGATAAACAATCACTTGTTTTAATCCCTTGATAGTGAACCTTTGAAAAATAAATCCTAGGAACTAAGATCAGCTCTGATACCACTTGTAAGGTTCCCCCCTTCCAAAATAGGGGAAACACTTAAGATAGTCCACTAAGTCTTATCTTGGAGAAACGTTCCTACTCATCGACACCTTGACCATGCAGAGATTCAAGGATACGATTCATATAGGTAAGACCTAGTTCTATCCTACAGGGGGAGCGTGGTCTTCTAAAAATCAAATCACCCATAGGGTAATTGATCATAATTTGGACAACTACTAGTCTTCATTCCTAGAGACAATGCTTTTTTCCTCATCCAATGCAAGGCACAGCCGTTACTGGCCTAGTCTTCTAGAATAGAATTGTCGGAGAACCTATTTATCTAGCGTAGGGCTTTCACTCAATGTGTTGGAAAGCTACCCAACTAATCGGGTCCACCCGTCCATAGGATGGTGCCATCGGGGCATTCCATCCTCCCACTTTTCACCCTGCTCACGCATCAATTTATTTTCTAATTAATCCTACCACACACTGTTTGACGTAAATAAACATGTTGTTTAATTAAGGCTCTTTCACAAGGTTCATTAAAATAGCCTCTTTCCACAATACAATAATACCAAAGACAAGATTTATTAGAAAAAAAAAAGTTTATACAAGAATCAATTCCATACAAGCCAAACCGGCTCTCTTATTCTTTTCCTTTATACTGCCGATGATCTAGAATTTGGCCTTCCAACTAGCCTCTACATGTTGGGCAAAACCCTACGGGACCATACACCTCATCGTCAGGCCGCTGGTGGCGAGAGGACTCAAGCCGACAGCCTGTCGCCCTCTCAGGCTCCGTCGTTCGATCCTCTCGCCCCTCAGAGGGATGTCTATGCACTAGGGTGGGCTAATTCACTGCACTAGCCTGGTCCCTCAGAACTAGGTAGCATCACAATCACCTACCTCAATCGGCGAACCTCATTCTCCCAATGGTATGAGGGATACCATGGGCCAACTCTGGGCCTTACTAACATCTCCGTCGTCTAGCTATAGAAGCACAAGAACGACGCAGCGTCAAGGCCGAGAGAGTTGTACCTGTACCGTAATTTAACCAAGATAACAATCCACTTACTCAACTAAACCATAGGACTAGAATCCATGTTACCTTCTTAAGAAAACACTCCTTTTCACAAAGATTTTAGCATTTCAACTTGAGATTGCGCGATAAGACATTCTTTATTAAGGCATATGCTGTTGTTTAAAAAAATACAAAATTTCACTGGTAAATCGATCAAATAGATCACTATTAACAATTAATAGAGAAGCCGGGGCCATACCTCAACCCCTAAGAATGATATATAATTGAAAATAAAAAAAAAACCTTATAGAAATTTATCGTTTATCGTTGCCTTTGCTCGTTAACAAGAGCTTTAGAACTTGCAAGCCATGTATGTGTCTATTTTAATATAGATTTCAATAAGGAAAGAGAGTGCACTTAGAGAAGAGTGAGGCAATAAGGCTAGAAACATTAGGAAAGTGTTAGAATAAAAATATTAGCTCCAAAAATCCTAAAAGAAATAAGAAGACAAAAATAGTTCTATTAAGAGATATCTCCAGAAATTCGAATTTAGGTGATAAGAGGTCATACCTAGAGTACTTTTACATATTTAGAGTCCATGCATACTAAAAATGAGGAAAAGCAACATGTTTCTAAAGATCGCACGTTTGCAGCTATATACAGATGTTTTTGCCTATTCTACCCGCCGCGGTGGCTTGTAGACTAGATGCCCTCCGATTCTTTTGACTGGTTATACGAGTATATTCTGAGTTCTTATCAGAGATTTATGGCCGAAATAGTTTGCTGCTTCTGTCAGGGTCTCTACACAAGGAAAACTGTAAGACGGCAACAAGTAGCCTTAAGGTAATCTCCTAGAGCTTGAGATGTATATATCCCTTCATTCTTATCTAATATCTTAGAAGAGAAGGTTAGATTTCTATGGTCTTTCAGAGGAAGAGACCAAAACTCCATAGCTTTTCTTTTAAATAAAGAATAGTATGCCGTAGCCCTGCAAGAGAAGGCTATTTTGCCATAGACCTTCGAAAGAGAGAAAAGTCACAATATGAGTAAGAGGAGATAAATCTTGGGTATGATCGGATGAACAATCATTGTAAGAGAAGATATTAGAAGACGCTATTCACTTATTGAGGGACCTTACAATCTCCCCCACTTAAAAGATTCGAGATATCCTCATCTCGTGAGCTAGGGTAGTATCCCTTATTTCATGTGTTTGGCTCGTTTTGTTGTGCATCCAAAAGGTCTTTATTATTCTAAAGTTAATTGGCCTTATTATCCTAATTTCATGCATCCATATACCTCTCATATGATATGAACCTTCAAATTCCTTATTCTATACCCCCATGTAATATGGTACTTAACAAATTGTCATGGAAAAACTTAAGGGAATCAATCCTTTACGCAAGCTAACCTCCTATGATAGCAATTTCATAATCTTAGTATCATCTTGTAGAATACCTCTATTCATCATGCACATTACTTCACATGAATCTTGCACCAATCCTCTTCTATTTACTCATAGAAATACTTGTTGAATTCCCTGCTATCCCTATTTCTTGACCTAATTTTGCTCTAGCTCATGATTCCTTGTAGCCAAGGGTGGGCTTGACATTCCTCTTGAATTAGGGGACCTCTTCTTCTCGTGTCCTTCTCTCAACACTTTCTATATATAAAAACTTTATCATAGTCTCTGGCTATAATTATGGCTTCTCAAATAGAGGATGGTTTTGCATTCTTGTGATGAGGTTATTCAATGGTAGATTAAGCTTCCAAATGAATCGATGGAGAAGAGTTACCTCATCCTTCTCTAGAGCAAATTGTAGAAGTTTAACAAAAGTGTGGTGATATTCTTTTAGGGTCTTCCTTTCTTGGGTTAGCTCCAGAAATTCATTCATTTTATCCTCTCAAAATCCTGGAGGATGAAACCTTCTCTCGAAGGTGTACTTTGATGGCATCCCCCCATAACTGATTCTGGTTCCCGTGGTAAGATTGACAACAGTGCTTCCAACTAATTTGGCATTTCTTACAATTTTTAGACGAGCAAGGGTGAACTTGCTTCTTTCATTGTATCCATGAAAAGTTTAAAAACTATCAGATACTTATCATAGCGCCACATCTAAAGGCACTCTAGTGGATTAATATATCTGAGATCTTCATTTTTTGAGAATTACACATCTGGTGCCTTGGGATTCACACATCCAAAGATGATTAGAATTAACACATCTGAGATGAATTAGTTTTTTAAAAATTACGCATCTAGTATCTTGGGATTAACACATCCAATAGCATGATCCTCTGGGAATCACACATCCGAAGTTAGATCCATGTTTGTCTGAGATGGGTTCAAGATCTTGAATTATCGTCCTAGTGTAAAGCAAACAATGGATGACATTCACACGACGTCAACTATTCAAACCTTAATGAAGTTATAATCTTAATAATTTATAATATGCAAGTTAATGAGATATATCGTGAAAATTTTCTCTAAACAAAGTTTCGGTCTAACCTTCTAGTCATTTAGTCTCCCACTAGTTTCTTAATTCGATCGCCCTATGTTTTTCCTCAAAAGGTTTGCTCCCCAATCTTATTTCTCAAATTTATTGTACAAACATCTTGCATGTGCACCCCCAAGATATAAACACAATTTTATAGGATGATTGTCTCAACATGATGCGAGGATATTCAAACCACTTCTATGGCCAGTAGGGATGATTGATTCGTCCTCATATGATAAACAATCACTTGTTTTAGACCCTTGACTGTTAACCTTTGAAAAATAAATCCTAGGAACTAAGATCAGCTCTGATACCACTTGTAAGGTTCCCCCCTTCCAAAATAGGGGAAACACTTAAGATAGTCCACTAAGTCTTATCTTGGAGAAAAGTTCCTACTCATCGGTCGACACCTTGACCATGCAGAGATTCAAGGATACGATTCATATAGGTAAGTTCTATCCCGCAGGGGGAGCGTGGTCTTCTAAAAATCAAATCACCCATAGGATAATTGATCATAATTTGGACAACTACTAGTCCTGATTCCTATAGAGACAATGCTTTTTTCCTCATCCAATGCAAGGCACAGCCGCCCGCCGACCGCTGGCCTAGTCTTCTAGAATAGAATTGCCCGAGAACCTATTTATCTAGCGTAGGGCTTTCACTCAATCTGTTGGAAAGCTACCCGACTAATCGGGTCCACCCGTCCGTAGGATGGTGCCATTGGGGCATTCCATCCTCCCACTTTCCACCCTACTCACGCGTCAATTTATTTTCTAACTAATCCTACCACATTGTTTGATGTAAATAAATATGTTCTTTACTTAAGGCCCTTTCACAAGGTTTGTTAAAAGAGCCTCTTTCCATAATACAATAATTCCAAAGACAAGATTTATTAGAAAAAAAAAAGTTTATACAAGAATCGATTCCATACAAGCCAAACCGGTTGTCTTATTCTTTTCCTTTATACTACCGATGATCTAGAATTCGGCCTTCCAGCCAACCTCTACATGCTGGGCAAAACCCTATGGGACCATACACCTCATCATCGGGCCGTTGGTGGCGAGAGGACTCAAGTCGGCAGCCTGTCGCCCTCTCAGGATATCCGTCGCTCGATCCTCCCACCCCTCAAAGGGATGTCTACGCACTAGGGTGGGCTAATTCACCGCACTAGCCTGGCTCCTCAGAACTAGATAGTATCACAATCACCCGCCTCAATCGGCGAACCTCATTCTCCACATGGTTTGAGGGATACCATGGGCCAACTCTCTCCGGGCCTTACTAACATCTCCGTCGTCCGGCTATACAAGCACAAGAACGGCGCAGCGTCAAGGCAGGGAGAGTTGTACCTGTACCATAATTTAACAAAGATAACAATCCATTTACTCAACTAAACCATAGGACTAGAATCCATGTTACCTTCTTAAGAAAACAATCCTTTTCACAAAGATCTTAGCATTTCAACTTGAGATTGCGATAAGACATTCTTTATTAAGGCATATGTTGTTGTTTAAAAGAATACAAACTTTAACTAGTAAATCGATCAAATAGATCACTATTAACAATTAATAGAGAAGCCAAGGCCATACCTCAACCCCTAAGAATGATATACAATTGAAAAACAAATAAATAAATATAACCTTTAGAAATTTATTGTTTATCGTTGCCTTTGCTCATATTTACAAGAGCTTTAGAACTTGAGATAAGAGAATAGAGTCTTCTAATACCTTCTCTTACGATTGAAATCATCCGATCATCCCCAAGATTTATCTCCTCTTACTCGTACTTTGACTTTTCTCTCTGTCAAAGGTCTATGGCAAAATAGCCTTCTCTTGCAGGAGGGCTACGGCATACTATTCTTTATTTAAAAGAAAAGCTATGGAGTTTTGGTCTTTTCCTCTGAAAGACCATAGCAATCTAACCTTCTCTTCTAAGATATTAGATAAGAATAAAGGGATATATACACCTCAAGCTCTAGGAGATTACCTTGAGGCTACTTGTTGCCATCTTACAGTTTTCCTTGTGTTGTAGAGATCCTGACAAAAGTAGCAAACTGTTTCAGCCATAAATCTCTGATAAGAACTCAGAATATACTCGTATAACCAGTCAAAAGAACCGAAAGGCATCTAGTCTACAAGCCACCGCATAGGCAAAAACGTCTGTATATAGCTGCAAACGTGCCATCTTTAGAAACGCGTTGCTCTTTCTCATTTTTAGTATGCATGGACTCTAAATATGTAAAAGTACTCTAGATATGACCTCTTAACACCTAAATTCAAATTTCTATTTTTGGAGATACTTATCTCTTAATAGAATTATCCTTGTCTTCTTATTTCTTTTAGGATTTTTGGAGCTAATATTTTTATTCTAACACTTTCCTAATGTTTTTAGCCTTATTGCCTCACTTTTCTCTAAGTGCACTCTCTTTTCTTATTGAAATCTATATTAAAAGAGACGCATACATGGCTTGGGAGGGACCTTACAATCTCCCCCACTGAAAAGATTCGAGATATCCTTATCTCGCGAGCTAGGGTAGTATCTAAGCAAATCCTCCTCTCTCATCCAAAGTGGTGTCCCCACTAGGTGGAAATCTTCCTTTATCTAAACATTGTTCTTAAAGAGTCCCTTATTTCATGTGTTTGGCTCGTTTTGTTGTGCCTCCAAAAGGTCTTTATTATTCTAAAGTTAATTGGCCTTATCATCCTAATTTCATGCATCCATATACCTCTCATATGATATGAACCTTCAAATTCCTTATTCTATACCCCCATGTAATATGGTACTTAACAAATTGTCATGGAAAAACGTAAGGGAATCAATCCTTTACGCAAGCTAACCTCCTATGATAGCAATTTCATAATCTTAGTATCATCTTGTAGAATACCTCTATTCATCATGCACATTACTTCACATGAATCTTGCACCAATCCTCTTCTATTTACTCATAGAAAGACTTCTTGAATTCGCTTATCTTTAACCCTGCTATCCCTATTTCTTGACCTAATTTTTCTCTAGCTCATGATTCCTAGTAGCCAAGGGTAGGCTTGACGTTCTGTTGAATTAGGAGACCTCTTCTTGATTAACATGGAAGGACTCGTGTCCTTCTCTCGACACTTTCTATATAAAAAAACTTTATCATAGTCTCTGGCTATAAATATGGCTTCTGAAATAGAGGATGGTTTTGCATTCTTGACGAGGTTATTCAATGGTAGATTAAGCTTCCAAATGAATCGATGGAGAAGAGTTACCTCATCCATCTCTAAAGCAAATTAGAGAAGTTTAACAAAAGTTTGGTGGTATTCTTTTAGGGTCTTCCTTTCTTGGGTTAGCTCCAAAAATTCATTCATTTTATCCGCTCGAAATCGTGGAGGACAAAACCTTCTCTCGAAGGTGTACTTTCATGGCATCCCCCCATAGCTGATTCTAGTTCTCGTGTTTAGATTGACAATAGTGCTTCAAATTAATTTGGCATTTCTTATGATTTTTAGACGAGCAAGTGTGAACTTGCTTCTTTTATTGTATCCATAAAAAGTTCAAAAACTATTAGATACTTATCATAGCGCCACATCTAAAGGCACTCCGGTGGATTAATATATCTGAAATCTTCATTTTTTGAGAATTACACATCTGGTGCCTTGGGATTGACACATCCAAAGATGATTAGGATTAACACGTCTCAGATGAATTAGTTTTCTGAAAATTACACATCTAGTGTCTTGGGATTAACACATCCAATAACATGATCCTCTGGGAATCACACATTCGAAGTTTGAATCATGTTTGTCTGAGATGGGTTCAAGATCTTGAATGATCGTCCTAGTGTAAAGCAGCCAATGGATTGCACTCACACGATGTCAACTATTCAAACCTTAATGAACTTATAATCTTAATAATTTAAAATATGCAAGTTAATGAGATATATCCTAAAAAATTTCTCTAAACAAAGTTTTGGTCTATCCTTCTAGTCATTCAGTCTCTCACTAGTTTCTTAATTTGATCGCCCTACATTTTTCCTCAAAAGGTTTCCTCCCCAAACTTATTTCTCAAATTTATTGTACAAACATCTTGCGTGTGCACTCCCAAGATATAAGCACAATTTCATAGGATGATTGTCTTAACATGCGAGGATATTCAAACCACTTCTATGGCCAGTAGGCATGATTGATTCGTCCTCATATGATAAACAATCACTTGTTTTAATCCCTTGACAGTTAACCTTTGAAAAATAAATCATAGGAACTAAGATCGGCTCTAATACCACTTGTAAGGTTCCCCCCTTCCAAAATAGGGGAAACACTTAAGATAGTCCACTAAGTCTTATCTTGGAGAAAATTTCCTACTCATCTACACCTTGACCATGCAGAGATTCAAGGATACGATTCAGATAGGTAAGACCTAGTTCTATCCTGCATCAAATCACCATAGGGTAATTGATCATAATTTGGACAGCTACTAGTCTTGATTCCTAGAGACAACGCTTTTTTCCTCATCCAATACAAGGCACAGCCGCCGCGCTGGCCTAGTCTTCTAGAATAGAATTGCCCGAGAACCTATTTATCTAGCATAGGGCTTTCACTCAATCTGTTGGAAAGCTACCGACTAATCGGGTCCACCCATTCATAGGATGGTGCCATCGGGGTGTTCCATCCTCCCACTTTCCACCCTACTCACGCGTCAATTTATTTTTTAATTAATCCTACCACACTGTTTGACGACATAAATAAACATATTCTTTAATTAAGGCCCTTTCACAAGGTTCCTTAAAACAGCCTCTTTTCACAATACAATAATGCCAAAGATAAGATTTCTTTTATTAGAAAAAAAAGTTTATAAAAGAATCAAATCCATACAAGCCAAACTGGCTCTCTTATTCTTTTCCTTTATACTGCTGATGATCTAGAATTCGGCCTTCAAGCCAGCCTCTACATGCTGGGAAAAACCCTATGGGACCATACGCCTCATCGTCGGGCCGCTGGTGGGCGAGAGGACCCAAGCGGGTGGCCTGTCGCTCTCTCAGGCTCCGTCGCTCGATCCTCCCGTCCCTCAGAGGGATGTCTACGCACTAGGGTGGGCTAATTCATCGCACTAGGGTGGGCTAATTCATCGCACTAGCTTGGGCCCTCAGAACTAGGCAGCATCACAATCACCCACCTCAATCGACGGCGGCAAACCTCATTCTCCCAATGGTATGAGGGATACCATGGGCCAACTCTGGGCCTTACTAACATCTCCGCCGTCTGGCTATACAAGCACAAGAACGACGCAGCGTCAAGGCAAGGAGAGTTGTACTTGTACCGTAATTTAACCAAGATACAATCCATTTACTCGACTAAACCATAGGACTAGAATCCATGTTACCCTGTTAAGAAAACAATCCTTTTAACATAGATTTTAGCATTTCAACTTGAGATTGCGATAAGACATTCTTTATTAAGGCATATGTTATTGTTCAAAAGAATACAAACTTTAACTCTAGTAAATCGATCAAAAAGATCACTATGAACAATTAATAGAGAAGCCGGGACCATACCTCAACCCCTAAGAATGATCCCTAAGAATGATATATAATTGAAAAATAAAAAAATATATACCTTATAGAAATTTATCGTTTATCATTGCCTTTGCTCGTTAACAAGAGCTTTAGAACTTGACATAAGAGAATAGAGTCTTCTAATACCTTCTCTTACGATTGAAATCATCCGATCATCCCCAAGATTTATCTCCTCTTACTCGTACTGTGACTTTTCTCTCTTTTAAAGGTCTATGGCAAAATAGCCTTCTCTTGCAGGGCTACGACATACTATTCTTTATTTAAAAGAAAAGCTATGGAGTTTTGGTCTCTTCCTCTGAAAGACCATAGCAATCTAACCTTCTCTTCTAAGATATTAGATAAGAATGAAGGGATATATACATCTCAAGCTCTAGGAGATTACCTTAAGGCTACTTGTTGCCGTCTTACAGTTTTCCTTGTGTAGAGACCCTGACAGAAGCAGCAAACTGTTTCAGCCATAAATCTCTGAGAAGAACTCAGAATATACTCGTATAACCAGTCAAAAGAACCGGAGGGCATCTAGTCTGCACACCACCGCGGCGGGTAGAATAGGAAAAAATGTCTGTATATAGCTGCAAATGTGCCATCGTTAGAACCGCGTTGCTTTTCCTCATTTTTAGTATGCATGGACTCCAAATATGTAAAGGTACTCTAGATATAATGGATGAGGGACCAAGGAAGTAGCCTATGAGTGTAGCGCTAGGTGACCTGCGAAAAGGATCCTAGAGGGTACTGGACCATGCGGTGCTCGGGCTCTGGGTCACCGAAGATACCCACACGTGCGTCGTGGAAGATATTGGAACAAGAAGTAAGAGTTGTTTTCTGATATCGGGCATGGATCTTGTTGATTGACCTTGCTAATCCTCAACGGATGAGTCCATGGCTCTTTTATATGGATTTGTTGGTTGATCTTGCTGATCTTCAATGGAGATTCCATCTTGATTTTTATAAGTGATTATATTGCTGTGTACTATGAGCTAGGAACTATTAAAAAGGCCCCTGAGTGGACAGGTGGTGAGCGTTCTGGTTACCAATGATGCCATAGATACTTCGATGAAGGAATGATTGGAAATAAGGATTCAACCAGAGATTTTGAGGATTGTGATCAGTAACACAATGGTTTCATTGAAGGATTGTTTTAAAGATAGTTGATGCTGAGAAAAAGGCAATTTCATATTGGGTGTGTAAGTGGTGTGACTAGTTTTATGTTTGCATGAACATCCGGCTAGGGGGCCTCGGAACTCTTTTCCTTGGTACCCGGGACAAAACCTAACCAAATTCCTAATTGGATCCCATCACTACAAAGGTTGGGTGGTTGGCTAACCCATAGGACTAGATGGGGGTTAGGCTGGACTGATGGATCTGTAAATCAAGACTCAAATTTTTTTTAGTTCGATAGATGAAGTAAATTTCGGACAAAAATTGTTCTATGGAAAAGAATCAACAACGGCTGTGCCTCTCAAAATGAGGAAAAAAGCGTTGGTCTCTATGATCCAAGTACAGTCTTTTTCTCGGATCTGACTATGGGACTTACGGGTTCGGTCAGATGAGCTCAGTTAGTTAAGGTTTTTGACTACGATAGGGAAAAGTTTTGGTGGAATCGCCCGTGCTTTCCGGGCAAAGGAAGTTTTTCCGGGTTCAGTTTTGAAAAAATCGATGGATTAGTCTCTTGTCCTAATATCCCTGGGCGAGGCCCCGAGTGTGGGACCCTACCCCGTGCAAGAAGTGCTACTTCGAGTTTTGGTCTCTTCCTCCGAAAGACCATAGAAATCTAACCTTCTCTTCTAAGATATTAGATAAGAATGAAGGGATATATACATCTCAAGCTCTAGGAGATTACCTTGAGGCTACTTGTTGCTGTCTTACAGTTTTCCTTGTGTAGAGACCTTGACAGAAGCATCAAACTGTTTCGGCCATAAATCTCTGATAAGAACTCAGAATATACTCGTATAACCAGTCATCAAAAGAACCGGAAGGCATCTAGTCTACAAGCCACCACGGCAGGTAGAATAGGCAAAAACGTCTGTATATAGCTGCAAACATGCCATCTTTAGAAACGCGTTGCTTTTGCTCATTTTTAGTATGCATGGACTCTAAATATGTAAAAGTACTGTAGATATGACCTCTGATCACCTAAATCTGAATTTCTATTTTTGGAGATACTTATCTCTTAATAGAACTATTCTTGTCTTCTTATTTCTTTTAGGATTTTTGGAGCTAATATTTTTATTCTAACACTTTCCTAATGTTTCTAGCCTTATTGCCTCACTCTTCTCTAAGTGCACTCTCTTTCCTTATTGAAATCTATATTAAAAGAGACACATACATGGCTTGGGAGGGACCTTACAATCTCCCCCACTTAAAAGATTCAAGATATCATCATCTTGCGAGTTAGGGTAGTATCTAAGTAAATCCTCTTGTCTCATCCAAAGTGGTATCCCCACTAGGTAGAAATCTTCTTTTATCTAAACATTGTTCTTAAAGAGTCCCTTATTTCATGTGTTTGGCTTGTTTTGTTGTGCCTCCAAAAGGTCTTTATTATTCTAAAGTTAATTGGCCTTATTATCCTAATTTCATGCATCCATATACCACTCATATGATATGAACCTTCAAATTCCTTATTCTATACCCCATGTAATATGGTACTTAACAAATTGTCATGGAAAAACTTAAGGGAATCAATCCTTTACGCAAGCTAACCTCCTATGATAGCAATTTCATAATCTTAGTATCATCTTGTAGAATACCTCTATTCATCATGCACATTACTTCACATGAATCTTGCACCAATCCTCTTCTATTTACTCATAGAAGTACTTGTTGAATTCGGTTTTCTTTAACCCTGCTATCCCTATTGCTTGACTTGATTTTGCTCTAGCTCATGATTCCTTGTAGCCAAGGGTGGGCTTGACATTCCTCTTGAATTTGGGGACCTCTTCTTAATTAACATGGAAGGACTCGTGTCCTTCTCTCGACACTTTCTATATATAAAAACTTTATCCTAGTCTCTGGCTATAATTATGACTTCTGAAATAGAGGATGGTTTTGCATTCTTGACGAGGTTATTCAATGATAGATTAAGCTTCCAAATGAATCGATGGAGAAGAGTTACCTCATCCATCTCTAGAGCAAATTGGAGAAGTTTAACAAAAGTTTGGTGGTATTCTTTTAGGGTCTTTCTTTCTTGGGTTAGCTCCAAAAATTAGTTCATTTTATCCTCTCATAATCTTGGAGGATAAAACCTTCTCTCGAAGGTGTACTTTCATGGAATCCTCCCATAACTGATTCTGGTTCCTGTGATTAGATTGACAACAGTGCTTCCAACTAATTTGGCATTTCTTACGATTTTTAGACGAGCAAGGGTGAACTTGCTTCTTTCATTGTATCCATGAAAAGTTCAAAAACTATCAGATACTTATCATAGTGCCCACTCTGGTGGATTAATATATCTGAGATCTTCATTTTTTGAGAATTACACATCTGGTGCCTTGGGATTGACACATCCAAAGATGATTAGGATTAACACGTCTGAGATGAATTAGTTTTTTAAAAATTACACATCTAGTATCTTGGGATTAATACATCTAATAGCATGATCCTCTAGGAATCACACATCCGAAGTTAGACCCATGTTTGTCTGAGATGGGTTCAAGATCTTGAATGATCATCCTAGTGTAAAAAGCAGCCAATGGATGGCATTCACACGACGTCAACTATTCAAACCTTAATGAAGTTATAATCTTAATAATTTATAATATGCAAGTTAATGAAATATATCTTGAAAAATTTCTCTAAACAAAGTTTCGGTCTATCCTTCTAGTCATTCAGTTTGTCACTAGTTTCTTAATTCGATCGCCCTATGTTTTTCCTTAAAAGGTTTCCTCCCCAATCTTATTTCTCAAATTTATTTTACAAACATCTTGCGTGTGTACCCCCAACATATAAGCACAATTTCATAGGATGATTGTCTCAACATGCGAGGATATTCAAACCACTTCTATGGCCAGTAGGGATGATTGATTCATCCTCATATGATAGACAATCACTTGTTGTAATCCCTTGACAGTTAACCTTTGAAAAATAAATCCTAAGAACTAAGATCGGCTCTGATACCACTTGTAAGGTTCTCCCCTTCCAAAATAGGGGAAACACTTAAGATAGTCCACTAAGTCTTATCTTGGAGAAAATTTCCTACTCATCATCGACACCTTGACCATGCAGAGATTCAAGGATACGATTCATATAGGTAAGACCTAGTTGTATCCCACAGGGGGAGAGTGGTCTTCTAAAAATCAAATCACCCATAGTTGTATCCCACAGGGGGAGAGTGGTCTTCTAAAAATCAAATCACCCATAGGGTAGTTGATCATAATTTGGATAGCTACTAGTCTTGATTCCTAGAAGAGACAACACTTTTTTCCTCATCCAATGCAAGGCACAGCCGCCGCTGTTGGCCTAGTCTTCTAGAATAGAATTACGCGAGAACCTATTTATCTAGCGTAGGGCTTTCACTCAATCTGTTGGAAAGCTACCCGACTAATCGGGTCCACC
The DNA here is from genome assembly GCF_041138505.1 of Cibotium barometz. Taxonomy (NCBI): domain Eukaryota; kingdom Viridiplantae; phylum Streptophyta; class Polypodiopsida; order Cyatheales; family Cibotiaceae; genus Cibotium; species Cibotium barometz. Next base: position 7,027,466 of record NC_141091.1, on the reverse strand, counting down.
TGCTATCCGTAGGATGGTGCAAATGGGGCATTCCATCCTCCCACTTTCCACCCTACTCATGCGTCAATTTATTTTCTAATTAATCCTACCACACTATTTGACGTAAATAAACATGTTCTTTAATTAAGGCCCTTTCACAAGGTTTGTTAAAACAGCCTCTTTCCACAATACAATAATGCCAAAGATAAGATTTATTCGAAAAAAAAGTTTACACAAGAATCAACTCTATACAAGCCAAACCGGCTCTCTTATTCTTTTCCTTTATACTATCGATGATCTAGAATTCGGCCTTCCAGCCAGCCTCTACATGATGCTGGGCAAAACCCTACGGGACCATACACCTCATCGTCAGGCTGCTGGTGGCGAGAGGACTCAAGCCGGCGGCCTGTCGCCCTCTCAGGCTCCGTCGCTCGATCCTCCCGCCCCCTCAGAGGGATGTCTATGCACAAGGGTGGGCTACTTCACCGCACTAGCCTGGGCCCTCAGAACTAGGCAACATCACAATCACTCGCCTCAATCGGCGAACCTCATTCTCCCAATGGTATGAGGGATACCATGGGCCAACTCCGGGCCTTACTAACATCTCCGTCGTCCGTCTATACAAGCACAAGAATGGTGCAACGTCAAGGCAGGGAGAGTTGTACTTGTACCGTAATTTAACCAAGATAATAATCCATTTACTCGACTAAACCATAGGACTAGAATCCATGTTACCTTCTTAAGAAGACAATCCTTTTCACAAACATTTTAGCATTTCAACTTGAGATTGCGATAAGACATTCTTTATTAAGGCATATGCTGTTGTTTGAAAGAATACAAACTTTAACTAGTAAATCGATCAAATAGATCAATATTAACAATTAATAGAGAAGCCGGGGCCATACCTCAACCCCTAAGAATGATATATAATTGAGAAACAAAATAAAATATATACCTTGTAGAAATTTATCGTTTATCATTGCCTTTGCTCGTATTAACAAGAGCTTTTGAATGAGTTCTTGGAACTAAAGCAAGAAAGCCGGACAATTGAAGAGTACCATCAGGCTTTTGCCCTTCTCCTTAAATATTCCCCTCAATTGGATGAAGAGCAGCTGATGGCCAGGTTCATTCGGGGAATGAACGAGCCATTGGATACTTTAGTCAAGAATGCCAAACCTATTTCCATGGCCGAAGCAGTTCGGATGACGAAGGATTTCGCCAAAGCCTTTGATGTCAAAGTCTCGCCAAAACCAGCACCATCACCTTTCAAAAGGTTTTTATTCCCAGAAGATGATTCCAACCTTCCTCCGCCTAAGAGACATCAGGGTCAAACCCAGGATATCGAAAGTTCCAGAATGGAAGAAATGTCCTTTTCCCGAAACTCAATCCCCTGGATTTCAACTTCTGAGAAGTTCCACCCTTGAACAAGAGAGTGAAATGCTATAACTGTCAAGGATTTGGACATCGCAGTATGGATTGCCCAACTCCTTTTGGATCAAGGTTTACAGGAGGGCAGGGAAATCAGGGATCAAGATTCCAGACTCCAGCCCCTTCCTTCCAGATAATCAGCGTTCTATCCGCCAAAATCAGGGAAATCCCAGAGGTAGACCCTCTATCCAACCTGCAGTTTCAATCCAAAGTAATGTAAGACCTCCACCTCAGAATAGGGGAAGTCAAAGAGAGTTGTTCCCAAATCGGCCGTCCACTTCCAAGGCAGTAACGCTGAAAGTGATTGAAGAAGAAGAAGAAGATGAAAGAGATCATACTCCACCTGCGAGATGAGGACACCTCGCGTTTTTTAAGTGGGGTAGAATGTAAGATTCCTCCCAATCCAAAAGAGTTATTTTCATCAATTTTGATTTTTTGCATAAATAGATGCATAAAGAATTTGATTTTTAATCCAAAAGAGTTATTTTCATCAATTTTGATTTTATGCATAAATAGATGCATAAAGAATTTTATTTTTAATCCAAAAGAGTTATTTTCATCAATTTTGATTTTATGCATAAATAGATGCATAAAGAATTTTATTTTTAATCCAAAAGAGTTATTTTCATCAATTTTGATTTTATGTATATAGAAAGATGCATAAAAGATTTTTTTTTAATTTTCGAAGCATTATTTTCATTGTTGAAAGTGAATTTATGCATAGATAGATGCATAAAAGATTTATTTTTTATTTTGAAAGTGTTATTCTCATTAAAATGAAATTATATTTTATCAAAAAATTAGAATTCTCTTACTTTCTATAAATAGATGTGATGAGATGTGATAGGAATCAGATGGATGTAAATGGATGGATGGAAGTGATATGAATCAGATAAATGAAAATGGATGAATGGATGTGATGTCCTATGAATTAGGATGTGAATGAATGGTATAGGATGTGAAGGAATGTGATGGCATGTGAATCGTGATAAGGGATGTGAATGAATAATGGCATGTGAATCGTGATAAGGGATGTGAATGAATAATGGCATGTGACTCGGCGGATGTGAATGAATGGTATAGGATGTGAAGGAATGTGATGGCATGTGAATCGTGATAAGGGATGTGAATGAATAACGGCATGTGATTCGGATGTGAATGGATGATGTGGTTTGAGATGTGTGAATGATGTGGATTGATGTAGATGGATGAATGGATGATGAGGTTTGATGTGTGAATGATGTAGATTAATGTAGATTGATGTATGGATGATGTGGTTTGATGTGTGAATGATGTAGATTAATGTGGATGAATGTATGGACGATGTGGTTTGATGTGTGAATGATGTGGATTGATGTAGATGGATGTATGGATGTGGATGTAGATGTGGATGTATGAATGTGGATGTGAAAATGGATGTGTGGATGTATGAATGTAGATCTGGATGTGGATGTATGAATGTGAATGTGAATGTGGATGTATGAATGTGAATGGGAATGTGGATGTATGAATGAGGATGTGGATATGGATGTATGAATGTGGATGTGAAAATGGATGTATGGATGTGAAAATGGATGTATGGATGTGGATGTGGATGTGGATGTGGATGTGGATGTATGAATGTGGATGTGAAAATGGATGTATAGATGTGGATGCGGATGTGGTGTGGATGTATGAATGTGGATGTATGGATGTGGATATGGATGTGTATGTATGAATGCGGATGTGGATGTATGAATGTGGATGTGAAAATGGATGTATAGATGTGGATGCGGATGTGGTGTGGATGTATGAATGTGGATGTATGGATGTGGATATGGATGTGTATGTATGAATGCGGATGTGGATGTACGAATGTGGATGTGTATGTGAAATAATGAATGTGAATGTGTATGTGAAATGTGACGTCAATATGAGTGATGGATGAGATGTGATGACATGTAAATCGGGATGTGAATAAATGAAATGATGTGAATGAATCTGATGTGATGAGATGGAAAATCATGTGATTGGATGACAATGAGTACACATATGAATGGAATGTGGAATAAGTAATGTGGACTGATGAGGGATAATGTGGAAAGACGAGAGTTCTTTATAGAAACTGTATTTGTGACCTATTTGTAAATGACTGTTTTATGTCAAGAATGCTGGGGAAGCATTTTGACCGTCTTGTGATTAAGGTCGTGGAGACCTAACTGATAAAGTTGCAACAGCTCACGGAGAGTCAATGGAGGACGTCTGGCATAGCATGGTCAACCGAGGTCTTGACTAGCCTCGGTTCGATTTAAATGGTGAGCTTCCGGTATAATGGATGAGGGACCAAGGAAGTGGCCTATGAGTGTAGCGCTAGGTGACCTACGAAAAGGATCCTAGAGGGTACTGGACCATGCGGTGCTCGGGCTCTGGGTCACCGAAGATACCCACACGTGCGTAGTAGAAGATATTGGAACAAGAAGTAAGAGTTGTTTTCTGATACCGGGCATGGATCTTGTTGATTGACCTTGCTAATCCTCAACGGATGAGTCCATGGCTCTTTTATATGGATCTGTTGGTTGATCTTGCTGATCTTCAATGGAGATTCCATCTTGATTTTTATAAGTGATTATATTGCCGTGTACTATGAGCTAGGAACTATTAAAAAGGCCCCTGTGGACAGGTGGTGAGCGTTCTGGTTACCAATGATGCCATAGATACTTCGATGAAGGAATGATTGGAAATAAGGATTCAACCAGAGATTTTGAGGATTGTGATCAGTAACACAATGGTTTCATTGAAGGATTGTTTTAAAGATAGTTGATGCTGAGAAAAAGGCAATTTCATATTGGGTGTGTAAGTGGTGTGACTAGTTTTATGTTTGCATGAACATCCAGCTAGGGGGTCTGGGAACTCTTTCCCTTGGTACCCGGGATAAAACCTAACCAAATTCCTAATTGGATCCCATCACTACAAAGGTTGGGTGGTTGGCTAACCCATAGGACTAGATGGGGTTAGGCTGGACTCATGGATCTGTAAATCAAGACTCAAATTTTTTTTAGTTCGATAAATGAAGTAAATTTCGGACAAAAATTGTTCTATGGAAAAGAATCAACGACGGTTGTGCCTCTCAATGAGGAAAAAAGCGTTGGTCTCTATGATCCAAGTACAGTCTTTTTCCCGGATCTGACTATGGGACTTACGGGTTCGGTCAGATGAGCTCAGTTAGTTAAGGTTTTTGACTACGATAGGGAAAAGTTATCTTGGTGGAATCGCCCGTGCTTTCCCGGCAAAGGAAGTTTTTCCGGGTTCAGTTTTGAAAAAATCGATGGATTAGTCTCTTGTCCTAATATCCCTGGGCGAGGCCCCGAGTGTGGGACCCTACCCTGCGCAAGAAGTGCTACTTCGAGTTTTGGTCTCTTCCTCCGAAAGACCATAGAAATCTAACCTTCTCTTCTAAGATATTAGATAAGAATGAAGGGATATATACATCTCAAGCTCTAGGAGATTACCTTGAGGCTACTTGTTGCTGTCTTACAGTTTTCCTTGTGTAGAGACCCTGACAGAAGCATCAAACTGTTTCGGCCATAAATCTCTGATAAGAACTCAGAATATACTCGTATAACCAGTCAAAAGAACCAGAAGGCATCTAGTCTACAAGCCACCGTGGTAGGTAGGATAGGCAAAAACGTCTGTATATAGCTGCAAACATGCCATCTTTAGAAACATGTTGCTTTTGCTCATTTTTAGTATGCATGGACTCTAAATATCTAAAAGTACTATAGATATGACCTCTGATCACCTAAATCTGAATTTCTATTTTTGGAGATACTTATCTCTTTATAGAACAATTCTTGTCTTCTTATTTCTTTTAGGATTTTTGGAGCTAATATTTCTATTCTAACACTTTCCTAATGTTTCTAGCCTTATTGCCTCACTCTTCTCTAAGTGCACTCTCTTTCCTTATTAAAATCTATATTAAAAGAGACACATACATGGCTTGGGAGGGACCTTACAATCTCCCCCACTTAAAAGATTCAAGATATCCTTATCTCGCGAGCTAGGGTAGTATCTAAGTCAATCCTCCCCTCTCATCCAAAGTGATGTCCCCACTAGATAGAGATCTTCTTTTATCTAAACATTGTTATTAAAGAGTCCCTTATAGCATATGTTTGGCTAATTTTGTTGTGTGTCCAAAAGGTCTTTATTATTCAAAAGTTAATTGGCCTTATTGTCCTAATTTCATGCATCCATATACCTCTCATATGATATAAACTTTCAGATTCCTTATTCTATACCCCCATGTAATATGGTACTTAACAAATTGTCATTGGAGCAAAGATGAGCTCTCTCCTGATGAAGCCATATTAGCAAATAGAACCAAGAAATAAAGTGTATGACTCTTGCAAGCACTTAGAAGTGCTCAGCAAAGTATCTCCAAAGTGCGGAAACACTCCTAGATAAATAACACCTCCCACTTGCTGCAAAAACGGTACAGCAAGCTTTAATGACACTTATAGCACTCGAAATGCGGTACAAAAGTAGGAAAGCTCCACCAAAATAGTAAATGACTGTTTTACTCAGAAAATGGCACAATTTCCCCAACTTAAAGTGCTCAATTAGTGACCAAAAGGCATGTAACAGTCCCCCAAACTGTGGCAAACAATTCAAAACTGCAAATAGGCAAAAGCCCCTTGATTTGAACACTTTTGACGAGGATTTATGGCATGTACTTCCTGCTGCAGTTTGTCCAATGCACAATAACACCTCTGTCTTCAAAAGCCCCTTGATTAGAGCTCAATTTCTGAACATGTGAGGCATGTATGGCATCCAATAGCTTCCTCCTAAACGCATATGCATCCAAGAGAGTATGCCACACATAAAGCTCAATACGCACTTGTCATATCTAAACAAGTGCACCACATGTACCATACATGCTAATCAGTGTTCTCTGCAAGAACGTGATGCAAACCAAGAGCTTATCAACACTTGCACTACCGCAAGGACATCACAAATGGCATACATACATCAATTGCATCATAACCGCGCACATACATGGCATTCAATTACATCCCCAAAAGCATGCATCCTGCGAGGATTTGACCTGTGAGCGAAAATTTGCAGATCTGTAATTTTGAAATATCTCCCAAACTGTTCAGAATTTGCAGATGCGCGTGAGAGACAAAAATGTGCAGAACGACGTTTCCAGTAACCCATCGCGAACAGAATTCTGAAAAATTTGCTAATAAGGACTAAAAACATGCTGAATCGTAGCTCCTGCACATACACTTTCTTTTTCCTGTACTCTTGCTATGGTTTGAGAATCAACACACAAAGTGTGGGCAATCCTGCAAGCAAATAATGGGCAGATCTAGGCTCCAAGAATCTTGCTAAACATGCCCTCGAAACATACTGCAAGAAGCACCTGCTGCAATGTAGATATGTTGCCAAATGCCCTCCAATCTCCACCACAAAGGGAGCAATGAGAGGGAAATCGAGGGGCAACCAAGGAGCACACAAAAGCTCCAAAAATCTCCTGCAAAATAGCTCCGAATTAGCCCCAATAGGCTGTCCACAAAAAACCACACACTGCCGCAACAAAACCTGTTGAAATCTCTGCTGTGTGCACTCCAATGAAGCATAAAACCAAGTGCAATGGAGAAGCAAAGCTCCGCTGAATATCCTCCTCAAATCACGGCTGAAAATCAGCCCACAACACTCATGAAGAAGGCCTCTACACCGTCGGCAACCGCGAGCTCTGATACCAGTTGATGTCATGAGTGAAGAGTGGACGGGAGAGTAGGAGACGAGAGTCAACAATGTGTGGGTGTGAAGAATGGATAATGGGCACACCACAACCCATGAGTTTTATTCATGTGTTAGAGTTAGGGTGGAACCGGTTCAACGAACCAGTTTCACATTGTATACAAACTACAAATGTTACATAGGGCCTTTACACCCCAACATGGACTTGATGTTTCCCTTGAATTAGGGGACCTCTTCTTGATTAACATGGAAGGACTCGTGTCCTTCTCTTGACACTTTCTATATAAAAAAACTTTATCTTAGTCTCTGGCTAATTATGGCTTATGAAATAGAGGATGGTTTTGCATTCTTGACGAGGTTATTCAATGGTAGATTAAGCTTCCAAATGAATCGATGGAGAAGAGTTACCTCATCCATCTCTAGAGCAAATTGGAGAAGTTTAACAAAAGTTTGGTGGTATTCTTTTAGGGTCTTCCTTTCTTGGGTTAGCTCCAAAAATTCATTCATTTTATCCTCTCGAAATCCTGGAGGACAAAACCTTCTCTCGAAGGTGTACTTTCATGGCATCCTCCCATAGCTGATTCTGGTTCCCGTGGTTAGATTCACAACAGTGCTTCCAACTAATTTGGCATTTCTTACGATTTTTAGACGAGCAAGGGTGCACTTGCTTCTTTCATTGTATCCATGAAAAGTTCAAAAACTATCAAATACTTATCATATCGCCACATCTAGGATTAACATGTCTGAGATGAATTAGTTTTCTGAAAATTATACATCTAGTATCTTGGGATTAACACATCCAATAGCATGATCCTCTAGGAATCACACATCCCAAGTTAGACCCATGTTTGTCTAAGATGGGTTCAAGATCTTAAATGATCAACCTGGTGTAAAGCAGCCAATGGATGGCATTCACACGACGTCAACTATTCAAACCTTAATGAAGTTATAATCTTAATAATTTATACTATGCAAGTTAATGAGATATATCCTGAAAAATTTCTCTAAACAAAGTTTCGGTCTATCCTTCTAGTCATTCAGTCTCTCACTAGTTTCTTAATTCCATCGCCCTATGTTTTTCGTCAAAAGGTTTCCTCCCCAATCTTATTTCTCAAATTTATTGTACAAATATCTTACATGTGCACCCCCAAGATATAAGCACAATTTCATAGGATGATTGTCTCAACATGCGAGGATATTCAAACCACTTCTATGGCCAGTAGAGATGAGTGATTCATCCTCGTATGATAAATAATCACTTGTTTTAATCCCTTGACAGTTAACCTTTGAAAAATAAATCCTAGGAATTAAGATCGGCTCTGATACCACTTGTAAGGTTTCCCCCTTCCAAAATAGGGGAAACACTTAAGATAGTCCACTAAGTCTTATCTTGGAGAAAATTTCCTATTCATCCACACCTTGACCATGTGGAGATTCAAGGATACGATTCATATAGGTAAGACCTAGTTCTATCCTACACAGCACAAGGGGAGCGTGGTCTTCTAAAAATCAAATCACCCATAGGATAATTGATCATAATTTGGACAACTACTAGTCTTGATTCCTAGAGACAATGCTTTTTTCCTCATCCATGCAAGGCACAGGCGTCGCTGGCCTAGTCTTCTAGAATAGAATTACCCGAGAACCTATTTATCTAGCGTAGGACTTTCACTCGATTTGTTGGAAAGATACCCGACTAATCGGGTCCACCCGTCTGTAGGATGGTGCCATCCGGGAATTCCATCCTCCCACTCTCCACCCTACTCACGCGTCAATTTATTTTTTAATTAATCCTACCATACTGTTTGACGTAAATAAACATGCTCTTTGATTAAGGCCCTTTTATGAGGTTCGTTAAAACAGCCTCTTTCCACAATACAATAATGCCAAAGATAAGATTTATTTATTTTTTAAAGTTTATACAAGAATCAATTCCATACAAGCCAAACCGGCTCTCTTATTCTTTTCCTTTATACTGTCGATGATCTAGAATTCGGCCTTCCAGCCTCTACATGCTAGGCAAAACCCTACGGGACCATACATCTCATCGTCGGGCTGCTGGTGGCGAGAGGACTCAAGCCGGCAGCCTGTCGCCATCTCAGGCTCAGTCGCTCGATTCTCCCGCCCCTCAGAGGGATGTCTATGCACTAGGGTGGGCTATATCACCGCACTATCCTCGGCCCTCAGAACTAGGTAGCATCACAATCACACGCCTCAATCGACGAACCTCATTCTCCCAATGGTATGAGGGATACCATGGGCCAACTCTCCAGGCCTTACCAACATCTCCCTCGTCTGGCTATACAAGCACAAGAACGACGCAGCCTCAAGGCAGGGAGAGTTATACCTGTACCGTAATTTAACCAAGATAACAATCCATTTAGAGGCTGGAAGGCAAAACCCTACGAGACCATACACCTCATCGTCGGGCCGCTGGTGTGGCGAGAGGACTCAAGCCGGTGGCCTGTCGCCCTCTCAGGCTCCGTCGCTCGATCCTCGTGCCCCTCAAAGGGATGTCTACGCACTAGGGTGGGCTATATCACCGCACTAGCCTCGGCCCTTAGAACTAGGCAGCATCACAATCATTCACCTCAATCGACGAACCTCATTCTCCCAATGGTATGAGGGATACCATGGGCCAACTCTCCGGGCCTTACCAACATCTCCGCCGTCCAGCTATACAAGCACAAGAACGGCACAGCGTCAAGGCAGGGAGAGTTGTACCTGTACCGTAATTTAACCAAGATAACAATCCATTTACTCAACTAAACCATAGGACTAGAATCCGTGTTACCTTCTTAAGAAAATAATCCTTTTCACAAAGATTTTAGCATTTCAACTTGAGATTGCGATAAGACATTCTTTATTAAGGCATATGCTGTTGTTTAAAAGAATACAAACTTTAACTAGTAAATCAATCAAATAGATCACTATTCAGAATGAATAGAGAAGTCGGGGCCATACCTTAACCCCTAAGAATGATATATAATTGAAAAACAAAAAAAAATATACCTTACAGAAATTTATCCTTTATCGTTGCCTTTGCTCGTTAACAAGAGCTTTAGAACTTGACATAAGAGAATAGAGTCTTCTAATACCTTCTCTTACGATTGAATTCATCCGATCATTCCCAAGATTTATCTCCTCTTACTCGTACTGTGACTTTTCTCTCTTTCGAAGGTCTATAGCAAAATAGCCTTCTCTTGCTCCGAAAGACCATAGCAATCTAACCTTCTCTTCTAAGATATTAGATAAGAATAAAGGGATATATACATCTCAAGCTCTAGGATTACCTTGAGGCTACTTGTTGCCGTCTTTTTACAGTTTTTCTTGTGTAGAGACCTTGACAAAAGCAGCAAACTGTTTCAACTATAAATCTCTGATAAGAACTCAAAATATACTCGTATAACTAGTCAAAAGAACCGGAAGGCATCTAGTCTACAAGCCACCGCAACGGGTAGAATAGGCAAAAACGTCTGTATATAGCTGCAAACGTGCCATCTTTAGAAACGCATTGCTTTTCCTCATTTTTAGTATGTATGGACTCTAAATATGTAAAAGTACTCTAAATATGACCTCTTATCACCTAAATTCAAATTTTTACTTTCGGAGATATTTATCTCTTAATAGAACTATTCTTGTCTTTTTATTTCTTTTAGGATTTTTGGAGCTAAGATTTTTATTCTAACACTTTCCTAATGTTTCTAGCCTTATTGCCTCACTCTTCTCTGAGTGCACTCTCTTTCCATATTGAAATCTATATTAAAAGAGACACATACATGGCTTGGGAGGGACCTTACAATCTCCCCCACTTAAAAGATTCGAGATATCGTCATCTCGCGAGCTAGGGTAGTATCTACGTAAATCCTCCTGTCTCATCCAAAGTGGTGTCCCCACTAGGTAGAAATCTTCTTTTATCTAAACATTGTTCTTAAAGAGTCCCTTATTTCATGTGTTTGGCTCATTTTGTTGTGCCCATAAAAGGTCTTTATTATTCTAAAGTTAATTGGCCTTAAACCTTCTCTCAAAGGTGTACTTTCATGGCATCCCCCCATAACTGATTCTGGTTCCCATGGTTAGATTGACAACAGTGCTTCCAACTAATTTGGCATTTCTTACGATTTTTAGACGAGCAAGGGTAAACTTGCTTCTTTCATTGTATCCATGAAAAGTTCAAAAACTATCAAATACTTATCATATCGCCACATCTAAAGGCACTGGTGGAATAATATATATGAGATCTTCATTTTTTGAGAGTTACACATCTGGTGCCTTGGGATTGACACATCCAAAGATGATTAGGATTAACACGTCTGAGATGAATTAGTTTTCTGAAAATTACACATCTAGTATCTTAGGATTAACACATCCAATAGCATGATCCTCTCGAATCACACATCCCAAGTTAGGCCCATGTTTGTCTAAGATGGGTTCAAGATCTTAAATGATCGACCTGGTGTAAAGCAGCCAATGGCCAATGGATGGCATTCACATGACGTCAACTATTCAAACCTTAATGAAGTTATAATCTTAATAATTTATAATATGCAAGTTAATGAGATATATCCTGAAAAATTTCTCTAAACAAAGTTTTGGTCTATCCTTCTAGTCATTCAGTGTCTCACTAGTTTCTTAATTCGATCGCCCTATGTTTTTCCTCAAAAGGTTTCCTCCCCAATCTTATTTCTCAAACTTATTGTACAAATATCTTGCGTGTGCACCCCCAAGATATAAGCACAATTTCATAGGATGATTGTCTCAACATGCGAGGATATTCAAACCACTTCTATGGCTAGTAGGGATGAGTGATTCGTCCTCGTATGATAAACAATCCCTTGACAGTTAACCTTTGAAAAGTAAATCCTAGGAATTAAGATCGGCTCTGATACCACTTGTAAGGTTCCCCCCTTCCAAAATAGGGGAAACACTTAAGATAGTCCACTAAGTCTTATCTTGGAGAAAATTTCCTACTCATTCGACACCTTGATCATGCAGAGATTCAAGGATACGATTCATATAGGTAAGACCTAGTTCTATCTTGCAGCACAGGGGGAGCGTGTTCTTCTAAAAATCAAATCACCCATAGGGTAATTGATTATAATTTGGATAACTACTAGTCTTGATTCCTAGAGACAACGATTTTTTCCTCATCCATGCAAGGCAGAGCCGCCGCCTGCTCTGCTGCTGGCCTAGTCTTCTAGAATAGAATTACCCGAGAACCTATTTATCTAGCGTAGGGCTTTCACTCGATCTGTTGGAAAGCTACCCGACTAATCGGGTCCACCCGTTCGTAGGATGTGCCATCGGGGCATTCCATCCTCCCACTCTCCACCCTACTCACGTCAATTTATTTTCTAATTAATCCTACCACACTGTTTGACGTAAATAAACATGCTCTTTAATTAAGGCTCACAAGGTTCGTTTTAAAACAGCCTCTTTCCACAATACAATAATGCCAAAGACAAGATTTATTTTTTTAAAAAAAAGTTTATACAAGAATCAATTCCATACAAGCCAAACCTGCTCTCTTATTCTTTTCCTTTATAGTGCCGATGATCTAGAATTCGGCCTTTCAGCCAGCCCTCTACATGCTGGGAAAAACCCTACGGGACCATACACCTCATCGTCGGGCTACTGGTGGCGAGAGGACTCAAGCCGGCGGCTTGTCGCCCTCTCAGACTCCGTCGCTCGATCCTCCCGCCCCTCAGAGGGATGTCTATGCACTAGGGTGGGCTAATTCAGTGTACTAGCTTGGGCCCTCAGAACTAGGCAGCATCACAATCACCCGCCTCAATCGGTGAACCTCATTCTCCCAATGGTATGAGGGATACCATGGGCCAACTCTGCGGGCCTTACAAACATCTCCGCCGTCCAACATCTCCCTATAAGGGAAAAGGGTGTCAAGCCCTCCGCCATTAGTGATGAGCAATGGCTCAACGGTGATGAGCTTACGCATTCCACACTCATGCTATCAGTTGTGGATTCTCTTCTTCCTGGGATACGAGATACATGGGCAATGTGGCAGCGGTTAGAGAACACTTACTCTCAAAAGAGTGCCACAGGCAAGGTTTATTGGCTCAAGAAGCTTACAAGCCTCGAGATGAAAGAGGGAACATCAATCAGTGCACACATAAATGAGTTTAAAAGCATCTTCAGCCAAGTGCTTGCACAAGGGCTGAAACTAGATGAGGAGGTACAGGCTGTAATTCTCTTAGGTTCATTGCCAGAATCTTGGGACACTTTCAGGACAGCCACAAGCAACTCCAATCCTCTCTTAAATGTGGCAGATGTGGAGGGTGCCATCCTGCAGGAAGACATGAATCGAAAGAACAACTCAAATGGGAAAGGGAATGCATTGCAAGCACGTGGCCGAACCAAGAATAGAGGCAAGAGTCAGGACAGAAATGGTAGGAGCAAGTCCCGCTCCAAAAAGGATGTTGAATGCGATCATTGTGGCAAAAAGGGACATCTTAAAAAACAATGTTGGAAGTTGAAAGCAGAAAAGAAAGAGGGCAAGCAAAAGGCAGATGCAAGTGATGATTCGAAGGCCATTGTGCCTCATTCTAAAAAGTCTTCTATCAAGATAAAGGAGCTAAATTATGTGTTTGATGGCAGCCACTGCTCTTCAGATCTTCTTTTTACCTCTACTATCAGTGCACACTCTCTACATGTGGGATGTCTCTCAGATCTTAATACATGGCTGATTGATTCAGGGGCTTCTTTCCATGTTACTCCTTTCAAGGACAGCTTCAGCAAGTACCGTGTTCGGAAGCCTCAATATGTGTATTTGGGAGATAATCATGCATGCCTCATAGAGGGAATGGGTGATGTGAAATTGCAGCTCTGTGATGGTTCAGCTTTCATGCTTCATGATGTTCGCTACGTCCCTGAACTTAAGAAGAATCTCATTAGTACGGGACAGCTTGATGATATGGGATATCACACCACCTTTGGTGCTCAGAAGTGGAAGATAGTAAAGGGCTCCATGGTTGTTGCTAGGGGTCCTAAGATGGACACTCTCTATCCATTAGTTGCTGGAAAAATTGTTGTATCTGGTGATGCTTCTGTTGTTGCCGAGCTGCCAAATTTTTCATTGTGGCATAGCCGGCTTGGACACATGAGTGTCAAAGGAATGGAAGAGTTGTCTCGTCTTGGTTACATCCCATCTCTTAAATTTTCAGATTTGAAAAATTGTGAGCACTACATTTATGGTAAACAGAATATGTGTCCTCATAAGAGGGGTTTGGGTAAGAAAAGTTCACAGTTAGAGCTTGTGCATACAGACACATGTGAAATGCCAAATCTATCACTTGTTGGGGGGCAAAGTATTTTGTTATATTCATTGATGATGCCACACGTAAAGTGTGGGCCAGTCCTCTTCGTTCGAAGAGTGATACCTTCACGAAATTTAAGAAGTGGCTTGCCTTGGTTGAGAACCAAACGGGTAAGACACTCAAATGCCTGCGTTCTGACAATGGAGGGGAGTACGTGTCGAAGGAGTTTAATGCATTTTGTGACTCCAAGGGTATTAAAAGAGAGATCACTGCTCCTTATAACCCACCTCAAAATGGAACTGCAGAGCATATGAATCGAACCATTCAAGAAAAGGTTCGATCAATGTTGTCACATGCTGCACTATCCCATGGATTTTGGGCATAGGCCACGCAAACGGCCATTCACCTCATCAACAGATCGCCTAATAAGAGGCTGGATAATAAGGTGCCAGAAGAGATATGGAGTGGAAAGCCTCCTTCTTATAAGCATCTGCGAGTCTTTGGTTGCGTAGCGTACGTACATATCCACAAGGATTTGCGCAACAAACTCGAGCCTAAGTCTCATAAGTGTGTATTCCTAGGATATGGTGATGATGGGGAGATGGGATATAGACTTTGGGATCCCGCACAAAGGAAAGTCATATGCAGCAATGATGTGATCTTTGATGAAAATAGCATGCACAAACAGCCCATGAATGCTCCAGAGGCAGAAGGGTTGTATATGATGAAGATGCACATCCTGGACAGCAAAACGAGAGGGCTGTACCGCAGCAAGAACAGTCCCAAAATCAGCCCAATCACACTGCAAATGATGGTCTTGATGACCAGCAGAAAGAGGGAAACGATTTCCCAAATGTTATGCCACTGCTTGAGGAGCTTCCTGACATTATCTTACAACCGTACCTTGAAGGACACATGCCAAATGATGATGATATGCAGGCTGAACAGCCAGCAGGAGGTCAAGAACATAGGGTTTGGAGGTCCACTAAGATCACAAGACCACCTGATAGGTTTGTCCCAGGGGCTGATTATGTCATGCTTACGGATAGTGGTGAACCCTCATGCTCCAAGGAAGCAATGCAGAGGCATGATAAGCTCAAGTGGGAGCTTGCCATGAAGTCAGAGATGGATTCTCAGAAGAAAAATGGAACTTGGGATTTGGTGCCATTGCCTAATGGTAAAAGAGTATTGCCATGCAAATGGGTTTACAGGCTCAAAGAGATACCAAATGCTAGGCTGAGGTATAAAGCCAGACTGGTTGCCAAAGGCTTTAAGAAGGAATATGGTGTTGACTTTGATGAGATCTTTTCTCCTGTGGTTAAGATGACTACCTTGAGGACTGTCTTAGCCTTGGTTGCACATGAGAACATGGAATTGGTCCAGATGGACGTGAAGACTGCTTTTCTTCACGGTGATCTCCATGAGGAGATATACATGCAGCAGCCTGAGGGTTTTGCAGTAAAGGGGAAAGAGGATCTTGTGTGTAAGCTCAAGAAGAGCCTTTATGGTTTGAAACAGGCACCAAGGGAATGGTATCATAAATTTGATGCTTTCATGAAATCCCAAGGCTTCAGGCAAAGTGACACAGATCACTGCTTGTACACCAAGAGGGTATCAGATGGTAGTTTGCTAATTCTCATTTTATATGTTGATGATATGCTTATTGCCGGTAAATCTCTCAAGGAGATGGATGTCTTGAAAAAGGGTTTGCATCAGACCTTCGACATGAAGGATTTGGGACATGCCAGCCACATTTTAGGTATGCGTATCACTCGGGACACAAATCAGCATTTGCTTTATTTGTCTCAAGAGGAATACATTGGCAAGGTCTTGCATAGGTTTCATATGGAGGGGGGAAAGACTATTTCTACTCCGTTGCCTCCACACGTGAAACTCAGTGCTAAGGACAGCCCCCGCAGAGTGATTCTGAGAGGGTAGAGATGGCCAAGATACCTTATGCTTCAGCTTGCGGTAGTCTCATGTATGCCATGGTTGCTACACGGCCCGACATTGCCTTTGCAGTGGGAGTCATTAATGGCAACCCTGGGAAGAAACATTGGGATGCACTGAAAGGTGTCATGAGATACCTGAAGGGTACGAAGGAGATGTGCATTTGCTTTGGTAAGCATGATGCCATTGTTCATGGGTACACAGATTCAGACTTTGCAGGTCATCCAGATAACCGGAAGTCTACTACCGGTTATGTTTTCACTTTTACAGGTGGTGCAATTTCATGGATATCTCGTGTACAGGGATGCATTACCTTGTCTACTACTGAGGCAGAGTATGTTGCAGCTGCTGAGGCTTGCAAGGAGGCCTTATGGCTTGCAAGGAGGCCTTATGGCTTGCTCGGCTTGTGGCAGATTTGGGATTCCCTGGTGATGTTCCGTTCTTGCATTGTGACAGTCAGAGTGCCATCCACCAGCTGGCACGAAATCCTGTTTTCCATGCAAAGACGAAGCATATTGATGTGAAGTACCACTTTATCCGTGAGGTGATTGATGGCAAGTTGCTTCAGCTTGTCAAGATTCACACGGATGATAATCCTGCAGATCTTCTGACGAAGAGTTTACATGCCGAGCGGTTTGCACACTGCAGATCACTCATGGGTGTTGGATGAGGCCATTATTACAGATTTGTGTTGGTCTTGTATATCATTGTATACTTGCTGTATTTTTTTCTCACTCTCCTACTGGCATATTGCCTTTAAGTGGGAGGTTGTTGGGGTGTAAAGGCCCTATGTAACATTTGTAGTTTGTATACAATGTGAAACCGATTCGTTGAAACGGTTCCACCCTAACTCTAACACATGAATAAAACTCATGGGTTGTGGTGTGCCCATTATCCATTCTTCACACCCACACATTGTTGACTCTCGTCTCCTACTCTCCTGTCCACTCTCCACTCACGATATCAGTCCACCCTTGGCTACAAGGAATCATGAGCTAGAGCAAAATTAGGTCAAGAAATAGGGATAGCAGGGTTAAAGATAACCGAATTCAACAAGTATTTCTATGAGTAAATAGAAGAGGATTGGTGCAAGATTCATGTGAAGTAATGTGCATGATGAATAGAGGTATTCTACAAGATGATACTAAGACCAAGGTCGGATTAAAAGACAGGGAAAAGGAGTCTGTGATGGACATAAACCCAAAAGGAGACATAAACAAAAAAGAGCCAAAAGCTATACATGATGCAGATGCATCCACCTCAAAGACCACCACACAAACCTCAACACCCATATGTGCGACACATGATACAAAAACCCAAAAGAAAATTTGATCTCGTCGCATGGATAAACATGGACTATCTTAAGTGTTTCCCCTATTTTGGAAGGGGAAACCTTACAAGTGGTATCAGAGCCGATCTTAATTCCTAGGATTTATTTTTCAAAGGCTAACTGTCAAGGGATTAAACAAGTGATTGTTTATCATACGAGGTTGAATCACTCATCCTTACTGGCCATAGAAGTGGTTTGAATATCGTCACATGTTGAGACAATCATCCTATGAAATTGTGCTTATATCTTGGGGGTGCACACGCAAGATATTTGTACAATAAATGTGAGAAATAAGATTGGGGAGGAAAACTTTTGAGGAAAAACATAGGGCGATGGAATTAAGAAACTAGTGAGAGACTTAATGACTAGAAGGATAGACCTTTAGAGAAATTTTCCAGGATATATCTCATTAACTTGCATATTATAAATTATTAAGATTATAACTTCATTAAGGTTTGAATAGTTGACATCGTGTGAATTCAAAGCAAGAATCTAGCATCCATTAATCATAAGATTAGTGATCAAATAGCTCATCACATGAATATACAAGAAAGAGAGAAAATCTATAAGTGCATGTGTAGCAAGAGAAGATGCACAAATAGCCTAAGTGTGTTTAACCTCTCACCAAGAGGATGACCATGGAAGGCCAAATCTTCATAGATGGAGCCCAAGGGTACAAGATGACCAAAATTATTAAAAGTGTCAAAAGGCCCTACCAAAGTACCCCAAGCCCTATTTATAGTCACTATTTTCTTTTGGCTATGGGCCCCTTGTACATGTGGAAATCAAGCTCTATGGTTCATGACAGGAAGACCCTAAAAGAATACCACCAAACTTTTATTAAACTTCTCCAATTAGCTCTAGAGATGGATGAGGTAACTCTTCTCCATTGATTCATTTGGAAGCTTAATCTACCATTGAATAACCTCATCAAGAATGTAAAACCATCCTCTATTTCAGAAGCCATAATTATATCCAGAGACTATGATAAAGTTTTTTAATATAGAAAGTGTCGAGAGAAGGACACGAGTCCTTCCATGTTAATCAAGAAGAGGTCCCCTAATTCAAGAGGAACGTCAAGCCCACCCTTGGCTACAAGGAATCATGAGCTAGAGAAAAATTAGGTCAAGAAATAGCGATAGCAGGGTATTCAATAGGTATTTCTATGAGTAAATAGAAGAGGATTGGTGCAAGACTCATGTGAAGAAATGTGCATGATGAATAGAGGTATTCTACAAGATGATACTAAGATTATGAAATTGCTATCATAGGTTAGCTTGCGTAAAGGATTGATTCCCTTACGTTTTTCCATGACAATTTGTTAAGTACCATATTACATGGGGGTATAGAATAAGGAATTTGAAGGGATGCATGAAATTAGGATAATAAGACCAATTAACTTTAGAATAATAAAGACCTTTTGGAGGCACAACAAAACAAGCCAAACACATGAAATAAGGGACTCTTTAAGAACAATGTT
The DNA here is from genome assembly GCF_041138505.1 of Cibotium barometz. NCBI lineage: Eukaryota > Viridiplantae > Streptophyta > Polypodiopsida > Cyatheales > Cibotiaceae > Cibotium > Cibotium barometz. The sequence continues at coordinate 7,008,283 of NC_141091.1, read as the reverse complement.
TAGATAAAAGAAGATTTCTATCTATTGGGGACACCACTTTGGATGAGACATGAGGATTTACTTAGATACTACCCTAGCTTGCGAGATGAGGATATCTCAAATCTTTTAAGTGGGGGAGATTGTAAGGTCCCCCTCCCAAGCCATGTATGTGTCTCTTTTAATATAGATTTCAATAAGGAAAGAGACTGCACTTAGAGAAGAGTGAGGCAATAAGGCTAGAAACATTAGGAAAGTGTTAGAATAAAAATATTAGCTCCAAAAATCCTAAAAGAAATAAGAAGACAAGAATAGTTCTATTAAGAGATAAGTATCTCCAAAAATAGAAATTTGAATTTAGGTGATAAGAGGTCATATCTAGAGTACTTTTACATATTTAGAGTCCATGCATACTAAAAATGAGGAAAAGCAACGCATTTCTAAAGATGGCATATTTACAGCTATATACATACGTTTTTGCCTATTCTAAAGGAATTTGAAGGTTCATATCATAGGAGAGGTATATGGATGCATGAAATTAGGATAATAAGGCCAATTAACTTTAGAATTATAAAGACCTTTTGGAGGCACAACAAAATGAGCCAAACACATGAAATAAGGGACTCTTTAAGAACAATGTTTAGATAAAAGAAGATTTCTATCTAGTGGGACACCACTTTGGATGAGACAGGAGGATTTACTTAGATACTACCCTAGCTCGCGAGATGAGGATATCTCGAATCGTTTAAGTGGGGAGATTGTAAGGTCCCCCTCCCAAGCCATGTATGTGTCTCTTTTATTATAGATTTCAATAAGGAAAGAGAGTGCACTTAGAGAAGAGTGAGGCAATAAGGCTAGAAACATTAGGAAAGTGTTAGAATAAAAATATTAGCTCCAAAAATCCTAAAAGAAATAAGAAAACAAGAATAGTTCTATTAAGAGATAAGTATCTCCAAAAATAGAAATTTGAATTTAGGTGATAAGAGGTCATATCTAGAGTACTTTTACATATTTAGAGTCCATGCATACTAAAATTAAGGAAAAGCAACGCGTTTCTAAAGATGACACGTTTGCAGCTATATACAGACGTTTTTGCCTATTCTACCCACCATGGTGGCTTGTAGACTAGATGCCCTCCAGTTCTTTTGACTTGTTATACGAGTATATTCTGGTGGCTTTATGTCGCTCAATGGAACCATCAGACTTGCATTTCACTTTGTAAACCCATTTACAACCAATGACATTTTTGTCCTGTGGTAATGCAACCAAATCCTTTGTGTCATTTTATGAACCAATGCGTCCATCTCAACATCCATTGCTTTCTCCCATACATGCTTTCCAATAGTTTTTGTATAGCATGTAGGTTCCACATGCTTCACCAAAGACATCATATATGCATAATGCATAGCAAAATCTCGATATGTCAACCTGTCAAATTGGATATATGACCCTTTGGGATCTCCGCAATGCATGCGGATCACTCTGAACACCTGTCACTCTAGCATGTGGTGGCACATATCTATCCTACCTTGCACCAGGTGTGCGTAAAATAGGTATGCCAAGTTCCTCATCCAAACTCCTTGAACTTGATGACTCATAACCTATAATTCCAATTCCTTCAACCTTCTTCTTGCCTTTATCCATAGCACTACTCCCAGTGCTCACACTCTCATGCCTCAAACATCCTGACCATGGACGTACAGTACTACTCTCAGCCTCTGCTAGCCCAGACATAGAAGTAGAACTAGAACTTGCTTGTGGCAAGTTCACAGGCACATCAGCTTCAAGTGACTCAATGACACCCTCATCCTTTGCTTTGTAACAACTAGCAAGTTCATCAAACCCCACATCTCATGAGATAACCACTTGCCTAGTTTGTGGATTGTAACATTTGTATGCCTTATGATCCTGTGCATAACCAACAAATACACACTTCTCTACCTTAGGATCTAACTTCCTCCTTCTCTCGTCAGGCACATGTACATAAGCTTCCATGTATGGCTGCTGTAGGTGTCTTATTCTCAGTATATACATTGCAGTAGCACATGCATCTGCCCAATAATAATCTGGCATGCTCTTTTCATTGAGCATTGCCTTGGCCACTTCACATATGACTCTATTCTTTCTCTCAGCCACACCATTTTGTTGAGGTGTTATTCCATGCTTTCTCAAGAAATGCTCAAAAGCATTTGAGGTGTATTCACCACCTCCATCTGTCCTCAAACACTTTATCCAACAGCCATATTGCTTCTCTGCAAAAGCTTTGAAATCCATAAACTTTCCCAACACTTCACTTTTCTCTCTAAGGAAGTATATCCATGTCATTCTGCTAGAATCATCAATGAATGTCACATAATATAAACTACCTTTGATGGATGGGTTTTGTGCAGGACCCCGTACATCGCTATGTACTATCTCAAGTGGCCTGCTACTCATGTTGCCTTCTCTAGGAAACCACAACCTCGCCTGCTTTCCAAACTGACAGGCTTCACAAACATGCATATTCCCATCATACTTGAATCTAGGTAGCCCACTAACAATGCTCTTGCCTGCATGTTCTTTAACATTTGTATATTGACATGTCCAATCCTCTTATGCCACATATCAATGTCCTGTACCACATTTTTGCTTTTAGAGAACATGGCTGATTTAAACTCAGGAATCCCAGCATCCAGCTTAAACAACCTGCCTTCTTTCTTGCCTTTAGCAATGACTCTACATCTATGTTTGAAATCCTCAATGAAGCAGCCATGCTCATTTTGAAACGAACCTATAATCCCTGTTCCACCATTTGACCAACTGAGGCCAAGCTTTTTGTAATAGAAGGCACATACGATACATCTGACATAGATTTTGTTTGACCATTGTGCATAACCAATGGTACACTTCCAACATGTGTGATGGCATGCTGAGTATCATCTCCTATCTCCACATAGCCTTTCATATCCATAGGCTTCATATGCTCAAACCATTCACCATGACAGGTCATATGGTTTGATGCTCCAGAGTCCATATACCAAGTGTCATCATTTTCACCATTTGTCATCATAGATCCCACAACATGTTTCATGGCAAACAAGTGATTTGCGCTGCCATCATTACTGCTTGATGCATAATTTCCACCACCATGTTGTGCATAATTTCCACGATGTTGTGCTCTACCCCCTCTCAAATCATTCTGTTTGCGGAAACAATCACGTGCCATATGACCAAATTTTCCACAGTAATGGCATTCCACATCTTGCATAGATGTTTGTTGGCCTTGCCAACGTCCTCTACCACGAGGATTACCTCTTCCTCTCTGAGGTGTATATCCATGACCACCTCTAGCACCATATGAAGGCTGAAAATTTTGTTGTGGTGATCTATCCTGCCATCCACGACCATTACCATGGCCATGTGATGCGAATCTCCCGTGCCTCTAAAGCCTCTTTGCAAATAGAAAGCCTGATTTTCGCCATTATCATCATGGCTAGTAGATGCATCCTGAAAGGAATCACTGAGTTTGATTTCCTCAATAAGCAAGAGTGAAACCAACTCATCATCAAAATCTGGTAAACCTGTACTCTGAATCGAGATAGATGTATCAAAAGATTTATATTCCTTAACAAGACCATGCAAGGTAATGTCTACCAAATCATCATCAGGCATGGGAGCATTGATTGTTGCCAATGCATCTGCATACTTCTTTATTTCTTGTACATAATCATGGATGCTCCTTCTATTCCATTTCACATTATGAATCTGTTGTCACAACTGAGACTTGCGAGCACTTGTGTCTGTATTAAAACAACTTCACCAATGTATCCCATGCATCCTTGGGATTCTGAGCATCATGTATGTGTATGAGAATAGCATCCGAAATACATATAGATAGATAATGCAACACTTTGAATGCTCTTTTTGACCATTGCTTATGAGCTATAACCTACTGTTGTGTAGGTTGTGTGACTAGAATCCATGATACCTTCTAAAGAAAACAATCCTTTTCATAAAGATTTTAGCATTTCAACTTGAGATTGCGATAAGACATTCTTTATTAAGGCATATACTGTTGTTTAAAAGAATACAAACTTTAACTAGTAAATCAATCAAATAGATCACTATTAACAATTAATAGAGAAGCCGGGGCCATACCTCAACCCCTAAGAATGATATATAATTGAAAAACAAAAAATATATATATACCTTATAGAAATTTATCGTTTATCGTTGCCTTTGTTCTCGTTAACAAGAGCTTTAGAAGTTGATATAAGAGAATAGAGTTTTCTAATACCTTCTCTTACGATTGAAATCATCCGATCATCCCCAAGATTTATCTCCTCTTACTCGTACTGTGACTTTTCTCTCTTTCGAAGGTCTATGGTAAAATAGCCTTCTCTTGTAGGGCTACGGCATACTATTCTTTATTTAAAAGAAAAGCTATGGAGTTTTGGTCTCTTCCTCCGAAAGACCATAGCAATCTAACCTTCTCTTCTAAGATATTAGATAAGAATGAAGGGATATATACATGTCAAGCTCTAGGAGATTACCTTGAGGCTACTTGTTTTGCCGTCTTACAGTTTTCCTTCTGTATATAGCTGCAAACGTGCCATCTTTAGAAACGCGTTGCTTTTCCTCATTTTTAGTATGCATGGATTCTAAATATGTAAAAGTACTCTAAATATGACCTCTTATCACCTAAATTCGAATTTCTATTTTTGGAGATACTTATCTCGAAATAGAACTATTCTTGTCTTCTTATATCTTTTAGGATTTTTAGAGCTAATATTTTTATTCTAACACTTTCCTAATGTTTCTAGCCTTATTGCCTCACTCTTCTCTAAGTGCACTCTCTTTCCTTATTGAAATCTATATTAAAAGAGACACATACATGGCTTGGGAGGGACCTTACAAACTCCCCCACTTAAAAGATTCGAGATATCCTCATCTTGCGAGCTAGGGTAGTATCTAAGTAAATCCTCTTGTCTTATCCAAAGTGGTGTCTCCACTAGGTAGAAATCTTCTTTTATCTAAACATTGCTCTTAAAGAGTCCCTTATTTCATGTGTTTGGCTTGTTTTGTTGTTTTCACCCTCAGGCTCTGTCGCTTGATCCTCCCGCCCCTCAGAGGGATGTCTACGCACTCGGGTGGATGGGAAATTCACCGCACTAGCCTGGGCCCTCAGAACTAGGTAGCATCACAATCGACGAACCTCATTCGCCCAATGCGTCAAGGCAGGGAGAGTTGTACCTAAACCATAATTAAACCAAGATAACAATCCATTTACTCAACTAAACCATAGGACTAGAATCCATGTTACCTTCTTAAGAAAACAATCCTTTTCACAAAGATTTTGGCATTTTAACTTGAGATTTCGAGATAAGACATTCTTTACTAAGGCATATGCTGTTGTTTAAAAGAATACAAACTTTAAGTAAATCGATCAAATAGATCAATATTAACAATTAATAGAGAAGCCGGGGCCATACCTCAACCCCTAAGAATGATATATAATTGAAAATATATATATATATATATACCTTATAGAATTTTATCATTTATCATTGCCTTTGTTCTCGTTAACAAGAGCTTTAGAACTTGATATAAGAGAATAGAGTCTTCTAATACCTTCTCTTACGATTGAATTCATCCGATCATCCCCAAGATTTATCTCTTCTTACTCGTACTGTGACTTTTCTCTCTTTCGAAGGTCTATGGCAAAATAGCCTTCTCTTGTAGGGCTATGGCAAACTATTCTTTTTTTAAAAGAAAAGCTATGGAGTTTTGGTCTCTTCCTCCAAAAGACCATAGCAATCTTACCTTCTCTTCTAAGATATTAGATAAGAATGAAGGGATATATACATCTCAAGCTCTAGGAGATTACCTTGAGGCTACTTGTTTTGCCGTCTTACAGTTTTCCTTATGCGGAGACCCCGACAGAAGCAGCAAACTATTTCAGCCATAAATCTCTGATAAGAACTTAGAATATACTCGTATAACCAGTCAAAAGAACCGGAAGGCATCTAGTCTACAAGCCACCATGGCCGGGTAGAATAGGCAAAAACGTATGTATATAGCTGCAAGTGCCATCTTTAGAACGCGTTGCTTTTCCTCATTTTTAGTATGCAATGTAAAGACTACCCTAAAGAGGATGCAACTTGGGAAGATAAAGCTATAAGAGATTACCTTGAACTCATGATGAGATCAGTACATCTCAATTTCTTTAGGGGGGGAAGGATGTAACATGCCCATCTTCAATAATAATATATGTTTGTTTAATAAATGAAATTATGGTCCTTTTTACAATGTAAAAATTAATATTTCAATAATTGAACTATTTTTACTTGGAATCTTAAAATTCCAAGTCCAAATGTAAAATTTACATGCGATTTTATCATAATAAAAGATTTTACCGCACTCAAAACGGACACTGAAATCAGTCTCTATGTAAAATTTTAGTTAAATTATGATAAACTTCCAACCTTAATAAATGCATGTCTGGGTGTCTGATTGATGAATGGATTGCATCCTCTTCAGGCTAGTCTTTACATTGCACTAGATATTCTATAGAAATTCGATTATGAAGTTGCCTTTCTTTAGAATCTATGATCCTACTAGGCTGCAACTCAAGGACTCCTTGAGTTGGGATTACAACTTGCTCATCATCAAGAATATGATCGAGGCTAGGTACATAAGGCTTCAACAAGCTTACATAAAATACATTATGGATCTTAACATGGACTGGGAGCTACAGCTTATAGGCACTTCTGCCCAAACACTTGATAATTGTATAAGGTCCAAAATATCTTAGGTTGAGCTCATTATATTTCTCAAGCAATAGAGAGCTATGCTTGGGTCACGCCCATAGAGGAACTTTGTCTCCTTCCTTGAAGATCCTTTTAGACCTCCTTGTGTCGACGTAATATTTTTGCCAATCTTGAGCAACTTTAATATCTTTTTGGATAGCCTTGGTTTGCTCTTTCATCTCCTTGAGCATTTTTCTAGAGGCATCAACTCTTAAGGTTGGATCAGAGAAATTTAGAGGAGATAAGCATTCTTGCCCATAGAGTGCTATAAATGTTGACATCCCTATACTCTGGTGATAAGATGTACTATAGGCAAATTCTACTAGAGAAAGGTATTGAATCCATCTTCTTGGCTCCCACTGTAGGGAGGAGATAAATCCAATTTTGTAAAAGAAGATACCCAAAAATGAGTAAATGCTCACATAAGATGAAGAGTTGACTATGTACAAGGTTTATTAGTAAGAAACTATGAGTAATATCAAAAATATGAGATATTTTGGGTATCCAAAAATGACATAAGATGAAGAGTTGAAAATGTACAAGGTTTATTAGTAAAAAACTATGAGCAATATTAAAAATGTGAGATATTTTGGGTATCCAAAAATGAGTAAATGCTCACATAAGATGAAGAGTTGAAAATGTACAAGGTTTATTAGTAAAAAACTATGAGCAATATTAAAAATATGAGATATTTTGGGTATAATGATTCCATTTTGACACATATGTAAGGAAGGGGAGTCCATTAAAGGAGGTGCATATTTCACATGCTTGAATGAGTTTTAAACTCAAAAATAATGTGATATTTTTATCTCTCCTCTCTCTTGAACCAAACCAAATAAAAAAGGAACCAAACCGAATAAAAAAGGAACCAAACTAGGTCCAAATCTAGTCCAAATTCAACCAAACTGAAATTGGAAAATTCTAGGAATCAGTTAGCTTTGGTTAGAGCCTCCCTCTCCTATAAATAGAACATGAATCCTTTGAAAAAAAGGAGGAGAATTTTACTATTCTAGAACTATGCTGAAATAATGCTAATATTTACTATTCTCTAAAATTCTCTCCAATTTGTAAGAAATTGGAGCTTCCCTCTTTCTTCAATCTCCTTTGGTGGCTCCATCAACATACTAAACCAATTGATTGGTTGGGGGCCTCTACCGTGAACAAAGAATCAAGCAATTTGTAAGGTAAGTGGTGAATTTTGAGCTTTTCTATAATCTCTCAATGTTTCTCTCTTCTCAACCCCTCTCAAGCTTGAGAAGCTTAATTGGAATGGTTTTTGAATGCTATTGAAGTAATTAATGAATGATAGAAAAGAATTACATAAATTTATATTTATGCTTAATTCTAATGGTTTTTATATAATATCTCTCTCACTAAAGAAATGGTCATACTCATGACCTATTCTCAATCCAAATGAAGCTTTTCATAAAGCTTTTTCTTAATCCAAGATTAATCTATACTTAAGATCAAATTAATGGCTTTTCCTATGCTTTTAGTTTATGAATATTGATGATTCAATCCATTATGGGTTAATGATCCAATTAGGGATCATTCTAATCATTCCCTTAATGATAAGCTTTATCTTTTAAAATAATTGAGATTTATCAGTCATAGTAGCGGAGCTATGGTAAATTTTTTATAAAAATTACTCATAAAATAATTTCATTCAAAGCATGAAAAGAGGATTTCCTACCATATTCTAGGAATTATCATCCTAGATTAATTAAAAGAATTTTATTGTAATCATGGAGAATTTGATTTTCATGTTATGCATAATTAAGATGCATAAGAGAAATTCTTTTATTAAAAGAATGATTTTTCATAAATGAATTGTATGCATAAACATATGCAAAAAAGATAAAAAAATTTATATTAAAAGAATGATTTTTATTATAAAAGAATTGTATGCATAAACATATGCTTAAAGGATATAATTTTTATATTAAGAGTGTGATTTTCATCATAAATGGAATTTTTGCATAAATAAGATGCATAAGAGAAATTCTTTTATTCTAAAAGTGTAATTCCTACTAAATTGGATTTATGCATAGGAAGATGCATAAAAGATTGATTTTATTTCGAAAGTGTTATTCTCCTAAAAATAGAATTTATGCATGCGTAAAGAAATCTTATATCAAATATAAGAATTCTCTTGTATTCTATAAATAGATATAGAGATGTGGATGTATGCATGTAGATGTAGATATATGGATGTGAATGTGAATGTGGAGGTGGATGTATGCATGTAGATGTAGATGTATAGATGTGGATGTGAATGTGAAGGTGGATGTATGCATGTAGATGTAGATGTATAGATGTGGATGTGAATGTGGATGTGGATGTATGCATAGAGATGTGGATGTATGCATGTAGATGTAGATATATGGATGTGAATGTGAATGTGGATGTGGATGTATGCATGGAGATGTGGATGTTTACATGTAGATGTAGATGTATGGATGTGAATGTGAATGTGAATGTGGATGTATGCATGTAGATGTAGATGTATAGATGTGGATGTGAATGTGGAGGTGGATGTATGCATGTAGATGTAGATGTATAGATGTGGATGTGAATGTGGAGGTGGATGTATGCATGTAGATGTAGATGTATGGATGTGAATGTGGATGTGGATGTGGATGCATGCATGGAGATGTGGATATATGCATGTAGATGTAGATGTATGAATGTGGTGATGCATGTAGATGTGAATGTACCCATATAGATGTGGATGTATGGATGTATGGATGTGAATGTGCATGTATGGATGAGGATGCATGAATGTGCATGTATATGTGGATGTGAAAATAGATGTATGGATGTAGATGTGGATGTGAAAATAGATGTATGGATGTAGATGTGGATGTATGGATGTAAATGTGGATGTGGATGTGGATGTGGATATATGTATGGATGTGAATATATGATATGTGATGTGAAGGAATCTGAAGTGATGAGATGGAAAATGATGTGATGGGATGAGTATACATATAAATGGAATATGGAATAAGTAATGTGGATTGATGAGGGATAATGTGGAAAAATGAGAGTTAATATAGAAACTGTATTGTAAACTGTTTGTAAATGTTGTTTGTAAATGACTGTTTTATGTCAAGAATGCTGGGAAAGCATTTTGACCATCTTGTGATTAAGGTCGTGGAGACCTAACTGATTAAGTTGCAACAATTGTTGATGGAGAGTCATGGGAGGACATCTCGCGTAGCAAGGAACCGAGGTCTTGACCAGCCTCGGTTCGATTAAAATGGTGAGCTTCCGGTACGGTTCATGAGGGACCAAGGAAGCGGCCTATGAGTGAAGCGCTAGGTCACCTGCGAAGGATCGTAGAGGGTGCTGACCATACGGTGCTCGGGCTCTGGGTCACCTAGGATACCCATGCATGCATCGAGGAAGATATTGGAACAAGGAGTAAGAGTTGTTTTTTGAAACCGGGCATGGATCTGGTTGATTGACCTTGCTGGTCTTCAATGGATGAGTCCATGGCTCTTTATATGGATCTGTTGGTTGATCTTGCTGATCTTCAACGAGAGTCCATCTTGATTTTTATAAGTGATTATATTGCCGAGTATTATGGGCTAGGAACTATTGAAAAGGCCCCAGCGTGGACAGGTGGTGAGCGTTCTGGTTGCCAATGATGCCATAGATACTCTGATGAAGGAATGATGAGAAATTATGAATCAACTGGATAAATTGGAAGATTGTGATCAGTGATACTATGGTTTTATTAAAGGATTGTTTTAAAACTAGTTGAATCTGTGAAAAGGCAATTTCATATTGGGTGTGTAAGTGGTGTGACTAGTTTTATTTTTGCATGAACATCCGGCTAGGGGGCCTTGGAACTCGAGACAAAACCTAACCAAATTCTTAATTGGATCCCATCACTACAGTGGTTGGGCAGTTGGCTAACCCATGGGACTGGATGGGGTTAGGCTGGACTGATGGATCCGTAACTCGAGACTCAATTTCTGTTATTACGATAGATGAAGTAAATCCCGGATAGTAATTGTTCTATGGATAGGAATCAACCGCTGTGCCTCTTGATGGGGAAAAAAGCGTTGATCCCAATGATCCAAGTGCAAGTTTCTTCCTTGATCTGGCCGAATATCTTTATAGGTGGAGTCGGATCAGTTTGATCACTAATGGTCTTGACTACGTTAGAGTAAAAAGTTATCGTGGAGGAATCGCCCGTGCTTTTCGGATAAGGGAAGTTTTTCCGGGTTCGGTTTTGGAAAAATCGACGGATTATTCTTTTGTCCGGATATCCGTGGTGGGGGACGAGGCCCCAAGTGTGGGACCCTGTCTCGTGCAAGAAGTGCTACTTCTGCTGCTAGTACCCCGAATCTGTTGCGCGGTGGGAACAGGGATCTCACAGTTGGTATCAGAGCAATTTGGCTAATAAAGATCAACTGAGAAGACAAATATGTCAAAAATTTATCAAGAAATACAAAAACGTTGTAAACTGTTTGATATAAGTCATACAATTCGATATTCAAACTGAAATTCATAATTTGGTAATTGGGTCTTCAGATGGAAGTACCGCAATTATATAGAATCCCTGACTTGCTTGAGGCCTAGACATGATGGTATTTACCTTATAATTCCAAGGGCCGTGACTACCAGTATATACCGAGAGTATAACTGTAGCTCTTTACTGACAGTATATACGAGTAAATCTAAGACTTGAAATTATAAGCGTTAATGCTATCCAGATGATGATTTCGAATGTGGTTGATATGATTTTTAATTATGTTAGAGAATTGATGAATTGATTTGGATTCTGATTGAAAAATGATGATTTCTGAAATTTAGTTGAAATATAATAACCTGAGCGAAACCACAATGAGGATGAATGGGACGAGTCCCTGTGATGATATTCATAACTGGAATGATGATAATGAATTTAGCAAATCACTATGAGATTAGTGAATTGTGCTGTTAGATTGCTACTGTTAACACTTGACCGGTATATCAAGTTAAGGGATGACAAATTGAGAACTTGCTTGACTGAAATTCCCGTGGAGGAATGTTCAGAAGAAAATTTTTCGGTCTAATGGACCATTATCATGTTAAAGATATTAATGGATAGGATCTGAATGAATTGTTATTTAATGATGAGTTCTATATAAGGGATATTTATCCCAGTGTTCTGTTGGGTTGACGAGAATATAAGGAACCCTAGAATAAAATTGGATCTTAAGAAAAAGAGTTGTCCTCTACCTTGCGAGATGAGGACATCTCGCACTTTTTTAAGTGGGGTAGAATGTAAGATTCCCCTTGAGGTATACAGGAGTAAGAATCTCCCTTTCTGATCTTATAATTATTCCCTCTCTAAAATAAAAGAAAAATTTTGTTTTTTTTTTAAAGGAAGACCCTTTCCCTAGAATACTTCTCAGGAGTCCCACCTGTTTTAAGGATTCAGAACAATGAGTTCAGAAGTAAAAATCGGTGTTTTGGATACCAAGGTTTTGGTCTTCATTCAAGTACGGCCCAAAAGAAGTTCTTTATCTCTTGGGGAGTATCCCCCAGATATTGTAGACCAAAGAAAGTAAGTGACTTAGCCTACGAACTTCTTTTATCTCCTTATCTCAAAGTTCTTAATGCCTTCTATAGAAATATGTGCCAAACCCAAATCATGGAAAGACGGTAAAACTTTAGTGGCAAGATACCATTGGCTTCTAGGTTACGCTAGCTCCTTCCTTTATATAAGTCGTAACTTTTACTTATCGCTCACAGTAATCTTACTTCCATCGATCTCCTTTCTTTCTTAATCTCCTTCATGGCTTGGCAACAGGAATTAGTTTTATCCATGATGATTTCTCACCTTCAAGATGCAAGCGAGTCTGTGAAGAAGGATTTTATAGAACTGTATGAGCGCTCACTTTTTCCTCACCTAGGAACTTCTGTAGCTCAGACCAAATGGCGGACCTATCAAGACGTAACTAGGGTAACACCCTGGGGTCAGCAGCACTTTCGTAACAATGTTCACTTAGCCATGGTTATTGAAGCTTTGAGTTTGGGTCCCCGATACTACTGCATCATGAGATCAAGGCATCTTGGGTTTTCTGAGCGGGTCTTCTTACTGGCGTGTTTTCTTCCTCATCAGAAGATATGCCTTTACCCCGTTTTTGGCTTGCCTCTCAGAGGTACTTTTGTTAGATCACCTCATACCACTGAGATAGGTGCGACAATAACCAACAGATTTATTCCCATAGATGAGTTACCTTATACGTGCGCAGCTTGTGAGTGCTGCTTTTGTGATCATATGATGAACGGGCTTATGGAAGTGTAAAGAGTTCTTCTATCTTTACTGTATATGTTCCAAGAATGAATAAAGTTTAAATCTTGTTCTTGTCTTGACCCTTACTCTCTTTGAGACTTTTTTATTTGGTGGTTAATCTTAATTAAATTTTTCTCTAAGTCTCATATTCGTGCATCTTGTGAAATTACCCCCCAGTTTGCGAGATGAGGACATCTCGCAAACTGTGAAATTACCCCCAGTTTGTGAGATGAGGACATCTCGCGTTTTTCAAGTGGAAGAGAATGTAAGATTCCTCCCCAGCCTCTCAAGATATCCAGCATCTTTCCCTGTAATCAATTCCCTCTTCAGAATTATAAGAGATCTCGTCTTTGCATGTTTTGACATAGAGAGAGAAAATATTCTAGAGAGAGAATATTCAGATTTTTAATATTTTTGGATAGAAAATTATCTCATCTTATTAAAATAAGTTCCCCTGAAACAGAAATTCAAAAAGAACTTTCCAATGTGCAATTGGAATTAATTGGAAATGGGTATAAAGGACCTTAGCCTAAGGATATAAAGGACCTTAGCCTAAGGGTCTAGATTTTTAGAAATTTTTGGATTATGGTCCAATTAAGGTTCCTATGGGCCAATAGCATCAATCCATGTGTAGGGAGGAGATAAATCCAATTTTGTAAAAGAAGATACCCAAAAATGAGTAAATGCTCACATAAGATGAAGAGTTGACTATGTACAAGGTTTATTAGTAAGAAACTATGAGTAATATCAAAAATATGAGATATTTTGGGTATCCAAAAATGACATAAGATGAAGAGGTCAAAATGTACAAGGTTTATTAGTAAAAAACTATGAGGAATATTAAAAATATGAGATATTTTGGGTATCCAAAAATGAGTAAATGCTCACATAAGATGAAGAGTTGAAAATGTACAAGGTTTATTAGTAAAAAACTATGAGCAATATTAAAAATATGAGATATTTTGGGTATAATGATTCCATTTTGACACATATGTAAGGAAAGGGAGTCCATTAAAGGAGGTGCATATTTCACATGCTTGAATGAGTTTTAAACTCAAAAATAATGTGATATTTTTATCTCTCCTCTCTCTTGAACCAAACTAGATAAAAAAGGAACCAAACCGAATCAAAAAAGAACCAAACTAGGTCCAAATTCAACCAAACTAAAAATGGAAAATTCTAGAAATCAGTTAGCTTTGGTTAGAGCCTCCCTCTCCTATAAATAGAACATGAATCCTTTGAAAAAAAGGAGGAGAATTTTACTATTCTAGAACTATGCTGAAATAATGCTAATATTTACTATTCTCTAAAATTCTCTCCAATTTGTAAGAAATTGCAGCTTCCCTCTTTCTTCAATCTCCTTTGGTGGCTCCATCAACATACTAAACCAATTGATTGGTTGGGGGCCTCTACCGTGAACAAAGAATCAAGCAATTTGTAAGGTAAGTGGTGAATTTTGAGCTTTTCTATAATCTCTCAATGTTTCTCTCTTCTCAACCTCTCTCAAGCTTGAGAAGCTTAATTGGAATGGTTTTTGAATGCTATTGAAGTAATTAATGAATGATAGAAAAGAATTACATAAATTTATATTTATGCTTAATTCTAATGGTTTTTATATAATATCTCTTTTTCACTAAAGAAATGGTCATACTCATGACCTATTCTCAATCCAAATGAAGCTTTTCATAAAGCTTTTTCTTAATCCAAGATTAATCTATACTTAAGACCAAATTAATGGCTTTCCCTATGCTTTTAGTTTATGAATATTGATGATTCAATCCATTATGGGTTAATGATCCAATTAGGGATCATTCTAATCATTCCCTTAATGATAAGCTTTATCTTTTAAAATAATTGAGATTTATCAGTCATAGTAGCGGAGCTATGGTAAAATTTTTATAAAAATTACTCATAAAATAATTTCATTCAAAGCATGAAAAGAGGATTTCCTACCATATTCTAGGAATTATCATCCTAGATTAATTAAAAGAATTTTATTGTAATCATGGAGAATTTGATTTTTATGTTATGCATAATTAAGATGCATAAGAGAAATTCTTTTATTAAAAGAATGATTTTTCATAAATGAATTGTATGCATAAACATATGCAAAAAAGATAAAAAATTTTATATTAAAAGAATGATTTTTATCATAAAAGAATTGTATGCATAAACATATGCTTAAAGGATATAATTTTTATATTAAGAGTGTGATTTTCATCATAAATGGAATTTTTGCATAAATAAGATGCATAAGAGAAATTCTTTTATTCTAAAAGTGTAATTCCTACTAAATTGGATTTATGCATAGGAAGATGCATAAAAAATTGATTTTATTTCGAAAGTGTTATTCTCCTAAAAATAGAATTTATGCATGCGTAAAGAAATCTTATATCAAATATAAGAATTCTCTTGTATTCTATAAATAGATATAGAGATGTGGATGTATGCATGTAGATGTAGATATATGGATGTGAATGTGAATGTGGAGGTGGATGTATGCATGTAGATGTAGATGTATAGATGTGGATGTGAATGTGGAGGTGGATGTATGCATGTAGATGTAGATGTATGGAGGTGAATGTGAATGTGGATGTGGATGTATGCATAGAGATGTGGATGTATGCATGTAGATGTAGATATATGGATGTGAATGTGAATGTGGATGTGGATGTATGCATGGAGATGTGGATGTTTACATGTAGATGTAGATGTATGGATGTGAATGTGAATGTGAATGTGGATGTATGCATGGAGATGTGGATGTATGCATGGAGATGTGGATGTATGCATGTAGATGTAGATGTATAGATGTGGATGTGAATGTGGAGGTGGATGTATGCATGTAGATGTAGGTGTATAGATGTGGATGTGAATGTGGAGGTGGATGTATGCATGTAGATGTAGATGTATGGATGTGAATGTGGATGTGGATGTGGATGCATGCCTGGAGATGTGGATATATGCATGTAGATGTAGATGTATGAATGTTGTTGTGGATGTATGCATGTAGATGTGAATGTACCCATATAGATGTGGATGTATGGATGTATGGATGTGAATGTGCATGTAGATGTGGATGTATGGATGAGGATGCATGAATGTGCATGTAGATGTGGATGTGAAAATAGATGTATGGATGTAGATGTGGATGTGAAAATAGATGTATGGATGTAGATGTGGATGTATGGATGTAAATGTGGATGTGGATGTGGATATATGTATGGATGTGAATATATGATATGTGATGTGAAGGAATCTGAAGTGATGAGATGGAAAATGATGTGATGGGATGAGTATACATATAAATGGAATTTGGAATAAGTAATGTGGATTGATGAGGGATAATGTGGAAAAATGAGAGTTAATATAGAAACTGTATTGTAAACTGTTTGTAAATGTTGTTTGTAAATGACTGTTTTATGTCAAGAATGCTGGGAAAGCATTTTGACCATCTTGTGATTAAGGTCGTGGAGACCTAAC
Source organism: Cibotium barometz (assembly GCF_041138505.1). Taxonomy (NCBI): domain Eukaryota; kingdom Viridiplantae; phylum Streptophyta; class Polypodiopsida; order Cyatheales; family Cibotiaceae; genus Cibotium; species Cibotium barometz. The sequence continues at coordinate 6,991,741 of NC_141091.1, read as the reverse complement.
TGATTAAGTTGCAACAACTGCTGATGGAGAGTCAATGGAGGACATCTCGCGTAGCAAGGTCGACCGAGGTCTTGACCAACCTCGGTTCGATTAAAATGGTGAGCTTCCGGTGTACGGTGGATGAGGGACCAAGGAAGCGGCCTATGAGTGAAGCGCTAGGTCACGTGCGAAGGATCCTAGAGGGTGCTGACCATACGGTGCTCGGGCTTTGGGTCACCTAGGATACCCACGCATGCATCGAGGAAGATATTGGAACAAGGAGTAAGAGTTATTTTCTAAAACCGGGCATGGATCTGGTTGATTGACCTTGCTGGTCTTCAATGGATGAGTCCATGGCTCTTTATATGGATCTGTTGGTTGATCTTGCCGATCTTCAACGAGAGTCCATCTTGATTTTTATAAGTGATTATATTGCCGAGTACTATGGGCTAGGAACTATTGAAAAGGCCCCTGCGTGGACAGGTGGTGAGCGTTCTGGTTGCCAATGATGCCATAGATACTCTGATGAAGGAATGATGGAAAATTATGAATCAACCGGATAAATTGGAAGATTGTGATCAGTGATACTATGGTTTCATTAAAGGATTGTTTTAAAACTGGTTGAATCTGTGAAAAGGCAATTTCATATTGGGTGTGTAAGTGGTGTGACTAGTTTTATTTTTGCATGAACATCCGGCTAGGGGGCCTTGGAACTCTTTGTAATAAAGTAGGAATTGGAATGAAGGGATGTAATGCATGAAAATATGAGTAATCACCATGTAAACATGATGCCTAAGTGTGTTTAGTCTCTCACACCAAGAGAATGGAAATAGCCTTCCACAAGCCAAGAGAGAAGCCATGAGCTCCAAGAAACATAAGTTTCCATTTCTAAAAATGATCATCAAAAGTTACAACCATGGTCCAAGTCCCCTCTTTTATACATGGACTTGTCCCATTATTAACCCTATTGAATAAAGTTCCTACTTTATTACAAACCATCCCTTCCCAAAGATTTTGTCCTCAAAATCAATAATATGTACAATCTCAAAGTATGAGACTCTAATGTAATCAATGGGAAGTGGTTAAGAGTTCTCAAGTACATCCAAAGCACTTATACAATGAAAATTTGGATGTGTACAAGTCCACAAAGCTTCAAACCCAAAGTGTATGAGTGGGACTGTTATGACAGCCCTTCTAGTCGATGAAAACCCTTGAAAATCCTTCATTTAGACTCCATATATTGGGCTGAAAATGATATGTACACTCAGCCATATGTAGCCCACATCATAATCTTTCATTAGGATACGCCATGAAGCTTGTTGGAGTAGAAAAATAGGCCCAATAGTAGACCTTCCCAAAGCTGTCCAAAAATTACAGCATGTATACTTCTCCTCATATTACCCAATTTGCTCAAGTAAACCATACCACTTGGTCACGGAAAGTCATCCACAAGTAAGCCATGTTGTTGGACATACTCCAATGATTGCCAAGTAGCCTCATCCATGGGTAATATAGAGTTCGGCTAACCTCATAGCTTCTTTGAGAGAGCTAGGCCTTTGAGCTGACACATCCGCCTTGATGAAGTGTTCAAGCCCATGCACAAACTTTTTCATCTTCATGTCTTCACTCAAGCCTTCCACGTACATTGAAAGCTTCAAAAATCTCTTGATGTAACCTCTCACCATCATCCCCTTTTGACAAAGCTCATACCATTCTTCATGGTATCGATCAAGCACTAAGGGTGAAATGAAGGCCAAGTTCATCTCCCGCTTCAATCCTTCCCAAGTTGATGGCGTGTTCCCTTGTTTGACCAAGTGCCTCCACCATTGATGAGCATAATCTTCAAGATGTAAGGAGGAAAATTGTACCATATTACGCTCACTTTTTGGGTAAAGTTGGAAATAGGTGTCAAGCTTGGTAGCCCACTCCTCCAACTCTTGCGGAGATGACCCGTCACCTTTGAGCTTTGATAGTGAGATTTTGTCTTTGACATCCTTGGAAGATATGTGGGATGGGTTATCATGTTGGGTAGAGGGCTTGAATCTTTGCATCTTCGAGTATGACTCCATAAATTGTGCAAAGTCTTTGTAATCCCTCTTGATGATATTCGACAATTCCATCCACTTCTCGTGAGCATCCCTTTGTCTTTGGGCAAAGGACACTTGATTCCAATCGAGTGCAATCTCCCCATCATTCACAAACGCCTCATCCTCTTCCCTTGAATGCATTGCTCTAGAAGAGGTAGGACCCTTTGATGCATTAGGGTGAGACAAACCCGAATGAAAAGAAGGAGGAAACATATCCTTGACAAGAGGTCTCCGTGCATCCGCCATGAATCCCCGAGTGGATGCTCCCAATGGATCCTCTTGTACGGCCTTCATGGAATCCTCATTCAAGATGCCCTTGCCTTTTCTTTGCTCATAGTCACCATAATTCCCATGCTTTTCTTGTGCTTGAGACTTCCCAAACTTGTCCTCCATCACACCAATCCGTGAAGATAATGTTTCAAAATGAGAATCAAGCTTGGAGTCTAAGGTCTCCAACCGTTGTACAAGCATTTGCATGAGGGTGTCATGGTTAACCGCCGCTTGTGTCCCTTGAGAAATTTGATTATGTACATTGCCCCCATTGTCTTCATTGATGAATGCATCCCTTGCATCCATATTACCTTCCATGTCCTCATCACCCATGATCATTTCTTGCACAACATCCCCACCCTTGCGTGGTCTTCCCTTCGGCATAGTGAAGAAAATGCAAGATGTTGGTAGAATGCCCAAATGATGTCGGAATTGGACAAAAGAAGGTTCTATGGGTAGGTAATGGTGTCTACTATCCTCCCAAATGAACACAGTAAGAATTAGGTGTGGGCAAACTCTCTGTTTTAGGGTTTGTGCGGGACAGCTGAAAGTAGTAATTTGGCTCTAAAATGCAAAATATATGTCGGAATTAGGATTTTGACGGCTCTATAGAAAGCTAATGGAAGATAGAACCTACCCCTAAAAGCATTTTGATTCAGTCAAAGTGGAAGTATATTCTGTTTGACTTTGACCAGAAAGTCAACATGACTACTTTGACCAAGATTGTGATATCCGATTAAGGGGTTCTATGGCTCATTTGAAAACTCTCAATAAGTAGAATAGATTCGTGTAATCACTCGGACCTAATCCCAAAAACCCTAGGACTGAATTAGGGTTTTGTAAAATCCCAGAAATTCCCAAAATTATGTCCCAAAGCTCAATCCGGCTACAAATGATTGGTGTTTCTCCCCTTGGTAGTTGTGAATAACTCTTCAAGTGTATCCATGGGGTAAATCTCCAATCAATAAGCTTGTTTGGCTCCCTTGTTGGAAAAATTCCGCCATAGTCTCCTTTGTAATTGGAACCAAATCTCAAATGGAAATGTAACTTCTCAAATCACAATGCAATCCTCTTTGTATCCCACAATGTCATGAAAGATCATATGCACTCTTTGTCCATCAAAGCATTTGCAATATCCACTCAATATGACGGAAAAAGGGGCCCCATTGCCCAAATGCATCCACAAAGTCGATGGTGAGGATTGTTGAGGACGCGCGTTGAAGCTTGCCGATCTCCCGGCCAAGCTCTTCTCACCCCTTCACCAAGTTTTCCTCCAAGGTGAAGGTTGAGGCCATGTCTTCACACCGGTGTACCTAATCCCCCTTTGTACCGCTTTTCCAAGGCAATCACGGCACAAAGAGTTCAAGCCATTCTCCGCTTGGCCTCTCCAACCAATGCCAAGGTACCCTCACACATTGCTAGATTCTATAGAAACTTGAAGTGGTAGCAATGGTGAGTGTAGGTACAAAATGATGTGGATAATATCAAATGATAGAACAAGTTTGTTGGCTTACAAGTATTGAGCATGACTCATGCCCTTTTACAATTTAGAACTCACCAATAAAGCATGGACTCATGCCTCCATCCATCATCCAAAAGCTCCAACACAAACCAACAATTCACAATGCCCTCACCATGGCATTTGCATAAGCAGGAAAATCGGCGGATTAGTCTTTTGTCCAGATATCCGTGGGGACGAGGCCCCGAGTGTGGGACCTTGCCTCGTGCAAGAAGTGCTACTTCTGTTGCTAGTACCCCGAATCCGTTGCGCGGTGGGAACAGGGATCTCACAGTTGGTATCAGAGCAATTTGGCTAATAAAGATCAACTGAGAAGACAAATATGTCAAAAATTTATCAAGAAACACAAAAAGGTTGTAATTGTGTGATATAAGTCATACAATTTGATATCCAAACTGAAATTCGTAATTTGGTAATTGGGTCTTCAGATGGAAGTACCGCAAATATATAGAATCCCTGACTTGCTTGAGGCCTAGACATGATGGTATTTACCTTATAATTCCAAGGATCGTGACTACCAGTATATACCGAGAGTATAACTGTAGCTCTTTACTGACAGTATATAAGAGTAAATCTAAGACTTGAAATTATAAGCGTTAATGCTATCCAGATGATGATTTCGAATGTGGTTGATATGATTTTTAATTCTGTTTGAGAATTGATGAATTGTTTGAGAATTGATGAATTGATGAATTGAAAAATGATGATTTCTGAAATTTAGTTGAAATATAATAACCTGAGCGAAACCACAATGAGGATGAATGGGACGAGTCCCTGTGATGATATTCATAACTGGAATGATGATAATGAATTTAGCAAATCACTATGAGATTAGTGAATTGTGCTGTCAGATTGCTACTGTTAACACTTGACCGGTAGATCAAGTTAAGGGATGACAAATTGAGAACTTGCTTGGCTGAAATTCCCGTGGGGAGGAATGTTTAGAAGAAAAATTTTCGGTCTAATGGACCATTATCATGTTAAAGATATGAATGATATGATCTGAATGAATTGTTATTTAATGATGAGTTCTATATAAGGGATATTTATCCCAGTGTTCTGTTGGGTTGACCAGAATATAAGGAACCTCAGAATAAAATTGGATCTTAAGAAAAAGAGTTGTCCTCTACCTTGCGAGATGAGGACATCTCGCACTTTTTTAAGTGGGGTAGAATGTAAGATTCCCCTCGAGGTATCCCAGAATAAAATTGGATCTTAAGAAAAAGAGTTGTCCTCTACCTTGCGAGATGAGGACATCTCGCACTTTTTTAAGTGGGGTAGAATGTAAGATTTCCCTCGAGGTATACAGGAGTAAGAATCTCCCTTTCTGATCTTATAATTATTCCCTCTCTAAAATAAAAGAAAAATTCTGTTTTTTTTTAAAGGAAGACCCTTTCCCTAAATAATTCTCAGGAGTCCCACCTGTTTTAAGGATTCAAAACAATGAGTTCAGAAGTAAAAATCGGTGTTTTGGATACCAAGGTTTTGGTCTTCATTCAAGTACGGCCCAAAAGAAGTTCTTTATCTCTTGGGGAGTATAAGTAGTTATCCCCCAGATATTGTGGACCAAAGAAAGTAAGTGACTTAGCCTACGAACTTCTTTTATCTCCTTATCTCAAAAGTGACTTAGCCTACGAACTTCTTTTATCTCCTTATCTCAAAGTTTTTAATGCCTTCTATAGAAATATGTGCCAAACCCAAATCAAGGAAAGACGGTAAAACTTCAGTGGCAAGATACCGTTGGCTTCTAGGTTACGCTAGCTCCTTCCTTTATATAAGTCGTAACTTTTACTTATCGCATACAGTAATCTTACTTCCATCGATCTCCTTTCTTTCTTAATCTCCTTCATGGCTTGGCAACAGGAATTAGTTTTATCCATGATGATTTCTCACCTTCAAGACGCAAGCGAGTCTGTGAAGAAGGATTTTATAGAACTGTATGAGCGCTCACTTTTTCCTCACCTAGGAACTTCTGTAGCTAAGACCAAATGGCGGACCTATCAAGACATAACTAGGGTAACACCCTGGGGTCAGCAGCACTTTCGTAACAATGTCCGCTTGGCCATGGTTATTGAAGCTTTGGGTTTGGGTCCCCGATACTACTGCATCATGAGATCAAGGCATCTTGGGTTTTCTGAGCGGGTCTTCTTACTGGCGTGTTTTCTTCCTCATCAGAAGATATGCCTTTATCCCATTTTTGGCTTGGCTCTCAAGGTCCTTTTGTTAGATCACCTCATACCACTGAGATAGGTGCGGCGATAACCAACAGATTTATTCCCATAGATGAGTTACCTTATACGTGCGCAGCTTGTGAGTGCTGCTTTTGTGATCATATGATGGACGGGCTTATGGAAGTGTAAAGAGTTCTTCTATCTTTACTGTATATGTTCCGAGAATGAATAAAGTTTAAATCTTGTTCTTGTCTTGACCCTTACTCTCTTTGAGACTTTTTTATTTGGTGGTTAATCTTAATTAAATTTTTCTCTAAGTCTCATATTCGTGCATCTTGTGAAATTATCCCCAGTTTGCGAGATGAGGACATCTCGCGTTTTTCAAGTGGGAGAGAATGTAATATTCCTCCCCAGCCTCTCAAGATATCCAGCATCTTTCCCTGTAATCAATTTCCTCTTCAGAATTATAAGAGATCTCGTCTCTGCCTGTTTTGACATAGAGAGAGAAAATATTCTAGAGAGAGAATATTCATATTTTTAATATTTTTGGATAGAGAATTATCTCATCTTATTAAAATAAGTTTCCCTGAAACAGAAATTCAAAAAGAACTTTCCAATGTGCAATTGGAATTAATTGGAAATGGGTATAAAGGACCTTAGCCTATGGGTATAAAGGACCTTAGCCTAAGGGTCTAGATTTTCAAAAATTTTTGGATTATGGTCCAATTAAGGTTCCTATGGGCCAATAGCATCAATCCATGTGTAGGGAGGAGATAAATCCAATTTTGTAAAAGAAGATACCCAAAAATGAGTAAATGCTCACATAAGATGAAGAGTTGACTATGTACAAGGTTTATTAGTAAGAAACTATGAGTAATATAAAAAATATGAGATATTTTGGGTATCCAAAAATGAGTAAATGCTCACATAAGATGAAGAGTTGAAAATGTACAAGGTTTATTAGTAAAAAACTATGAGCAATATTAAAAATATGAGATATTTTGGGTATCCAAAAATCAGTAAATGCTCACATAAGATGAAGAGTTGAAAATGTACAAGGTTTATTAGTAAGAAACTATGAGCAATATTAAAAATATGAGATATTTTGGGTATAATGATTTCATTTTGACACATATGTAAGGAAGGGGAGTCCATTAAAGGAGGTGCATATTTCACATGCTTGAATGAGTTTTAAACTCAAAAAAAATGTGATATTTTTATCTCTCCTCTCTCTTGAACCAAACCAAATAAATAAAGAACCAAGCCGAATCAAAAAGGAACCAAACTAGATCCAAATCTAGTCCAAATTCAACCAAACTGAAATTAGAAAATTCTAGAAATCAGTTAGCTTTGGTTAGAGCCTCCCTCTCCTATAAATAGACATTGAATCCTTTGAAAAAAAGGAGGAGAACTTTACTATTCTAGAACTATGCTGAAATAATGCTAATATTTACTATTCTATTAAATTCTCTCCAATTTGCAAGAAATTGGAGCTTTCCTCTTTCTTCAATCTCCTTTGGTGGCTCCATCAACATACTAAACCAATTGATTGGTTGGGAGCCTCTACCGTGAACAAAGAATCAAGCAATTTGTAAGGTAAGTGGTGAATTTTGAGCTTTTCTATAATCTCTCAATGTTTCTCTCTTCTCAACCCCTCTCAAGCTTGAGAAGCTTAATTGGAATGGTTTTTGAATGCTATTGAAGTAATTAATGAATGATAGAAAAGAATTACATAAATTTACATTTATGCTTAATTCTAATGGTTTTTATGTAATATCTCTCTCTCACTAAAGAAATGGTCATACTCATGACCTATTCTCAATCCAAATAAAGATTTTCATAAAGCTTTTTCTTAATCCAAGATTAATCTATACTTAAGACCAAATTAATGGCTTTTCCTATGCTTTTAATTTATGAATATTGATGATTCAATCCATTATGGGTTAATGATCCAATTAGGGATCATTCTAATCATTCCCTTAATGATAAGCTTTATCTTTTAAAATAATTGAGATTTATCAGTCATAGTAGCGGAGCTATGGTAAAATTTTTATAAAAATTGCTCGTAAAATAATTTCATTCAAAGCATGAAAAGAGGATTTCCTACCATATTCTAGGAATTATCATCCTAGATTAATTAAAAGAATTTTATTGTAATCATGGAGAATTTGATTTTTATGTTATGCATAATTAAGATGCATAAGAGAAATTCTTTTATTAAAAGAATGATTTTTCATAAATGAATTGTATGCATAAACATATGCATAAAAGATAAAAATTTTATATTAAAAGAATGATTTTTATCATAAAAGAATTGTATGCATAAATATATGCTTAAAGGATATAATTTTTATATTAAGAGTGTGATTTTCATCATAAATGAAATTTTTGCATAAATAAGATGCATAAGAGAAATTCTTTTATTCTAAAAGTGTAATTCCTACTAAATTGGATTCATGCATAGGAAGATGCATAAAAGATTGATTTTATTTCGAAAGTGTTATTCTCCTAAAAATAGAATTTATGCATGCGTAAAGAAATCTTATATCAAATATAAGAATTCTCTTGTATTCTATAAATAGATACAGAGATGTGGATGTATGCATGTAGATGTAGATATATGGATGTGAATGTGAATGTGGAGGTGGATGTATGCATGTAGATGTAGATGTATAGATGTGGATGTGAATGGGGTGGTGGATGTATGCATGTAGATGTAGATGTATGGAGGTGAATGTGAATGTGGATGTGGATGTATGCATAGAGATGTGGATGTATGCATGTAGATGTAGATATATGGATGTGAATGTGAATGTGGATGTGGATGTATGCATGGAGATGTGGATGTTTACATGTAGATGTAGATGTATGGATGTGAATGTGTATGTGAATGTGAATGTGGATGTATGCATGGAGATGTGGATGTATGCATGTAGATGTAGATGTATAGATATGGATGTGAATGTGGAGGTGGATGTATGCATGTAGATGTAGATGTATAGATGTGGATGTGAATGTGGAGGTGGATGTATGCATGTAGATGTAGATGTACGGATGTGAATGTGGATGTGGATGTGGATGCATGCATGGAGATGTGGATATATGCGTGTAGATGTAGATGTATGAATGTGGTTATGGATGTATGCATGTAGATGTGAATGTACCCATATAGATGTGGATGTATGGATGTATGGATGTGAATGTGCATGTCGATGTGGATGTATGGATGAGGATGCATGAATGTGCATGTAGATGTGGATGTGAAAATAGATGTATGGATGTAGATGTGGATGTGAAAATAGATGTATGGATGTAGATGTGGATGTATGGATGTAAATGTGGATGTGGATGTGGATATATGTATGGATGTGAATATATGATATGTGATGTGAAGGAATCTGAAGTGATGAGATAGAAAATGATGTGATGGGATGAGTATACATATAAATGGAATATGGAATAAGTAATGTGGATTGATGAGGGATAATGTGGAAAAATGAGAGTTAATATAGAAACTGTATTGTAAACTGTTTGTAAATGCTGTTTGTAAATGACTGTTTTATGTCAAGAATGCTGGGAAAGCATTTTGACCATCTTGTGATTAAGGTCGTGGAGACCTAACTGATAAAGTTGCAACTGCTGATGACGGAGAGTCAATGGAGGACGTCTCGCGTAGCAAGGTCGACCGAGGTCTTGACCAGCCTCGGTTCGATTAAAGTGGTAAGCTTCCGGTACGGTGGATGAGGGACCAAGGAAGTAGCATATGAGTGAAGCGCTAGGTCACCTGTGCGAAGGATCCTAGAGGGTGCTGACCATACGGTGCTCGGGCTCTGGGTCGCCTAGGATACCCACGCGTGCGTCGAGGAAGATATTGGAACAAGGAGTAAGAGTTGTTTTCTGAAACCGGGCATGGATCTGGTTGATTGACCTTGCTGGTCTTCAATGGATGAGTCCATGGCTCTTTATATGGATCTATTGGTTGATCTTGCTGATCTTCAACGAGAGTCCATCTTGATTTTTATAAGTGATTATATTGCCGAGTATTATGGGCTAGGAACTATTGAAAAGGCCCCTGCGTGGACAGATGGTGAGCGTTCTGGTTGCCAATGATGCCATAGATACTATGATGAAGGAATGATGGGAAATTATGAATCAACCGGATAAATTGGAAGATTGTGATCAGTGATACTATGGTTTTATTAAAGGATTGTTTTAAAACTGGTTGAATCTGTGAAAAGGCAATTTCATATTGGGTGTGTAAGTGGTGTGACTAGTTTTATTTTTGCATGAACATCCGGCTAGGGGGCCTTGGAACTCTTTTCCTTGGTACTCGGGACAAAACCTAACCAAATTCTTAATTGGATCCCATCACTACAGTGGTTGGGCAGTTGGCTAACCCATGGGACTGGATGGGGTTAGGCTGGACTGATGGATCCATAAATCGAGACTCAATTTCTGTTATTACGATAGATGAAGTAAATCCCGGATAGTAATTGTTCTATGGATAGGAATCAACGATTGTGCCTCTTGATGGGGAAAAAAGCGTTGATCCCAATGATCCAAGTGCAAGTTTCTTCCTTGATCTGGCCGAATATCTTTATAGGTGGAGTCGGATCAGTTTGATCACTAATGGTCTTGACTACGTTAGAGTAAAAAAGTTATCCTAGAGGAATCGCCCGTGCTTTCTGGATAAGGGAAGTTTTTCCGGGTTCGGTTTTGGAAAAACCGGTGGATTAGTCTTTTGTCCGGATATCCGTGGACGAGGCCCCGAGTGTGGGACCCTACCTCATGCAAGAAGTGCTACTTCCGCTGCTAGTACCCCGAATCCGTTGCGCAGTGGGAACAGGGATCTCACAATTGGTATCAGAGCAATTTGGCTAATAAAGATTAACTGAGAAGACAAATATGTCAAAAATTTATCAAGAAACACAAAAAGGTTGTAATTGTGTGATATAAGTCATACAATTTGATATTCAAACTGAAATTCGTAATTTGGTAATTGGGTCTTCAGATGGAAGTACCGCAATTATATAGAATCCCTGACTTGCTTGAGGCCTAGACATGATGGTATTTACCTTATAATTCCAAGGGCCGTGATTACCAGTATATACCCAGAGTATAACTGCAGCTCTTTACTGACAGTATATACGAGTAAATCTAAGACTTGAAATTATAAGCGTTAATGCTATCCAGATGATGATTTCGAATGTGGTTGATATGATTTTTAATTCTGTTTGAGAATTGATGAATTGATTTGGATTCTGATTGAAAAATGATGATTTTTGAAATTTAGTTGAAATATAATAACCTGAGCGAAACCACAATGAGGATGAATGGGACGAGTCCCTGTGATGATATTCATAACTGGAATGATGATAATGAATTTAGCAAATCACTATGAGATTAGTGAATTGTGCTGTCAGATTGCTACTGTTAACACTAGTAGATCAAGTTAAGGGATGACAAATTGAGAACTTGCTTGACTGAAATTCCCCTGGAAGAATGTTCAGAAGAAAATTTTTCGGTCTAATGGACCATTATCATGTTAAAGATATGAATGATATGATCTGAATGAATTGTTATTTAATGATGAGTTCTATATAAGGGATATTTATCCCAGTGTTCTGTTGGGATGACGAGAATATAAGGAACCCCAGAATAAAATTGGATCTTAAGAAAAAGAGTCCTCTACCTTGTGAGATGAGGACATCTCACACTTTTTTAAGTGGGGTAGAATGTAAGATTCCCCTCGAGCTATACAGGAGTAAGAATCTCCCTTTCTGATCTTATAATTATTCCCTCTCTAAAATAAAAGAAAAATTCTATTTTTTTTTAAGGAAGACCCTTTCCCTAGAATACTTCTCAGGAGTCCCACCTGTTTTAAGGATTCAAAACAATGAGTTCAGAAGTAAAAATCGGTGTTTTGGATACCAAGGTTTTGGTCTTCATTCAAGTACGGCCCAAAAGAAGTTCTTTATCTCTTGGGGAGTATAAGTAGTTATCCCCCAGATATTGTGGACCAAAGAAAGTAAGTGACTTAGCCTACAAACTTCTTTTATCTCCTTATCTCAAAGTTCTTAATGGCTTCTATAGAAATATGTACCAAACCCAAATCATGGAAAGACGATAAAACTTCAGTGGCAAGATACCATTGGCTTCTAGGTTATGCTAGCTCCTTCCTTTATATAAGTCATAACTTTTACTTTTCGCTCACAGTAATCTTACTTCCATCGATCTCCTTTCTTTCTTAATCTCCCTCATGGCTTGGCAATAGGAATTAGTTTTATCCATGATGATTTCTCACCTTCAAGATGCAAGCGAGTCTGTGAAGAAGGATTTTATAGAACTGTATGAGCGCTCACTTTTTCCTCACCTAGGAACTTCTGTAGCTCAGACCAAATGGCGGACCTATCAAGGCATAACTAGGGTAACACCCTGGGGTCAGCAGCACTTTCGTAACAGTGTCCGCTTGGCCATGGCTATTGAAGCTTTGGGTTTGGGTCCCGGATACTATTGCATCATGAGATCAAGGCATCTTGGGTTTTCTGAGCGGGTCTTCTTACTCGCATGTTTTATTCCTCATCAGAAGATATGCCTTTACCCCGTTTTTGGCTTGCCTCTCAGAGGTCCTTTTGTTAGATCACCTCATACCACAGAGATAAGTGCAGCAATAACCAACAGAATTATTCCCATAGATGAGTTACCTTATATGTGCGCAGCTTGTGAGTGCTGCTTTTGTGATCATATGATGGACGGGCTTATGGAAGTGTAAAGAGTTCTTCTATCTTTACTGTATATGTTCCAAGAATGAATAAAGTTTAAATCTTGTTCTTGTCTTGACCCTTACTCTCTTTGAGACTTTTTTATTTGGTGGTTAATCTTAATTAAATTTTTCTCTAAGTCTCATATTCGTGCATCTTGTGAAATTATCCCCAGTTTGCGAGATGAGGACATCTCGCGTTTTTCAAGTGGGAGAGAATGTAAGATTTCTCCCCAATGTCTCAAGATATCCAGTATCTTTCCCTGTAATCAATTCCCTCTTCAGAATTATAAGAGATCTCGTCTCTGCCTGTTTTGACATAGAGAGAGAAAATATTCTAGAGAGAGAATATTCAAATTTTTAATATTTTTGGATAGAAAATTATCTCATCTTATTAAAATAAGTTCCCCTGAAACAGAAATTCAAAAAGAATTTCCAATGTGCAATTGGAATTAATTGGAAATGGGTATAAAGGACCTTAGCCTAAGGGTATAAAGGACCTTAGCCTAAGGGTCTAGATTTTCGGAAATTTTTAGATTATGGTCCAATTAAGGTTCCTATGGGCCAATAGCATCAATCCATGTGTAGGGAGGAGATAAATCCAATTTTGTAAAAGAAGATACCCAAAAATGAGTAAATGCTCACATAAGATGAAGAGTTGACTATGTACAAGGTTTATTAGTAAGAAACTATGAGTAATATCACAAATATGAGATATTTTGGGTATCCAGAAATGAGTAAATGCTCACATAAGATGAAGAGTTGAAAATGTACAAGGTTTATTAGTAAAAAACTATGAGTAATATTAAAAATATGAGATATTTTGGGTATCCAAAAATGAGTAAATGCTCACATAAGATGAAGAGTTGAAAATGTACAAGGTTTATTAGTAAAAAACTATGAGCAATATTAAAAATATGAGATATTTTGGGTATAATGATTCCATTTTGACACATATGTAAGGAAGGGGAGTCCATTAAAGGAGGTGCATATTTCAGATGCTTGAATGAGTTTTAAACTCAAAAATAATGTGATATTTTTCTCTCTCCTCTCTCTTGAACCAAACCAAATAAAAAAGGAACCAAACCGAATCAAAAAGGAACCAAACTAGGTTCAAATCTAGTCCAAATTCAACCAAACTGAAATTGGAAAATTCTAGAAATCAGTTAGCTTTGGTTAGAGCCTCCCTCTCCTATAAATAGAACATGAATCCTTTGAAAAAAAGGAGAAGAATTTTACTATTCTAGAACTATGCTGAAATAATGCTAATATTTACTATTCTCTAAAATTCTCTCCAACAATTTGTAAGAAATTGGAGCTTCCCTCTTTCTTCAATCTCCATTGGTGGCTCGATCAACATACTAAACCAATTGATTGGTTGGGGGCCTCTACCGTGAACAAAGAATCAAGCAATTTTTAAGGTAGGTGGTGAATTTTGAGCTTTTCTATAATCTCTCAATGTTTCTCTCTCTTCTCAACCCCTCTCAAGCTTGAGAAGCTTAATTGGAATGGTTTTTGAATGCTATTGAAGTAATTAATGAATGATAGAAAAGAATTACATAAATTTACATTTATGCTTAATTTTAATGGTTTTTATGTAATATCTCTGTCTCACTAAAGAAATGGTCATACTCATGACCTATTTTCATAAAGCTTTTTCTTAATCCAAGATTAATCTATGCTTAAGACCAAATTGATAGCTTTCCCTATGCTTTTAGTTTATGAATATTGATGATTCAATCCATTATGGGTTAATGATCCAATTAGGGATCATTCTAATCATTCCCTTAATGATAAGCTTTATCTTTTAAAATAATTGAGATTTATCAGTCATAGTAGCGGAGCTATGATAAATTTTTTATAAAAATTACTCATAAAATAATTTCATTCAAAGCATGAAAAGAGGATTTCCTACCATATTCTAGGAATTATCATCCTAGATTAATTAAAAGAATTTTATTATAATCATGGAGAATTTGATTTTTATGTTATGCATAATTAAGATGCATAAGAGAAATTCTTTTATTAAAAGAATGATTTTTCATCATAAATGAATTGTATGCATAAACATATGCATAAAGGATAAAAATTTTATATTAAAAGATTGATTTTTATCATAATAGAATTGTATGCATAAACATATGCTTAAAGGATATAATTTTTATATTAAGAGTGTGATTTTCATCATAAATGGAATTTTTTCATAAATAAGATGCATAAGAGAAATTCTTTTATTCTAAAAGTGTAATTCCTACTAAATTGGATTTATGCATAGGAAGATGCATAAAAGATTGATTTTATTTCGAAAGTGTTATTCTCCTAAAAATAGAATTTATGCATGCGTAAAGAAATCTTATATCAAATATAAGAATTCTCTTGTATTCTATAAATAGATATAGAGATGTGGATGTATGCATGTAGATGTAGATATATGGTTGTGAATGTGAATGTGGAGGTGGATGTATGCATGTAGATGTAGATGTATAGATGTGGATGTGAATGTGGAGGTGGATGTATGCATGTAGATGTAGATGTATGAAGGTGAATGTGAATGTGGATGTGGATGTATGCATAGAGATGTGGGTGTATGCATGTAGATGTAGATATATGGATGTGAATGTGAATGTGGATGTGGATGTATGCATGGAGATGTGGATGTATACATGTAGATGTAGATGTGTGGATGTGAATGTGAATGTGAAGTGGATGTATGCATGGAGATGTGGATGTATGCATGTAGATGTAGATGTATAGATATGGATGTGAATGTGGAGGTGGATATATGCATGTAGATGTAGATGTATAGATGTGGATGTGAATGTGGAGGTGGATGTATGCATGTAGATGTAGATGTATGGATGTGAATGTGGATGTGGATGTGGATGCATGCATGGAGATGTGGATATATGCATGTAGATGTAGATGTATGAATGTGGTTGTGGATGTATGCATGTAGATGTGAATGTACGCATATAGATGTGGATGTATGGATGTGAATGTGCATGTAGATGTGGATGTATAGATGAGGATGCATGAATGTGCATGTAGATGTGGATGTGAAAATAGATGTATGGATGTAGATGTGGATGTATGGATGTAAATGTGGATATATATATGGATGTGAATATATGATATTTGATGTGAAGGAATCTGAAGTGATGAGATGGAAAATGATGTGATGGGATGAGTATAGATATAAATGGAATATGGAATAAGTAATGTGGATTGATGAGGGATAATGTGGAAAAATGAGAGTTAATATAGAAACTGTATTGTAAACTGTTTGTAAATGCTGTTTGTAAATGACTGTTTTATGTCAAGAATGCTGGGAAAGCATTTTGACCATCTTGTGATTAAGGCCGTGGAGACCTAACTGATAAAGTTGCAACTGCTGACGGAGAGTCAATGGAGGACGTCTCACATAGCAAGGTCGACCGAGGTCTTGACTAGCCTCGGTTCGATTAAAATGGTGAGCTTCCGGTACGGTGGATGAGGGACCAAGGAAGCGGCCTATGAGTGAAGCGCTAGGTCACCTGTGTGAAGGATCCTAGAGGGTGCTGACCATACGGTGCTCGGGCTCTGGGTCACCTAGGATACCCACGCGTGCATCGAGGAAGATATTGGAACAAGGAGTAAGAGTTGTTTTCTGAAACCGGGCATGGATCTAGTTGATTGACCTTGTTGGTCTTCAATGGATGAGTCCATGGCTGTTTATATGGATCTGTTGGTTGATCTTGCTGATCTTCAACGAGAGTCCATCTTGATTTTTATAAGTGATTATATTGCCGAGTATTATGGGCTAGGAACTATTGAAAAGGCCCCTGCGTGGACAGGTGTGAGCGTTCTGGTTGCCAATGATGCCATAGATACTCTGATGAAGGAATGATGGGAAATTATGAATCAACCGGATAAATTGGAAGATTGTGATCAGTGATACTATGGTTTTATTAAAGGATTGTTCTAAAATTGGTTGAATCTGTGAAAAGGCAATTTCATATTGTGTAAGTGGTGTGACTAGTTTTATTTTTGCATGAACATCCGGCTAGGGGGCCTTGGAACTCTTTTCCTTGGTACTCGGGACAAAACCTAACCAAATTCTTAATTGGATCCCATCACTACAGTGGTTGAGCAGTTGGCTAACCCATGGGACTGGATGGGGTTAGGCTGGACTGATGGATCTGTAAATCGAGACTCAATTTCTGTTATTACGATAGATGAAGTAAATCCCGGATAGTAATTGTTCTATGGATAGGAATCAACGGCTGTGCCTCTTGATGGGGAAAAAAGCGTTGATCCCAATGATCCAAGTGCAAGTTTCTTCCTTGATCTGTCCGAATATCTTTATAGGTGCAGTCGGATTAGTTTGATCACTAATGGTCTTGACTATGTTAGAGTAAAAAGTTATCGTGGAGGAATCACCCGTGCTTTCCGGATAAGGGAAGTTTTTTCGGGTTCGGTTTTGGAAAAACCGGCAGATGAATCTTTTGTCCGGATATCCGTGGACGAGGCCCCGAGTGTGGGACCCTGCCTCGTGCAAGAAGTGCTCCTTCTGCTGCTGCTAGTACTTCAAATCCGTTGCGCGGTGGGAACAAGGATCTCACAGTTGGTATATCAGAGCAATTTGGCTAATAAAGATCAATTGAGAAGACAAATATGTCAAAAATTTATCAAGAAACACAAAAAGGTTGTAATTGTGTGATATAAGTCATACAATTTGATATTCAAACTAAAATTCATAATTTGGTAATTAGGTCTTCAGATGGAAGTACCGCAATTATATAGAATCCCTGACTTGCTTGAGGCCTAGACATGATGGTTTTTACCTTATAATTCCAAGGGCCGTGATTACCAGTATATACCGAGAGTATAACTGCAGCTCTTTACTGACAGTATATACGAGTAAATCTAAGACTTGAAATTATAAGCGTTAATGCTATCCAGATGATGATTTCGAATATGGTTGATATGATTTTTGATTCTGTTTGAGAATTGATGAATTGATTTGGATTCTGATTGAAAAATGGTGATTTCTGAAATTTAGTTGAAATATAATAACCTGAGCGAAACCACAATGAGGATGAATGGGACGAGTCCCTGTGATGATATTCATAACTGGAATGATGATAATGAATTCAACAAATCACTATGAGATTAGTGGATTGTGCTGTCAGATTGCTACTGTTAACACTTGACCGGTAGATCAAGTTAAGGGATGACATATTGAGAACTTGCTTGACTGAAATTCCCGTGGAGGAATGTTCAGAAGAAAATTTTTCGGTCTAATGGACCATTATCATGTTAAAGATATGAATGATATGATCTGAATGAATTGTTATTTAATGATGAGTTCTATATAAGGGATATTTATCCCAGTGTTCTGTTGGGTTGACCAGAATATAAGGAACCCCAGAATAAAATTGGATCTTAAGAAAAAGAGTTGTCCTCTACCTTGCGAGATGAGGACATCTCACACTTTTTTAAGTGGGGTAGAATGTAAGATTCCCCTCGAGGTATACAGGAGTAAGAATCTCCCTTTTTGATCTTATAATTATTCCCTCTCTAAAATAAAAGAAAAATTCTATTTTTTTTAAAGGAAGACCCTTTTCCTAGAAAACTTCTCAGGAGTCCCACCTGTTTTAAGGATTCAGAACAATGAGTTCAGAAAAGTAAAAATCGGTGTTTTGGATACCAAGGTTTTGGTCTTCATTCAAGTATGGCCCAAAAGAAGTTCTTTATCTCTTGGGGAGTATAAGTAGTTATCCCCCAGATATTATGGACCAAAGAAAGTAAGTGACTTAGCCTACAAACTTCTTTTATCTCCTTATCTCAAAGTTCTTAATGCCTTCTATAGAAATATGTGCCAAACCCAAATCATGGAAAGACGGTAAAACTTCAGTGTGGCAAGATACCGTTGGCTTCTAGGTTACGCTAGCTCCTTCCTTTATATAAGTCGTAACTCGCTCACAGTAATCTTACTTCCATCGATCTCCTTTCTTTCTTAATCTCCTTCATGGCTTGGCAACAGGAATTAGTTTTATCCATGATGATTTCTCACCTTCAAGACGCAAGCGAGTCTGTGAAGAAGGATTTTATAGAACTGTATGAGTGCTCACTTGTTTCTCTATGATCTCTCAATGTTTCTCTCTTCTCAACCCCTCTCAAGCTTGAGAAGCTTGATTGGAATGGTTTTTGAATGCTATTGAAGTAATTAATGAATGATAGAAAAGAATTATATAAATTTACATTTATGCTTAATTCTAATGGTTTTTATGTAATATCTCTCTCTCACTAAAGAAATGGTCATACTCATGACCTATTCTCAATCCAAATGAAGCTTTTCATAAAGCTTTTTCTTAATCCAAGATTAATCTATGCTTAAGACCAAATTAATGGCTTTCCCTATGCTTTTAGTTTATGAATATTGATGATTCAATCCATTATGGGTTAATGATCCAATTAGGGATCATTCTAATCATTCCCTTAATGATAAGCTTTATCTTTTAAAATAATTGAGATTTATCAATTATAGTAGCGGAGCTATGGTAAAATTTTTATAAAAATTACTCATAAAATAATTTCATTCAAAGCATGAAAAGAGGATTTCCTACCATACTCTAGGAATTATCATCCTAGATTAATTAAAAGAATTTTATTATAATCATGGAGAATTTGATTTTTATGTTATGCATAATTAAGATGCATAAGAGAAATTCTTTTATTAAAAGAATGATTTTTCATCATAAATGAATTGTATGCATAAACATATGCATAAAGGATAAAAATTTTATATTAAAAGATTGATTTTTATCATAATAGAATTGTATGCATAAACATATGCTTAAAGGATTTAATTTTTATATTAAGAGTGTGATTTTCACCATAAATGAAATTTTTTCATAAATAAGATGCATAAGAGAAATTCTTTTATTCTAAAAGTGTAATTCCTACTAAATTGGATTTATGCATAGGAAGATGCATAAAAGATTGATTTTATTTCGAAAGTGTTATTCTCCTAAAAATAGAATTTATGCATGCGTAAAGAAATCTTATATCAAATATAAGAATTCTCTTGTATTCTATAAATAGATATAGAGATGTGGATGTATGCATGTAGATGTAGATATATGGTTGTGAATGTGAATGTGGAGGTGGATGTATGCATGTAGATGTAGATGTATAGATGTGGATGTGAATGTGGAGGTGGATGTATGCAGTAGATGTAGATGTATGGAGGTGAATGTGAATGTGGATGTGGATGTATGTAGAGAGTTGTGGATGTATGCATGTAGATGTAGATATATGGATGTGAATGTGAATGTGGATGTGGATGTATGCATGGAGATGTGGATGTATACATGTAGATGTAGATGTATGGATGTGAATGTGAATGTGAATGTGGATGTATGCATGGAGATGTGGATGTATGCATGTAGATGTAGATGTATAGATGTGGATGTGAATGTGGAGGTGGATGTATGCATGTAGATGTAGATGTATGGATGTGAATGTGGATGTGGATGTGGATGCATGCATGGAGATGTGGATATATGCATGTAGATGTAGATGTATGAATGTGGTTGTGGATGTATGCATATAGATGTGAATGTACGCATATAGATGTGGATGTATGGATGTGAATTGTTATTTAATGATGAGTTCTATATAAGGGATATTTATCCCAGTGTTCTGTTGGGTTGACCAGGATATAAGGAACCCCAGAATAAAATTGGATCTTAAGAAAAAGAGTTGTCCTCTACCTTGCGAGATGAGGACATCTCACACTTTTTTAAGTGGGGTAGAATGTAAGATTTCCCTCGAGCTATACAGGAGTAAGAATCTCCCTTTCTGATCTTATAATTATTCTCTCTCTAAAATAAAAGAAAAATTCTATTTTTATTAAAGGAAGACCCTTTTCCTAGAAAACTTCTCAGGAGTCCCACTTGTTTTAAGGATTCAAAACAATGAGTTCAGAAAAGTAAAAATCGGTGTTTTGGATACCAAGGTTTTGGTCTTCATTCAAGTACGGTCCAAAAGGAGTTCTTTATCTCTTGGGGAGTATAAGTAGTTATCCCCCACATATTGTGGACCAAAGAAAGTAAGTGACTTAGCCTACGAACTTCTTTTATCTCCTTATCTCAAAGTTCTTAATGCCTTCTATAGAAATATGTGCCAAACCCAAATCATGGAAAGACGGTAAAACTTCTGTGGCAAGATACCGTTGGCTTCTAGGTTACACTAGCTCCTTCCTTTATATAAGTCGTAACTTTTACTTATCGCTCACAGTAATCTTACTTCCATCGATCTCCTTTCTTTCTTAATCTCCTTCATGGCTTGGCAACAGGAATTAGTTTTATCCATGATGATTTCCCACCTTCAAGATGCAAGCGAGTTTGTGAAGAAGGATTTTATAGAACTGTATGAGCGCTCACTTTTTCCTCACCTAAGAACTTCTGTAGCTCAGACCAAATGGCGGACCTATCAAGACATAACTAGGGCAACACCCTGGGGTCAGCAGCACTTTCGTAACAATGTCCGCTTAGCCATGGTTATTGAAGCTTTGGGTTTGGGTCCCCGATACTACTGCATCATGAGATCAAGGCATCTTGGGTTTTCTGAGCGGGTCTTCTTACTGGCGTGTTTTCTTCCTCATCAGAAGATATGCCTTTACCCCGTTTTTGGCTTGCCTCTCAGAGGTCCTTTTGTTAGATCACCTCATACCACTGAGATAGGTGCGGCAATAACCAACAGAATTATTCCCATAGATGAGTTATCTTATACGTGCACAGCTTGTGAGTGCTGCTTTTGTGATCATATGATGGACGGGCTTATGAAAGTGTAAAGAGTTCTTCTATCTTTACTGTATATGTTCCAAGAATGAATAAAGTTTAAATCTTGTTCTTGTCTTGACCCTTACTCTCTTTGAGACTTTTTTATTTGGTGGTTAATCTTAATTAAATTTTTCTCTAAGTCTTATATTCGTGCATCTTGTGAAATTACCCCCAGTTTGCGAGATGAGAACATCTCGCGTTTTTCAAGTGGGAGAGAATGTAAGATTCCTCCCCAGCCTCTCAAGATATCCAGCATCTTTCCCTGTAATCAATTCCCTCTTCAGAATTATAAGAGATCTCGTCTCTGCCTGTTTTGACATAGACAGAGAGAAAATATTCTAGAGAGAGAATATTCAGATTTTTAACATTTTTGGATAGAAAATTATCTCATCTTATTAAAATAAGTTCCCCTAAAACAGAAATTCAAAAAGAACTTTCCAATGTGCAATTGGAATTAATTGAAAATGGGTAAAAAGGGCCTTAGCCTAAGGGTATAAAGGACCTTAGCCTAAGGGTCTAGATTTTCAGAAATATTTGAATTATGGTCCAATTAAGGTTCCTATGGGCCAATAGCATCAATCCATGTGTAGGGAGGAGATAAATCCATTTTTGTAAAAGAAGATACCCAAGAATGAGTAAATGCTCACATAAGATGAAGAGTTGACTATGTACAAGGTTTATTAGTAAGAAACTATGAGTAATATCAAAAATATGAGATATTTTGGGTATCCAGAAATGAGTAAATGCTCACATAAGATGAAGAGTTGAAAATGTACAAGGTTTATTAGTAAAAAAACTATGAGCAATATTAAAAATATGAGATATTTTGGGTCTCCAAAAATAAGTAAATGCTCACATAAGATGAAGAGTTGAAAATGTACAAGGTTTATTAGTAAAAAACTATGAGCAATATTAAAAATATAAGATATTTTGGGTATAATGATTCCATTTTGACACATATGTAAGGAAGGGGAGTCCATTAAAGGAGGTGCATATTTCACATGCTTGAATGAGTTTTAAACTCAAAAATAATGTGATATTCTTATCTCTCCTCTCTCTTGAACCAAACCAAATAAAAAAGGAACCAAATCGAATAAAAACGGAACCAAACCAGGTCCAAATCTAGTCCAAATTCAACCAAACTGAAATTGGAAAATTCTAGAAATCAGTTAGCTTTGGTTAGAGCCTCCCTCTCGTATAAATAGAACATGAATCCTTTGAAAAAAAGGAGGAGAATTTTACTATTCTAGAACTATGCTGAAATAATGCTAATATTTACTATTCTCTAAAATTCTCTCCAATTTGTAAGAAATTGGAGCTTCCCTCTTTCTTCAATCTCCATTGGTGGCTCCATCAACATACTAAACCAATTGATTGGTTGGGGGCCTCTACCGTGAACAAAGAATCAAGCAATTTATAAGGTAAGTGGTGAATTTTGAGCTTTTCTATAATCTCTCAATGTTTCTCTCTACTCAACCCCTCTCAAGCTTGAGAAGCTTAATTGGAATGGTTTTTGAATTCTATTGAAGTAATTAATAAATGATAGAAAAGAATTACATAAATTTACATTTATGCTTAATTCTAATGGTTTTTATGTAATATCTCTCTCACTAAAGAAATGGTCATACTCATGACCTATTCTCAATCCAAATGAAGCTTTTCATAAAGCTTTTTCTTAATCCAAGATTAATCTATGCTTAAGACCAAATTAATGGCTTTTCCTATGCTTTTAGTTTATGAATATTGATGATTCAATCCATTATGGGTTAATGATCAAATTAGGGATCATTCTAATCATTTTCTTAATGATAAGCTTTATCTTTTAAAATAATTGAGATTTATCAGTCATAGTAGCGGAGCTATGGTAAATTTTTTATAAAAATTACTCATAAAATAATTTCATTCAAAGCATGAAAAGAGGATTTCCTACCATATTCTAGGAATTATCATCCTAGATTAATTAAAAGAATTTTATTGTAATCATGGAGAATTTGATTTTTTATGTTATGCATAATTAAGATGCATAAGAGAAATTCTTTTATTAAAAGAATGATTTTTCATCATAAATGAATTGTATGCATAAACATATGCATAAAGGATAAAAATTTTATATTAAAAGAATGATTTTTATCATAAAAGATTTGTATGCATAAACATATGCTTAAAGGATATAATTTTTATATTAAGAGTGTGATTTTCATCATAAATGGAATTTTTGCATAAATAAGATGCATAAGAGAAATTCTTTTATTCTAAAAGTGTAATTCCTACTAAATTGGATTTATGCATAGGAAGATGCATAAAAGATTGATTTTATTTCGAAAGTGTTATTCTCCTAAAAATAGACTTTATGCATGCGTAAAGAAATCTTATATCAAATATAAGAATTCTCTTGTATTCTATAAATAGATACAGAGATGTGGATGTATGCATGTAGATGTAGATATATGGATGTGAATGTGAATGTGGAGGTGGATGTATGCATGTAGATGTAGATGTATAGATGTGGATGTGAATGTGGAGGTGGATGTATGCATGTAGATGTAGATGTATGGAGGTGAATGTGAATGTGGATGTTGATGTATGCATAGAGATGTGGATGTATGCATGTAGATGTAGATATATAGATGTGAATGTGAATGTGGATGTGGATGTATGCATGGAGATGTGGATGTATACATGTAGATGTAGATGTATGGATGTGCATGTGAATGTGAATGTGGATGTATGCATGGAGATGTGGATGTATGCATGTAGATGTAGATGTATAGATGTGGATGTGAATGTGGAGGTGGTTGTATGCATGTAGATGTAGATGTATAGATGTGGATGCGAATGTGGAGGTGGATGTATGCATGTAGATGTAGATGTATGGATGTGGATGTGGATGTGGATGTGGATGCATGCATGGAGATGTGGATATATGCGTGCAGATGTAGATGTATGAATGTGGTTGTGGATGTATGCATGTAGATGTGAATGTACGCATATAGATGTGAATGTATGGATGTGAATGTGCATGTAGATGTGGATGTATGGATGAGGATGCATGAATGTGCATGTAGCTGTGGATGTGAAAATAGATGTATGGATGTAGATGTGGATGTATGGATGTAAATGTGGATGTGGATGTGGATATATATATGGATGTGAATATATGATATGTGATGTGAAGGAATTTGAAGTGATAAGATGGAAAATGATGTGATGGGATGAGTATACATATAAATGGAATATGGAATAAGTAATGTGGATTGATGAGGGATAATGTGAAAAAATGAGAGTTTTGACCATCTTGTGATTAAGGCCGTGGAGACCTAACTGATAAAGTTGCAACTGTTGACGGAGAGTCAATGGAGGACGTGTTGACCAGCCTCGGTTCGATTAAAATGGTGAGTTTTCGATACGGTCTATGAGGGACCAAGGAAGTGGCCTATGAGTGAAGCGCTAGGTCACCTGCGAAGGATCCTAGAGGGTGCTGACCATACGGTGCTCGGGCTCTGGGTCACCTAGGATACCCATGCGTGCGTCGAGAAAGATATTGGAACAAGGAGTAAGAGTTGTTTTCTGAAACCGGGCATGGATCTGGTTGATTGACCTTGCTGGTCTTCAATGGATGAGTCCATGGCTCTTTATATAGATCTGTTGGTTGATCTTGCTGATCTTCAACGAGAGTCCATCTTGATTTTTATAAGTGATTATATTGCCGAGTATTATGGGCTAGGAACTATTGAAAAGGCCCTTGCGTGGACAAGTGGTGAGCGTTCTGGTTGCCAATGATGCCATAGATACTCTGATGAAGGAATGATGGGAAATTATGAATCAACCGGATAAATTGGAAGATTGTGATCAGTGATACTATGGTTTTATTAAAGGATTGTTTTAAAACTCGTTGAATTTGTGAAAAGGCAATTTCATATTGGGTGTGTAAGTGGTGTGACTAGTTTTATTTTTGCATGAACATCCGGCTAGGGGGCCTTGGAACTCTTTTCCTTGGTACTCGGGACAAAACCTAACTAAATTCTTAATTGGATCCCATCACTACAGTGGCTAACCCATGGGACTCGATGGGGTTAGGCTGGACTGATGGATCCATAAATCGAGACTCAATTTCTGTTATTATGATAGATGAAGTAAATCCCAGATAGTAATTGTTCTATGGATAGGAATCAACGGCTGTGCCTCTTGATGGGGAAAAAAGCGTTGATCCCAATGATCCAAGTGCAAGTTTCTTCCTTGATCTAGCCGAATATCTTTATAGGTGCAGTCGGATCAGTTTGATCACTAATGGTCTTGACTACGTTAGAGTAAAAAGTTATCCTGGAGGAATCGCCCGTGCTTTCCGGATAAGGGAAGTTTTTCCGGGTTCGGTTTTGGAAAAATCGGCGGATTAGACTTTTGTCCGGATATCCGTGGGGATGAGGCCCCGAGTGTGGGACCCTGTCTCGTGCAAGAAGTGCTACTTCCGCTGCTAGTACCCCGAATCTGTTGCGCGGTGGGAACAGGGATCTCACAGTTGGTATCAGAGCAATTTGGCTAATAAAGATCAACTGAGAAGACAAATATGTCAAAAATTTATCAAGAAACACAAAAAGGTTGTAATTGTGTGATATAAGTCATACAATTTGATATTCAAACTGAAATTCGTAATTTGGTAATTGGGTCTTCAGATGGAAGTATCGCAATTATATAGAGTCCCTGACTTGCTTGAGGCGTAGACATGATGGTATTTACCTTATAATTTAAGAGCCGTGACTACCAGTACATACCGAGAGTATAACTGCAGCTCTTTACTGACAGTATATATGAGTAAATCTAAGACTTGAAATTATAAGCATTAATGCTATCCAGATGATGATTTCGAATGTGGTTGATATGATTTTTAATTCTGTTTGAGAATTGATGAATTGATTTGGATTCTGATTGAAAAATGATGATTTCTGAAATTTAGTTGAAATATAATAACCTGAGCGAAACCACAATGAGGATGAATGGGACGAGTCCCTGTGATGATATTCATAACTGGAATGATGATAATGAATTCAGCAAATCACTATGAGATTAGTGGATTGTGCTGTCAGATTGCTACTGTTAACACTAGATCAAGTTAAGGGATGACAAATTGAGAACTTGCTTGATTGAAATTCCCGTGGAGGAATGTTCAGAAGAAAATTTTTCGGTCTAATGGACCATTATCATGTTAAAGATATGAATGATATGATTTGAATGAATTGTTATTTAATGATGAGTTCTATATAAGGGATATTTATCCCAGTGTTCTATTGGGTTGACCAGAATATAAGGAACCCCAGAATAAAATTGGATCTTAAGAAAAAGAGTTGTCCTCTACCTTGCGAGATGAGGACATCTCGCACTTTTTTAAGTGGGGTAGAATGTAAGATTCCCCTCGAGGAGTAAGAATCTCCCTTTCTGATCTTATAATTATTCCCTCTCTAAAATAAAAGAAAAATTCTGTTTTTTTTAATAAAGGAAGACCCTTTCCCTAGAATACTTCTCAGGAGACCTGTTTTAAGGATTAAGAACAATGAGTTCAGAAGTAAAAATCGGTGTTTTTCAAGTGGGAGAGAATGTAAGATTCCTCCCCAGCCTCTCAAGATATCCAGCATCTTTCCTTGTAATCAATTCCCTCTTCATAAATATAAGAGATCTCGTCTCTGCCTGTTTTGACATAGAGAGAGAAAATATTCTAGAGAGAGAATATTCAGATTTTTAATATTTTTGGATAGAAAATTATCTCATCTTATTAAAATAAGTTCCCCTGAAATAGAAATTCAAAAAGAACTTTCCAATGTGCAATTGGAATTAATTGGAAATCGGTATAAAGGACCTTAGCCTAAGGGTATAAAGGATCTTAGCCTAAGGATCTAGATTTTCAAAACATTTTGGATTATGGTCCAATTAAGGTTCTTATGGGCTAATAGCATCAATCCATGTGTAGGGAGGAGATAAATCCAATTTTGTAAACGAAGATACCCAAAAATGAGTAAATGCTCACATAAGATGAAGAGTTGACCATGTACAAGGTTTATTAGTAAGAAACTATGAGTAATATCAAAAATATGAGATATTTTGGGTATCCAAAAATGAGTAAATGCTCACATAAGATGAAGAGTTGAAAATGTACAAGGTTTATTAGTAAAAAACTATGAGCAATATTAAAAATATGAGATATTTTGGGTATCCAAAAATGAGTGAATGCTCACATAAGATGAAGAGTTGAAAATGTATAAGGTTTATTAGTAAAAAACTATGAGCAATATTAAAAATATGAGATATTTTGGGTATAATGATTCTATTTTGACACATATGTAAGGAAGGGGAGTCCATTAAAGGAGGTGCATATTTCACATGCTTGAATGAGTTTTAAACTAAAAAATAATGTGATATTTTTATCTCTCCTCTCTCTTGAACCAAACCAAATATAAAAGGAACCAAACCGAATCAAAAACTAGGTCCAAATCTACTTCAAATTTAACCAAACTAAAATTGGAAAATTCTAGAAATCAGTTAGCTTTGGTTAGAGCCTCCCTCTCCTATATATAGAACATGAATCCTTTAAAAAAAAAGGAGGAGAATTTTACTATTCTAGAACTATGCTGAAATAATGCTAATATTTACTATTCTCTAAAATTCTCTCCAATTTGTAAGAAATTGGAGCTTCCCTCTTTCTTCAATCTCCATTGGTGGCTCCATCAACATACTAAACCAATTGATTGGTTGGGGGCCTCTACCGTGAACAAAGAATCAAGCAATTTGTAAGGTAAGTGGTGAATTTTGAGCTTTTCTATAATCTCTCAATGTTTCTCTCTTCTCAACCCCTCTCAAGCTTGAGAAGCTTAATTGGAATGGTTTTTGAATGCTATTGAAGTAATTAATGAATGATAGAAAAGAGATAAATAAATTTACATTTATGCTTAATTCTAATGGTTTTTATGTAATATCTCTCTCTCACTAAAGAAATGGTCATACTCATGACCTATTCTCAATCCAAATGAAGCTTTTCATAAAGCTTTTTCTTAATCCAAGATTAATCTATGCTTAAGACCAAATTAATGGCTTTCCCTATGCTTTTAGTTTATGAATATTGATGATTCAATCCATTATGGATTAATGATCTAATTAGGGATCATTCTAATCATTTTCTTAATGATAAGCTTTATCTTTTAAAAAAATTGAGATTTATCAGTCATAGTAGCGGAGCTATGGTAAATTTTTTATAAAAATTACTCATAAAATAATTTCATTCAAAGCATGAAAAGAGGATTTCCTACCATATTCTAGGAATTATCCTAGATTAATTAAAAGAATTTTATTGTAATCATGCAGAATTTGATTTTTATGTTATGCATAATTAAGATGCATAAAAGAAATTCTTTTATTAAAAGAATGATTTTTCATCATAAATGAATTGTATGCATAAACATATGCATAAAGGATAAAAATTTTATATTAAAAGAATGATTTTTATAATAAAAGAATTGTATGCATAAACATATGCTTAAAGGATATAATTTTTATATTAAGAGTGTGATTTTTATCATAAATGGAATTTTTGCATAAATAAGATGCATAAGAGAAATTCTTTTATTCTAAAAGTGTAATTCCTACTAAATTGGATTTATGCATAGGAAGATGCATAAAAGATTGATTTTATTTCGAAAGTGTTATTCTCCTAAAAATAGAATTTATGCATGCGTAAAGAAATCTTATATCAAATATAGAATTTCTCTTGTATTCTATAAATAGATACAGAGATGTGGATGTATGCATGTAGATGTAGATATATGGATGTGAATGTGAATGTGGAGGTGGATGTATACATGTAGATGTAGATGTATAGATGTGGATGTGAATGTGGAGGTGGATGTATGCATGTAGATGTAGATGTATGGAGGTGAATGTGAATGTGGATGTGGATGTATGCATAGAGATGTGGATGTATGCATGTAGATGTAGATATATGGATGTGAATGTGAATGTGGATGTGGATGTATGCATGGAGATGTGGATGTTTACATGTAGATGTAGATGTATGGATGTGAATGTGAATGTGGATGTGGATGTATGCATGGAGATGTGGATGTATGCATGTAGATGTAGATGTATAGATGTGGATGTGAATGTGGAGGGGAATGTATGCATGTAGATGTAGATGTATAGATGTGGATGTGAATGTGGAGGTGGATGTATGCATGTAGATGTAGATGTATAGATGTGGATGTGAATGTGGAGGTGGATGTATGCATGTAGATGTAGATGTATGGATGTGAATGTGGATGTGGATGTGGATGCATGCATGAAAATGTGGATATATGCATGTAGATGTAGATGTATGAATGTGGTTGTGGATGTATGCATGTAGATGTGAATGTACGCATATAGATGTGGATGTATGGATGTGAATGTGCATGTAGATGTGGATGTATGGATGAGGATACATGAATGTGCATGTAGATGTGGATGTGAAAATAGATGTATGGATGTAGATGTGGATGTATGGATGTAGATGTGGATGTATGGATGTAAATATGGATATATGTATGGATGTGAATATATGATATGTGATGTGAAGGAATCTGAAGTGATGAGATGGAAAATGATGTGATGGGATGAGTATACATATAAATGGAATATGGAATAAGTAATGTGGATTGATGAGAGATAATGTGGAAAAATGAGAGTTAATATAGAAACTGTATTGTAAACTGTTTGTAAATGCTATTTGTAAATGACTGTTTTATGTCAAGAATGCTGGGAAAGCATTTTGACCATCTTGTGATTAAGGTCGTGGAGACCTAACTGATAAAGTTGCAACTGCTGAGAGACGGAGAGTCAATGGAGGACGTCTCGCGTAGCAAGGTCGACCGAGGTCTTGACCAGCCTCGGTTCGATTAAAATGGTGAGCTTCCGGTACGGTGGATGAGGGACCAAGGAAGCGGCCTATGAGTGAAGCGCTAGGTCACCTGCAAAGGATCCTAGAGGGTGCTGACCATACGGTGCTCGGGCTCTGGGTCGCCTAGGATACCCACGCGTGCGTCGAGGAAGATATTGGAACAAGGAGTAAGAGTTGTTTTCTGAAACCGGGCATGGATCTGGTTGATTGACCTTGCTGGTCTTCAATGGATGAGTCCATGGTTCTTTATATGGATCTGTGGGTTGATCTTGCTGATCTTCAACGAGAGTCCATCTTGATTTTTATAAGTGATTATATTGCCGAGTATTATGGGCTAGGAACTATTGAAAAGGCCCCTGCGTGGACAGGTGGTGAGCGTTCTGGTTGCCAATGATGCCATAGATACTCTGATGAAGGAATGATGGGAAATTATGAATCAACCGGATAAATTGGAAGATTGTGATCAGTGATACTATGGTTTTATTAAAGGATTGTTTTAAAACTCGTTGAATTTGTGAAAAGGCAATTTCATATTGGGTGTGTAAGTGGTGTGACTAGTTTTATTTTTGCATGAACATCCGGCTAGGGGGCCTTGGAACTCTTTTCCTTGGTACTCGGGACAAAACCTAACCAAATTCTTAATTGGATCCCATCACTAGTTTTATTTTTGCATGAACATCCGGCTAGGGGGCCTTGGAACTCTTTTCCTTGGTACTCGGGACAAAACCTAACCAAATTCTTAATTGGATCCTATCACTACAGTGGTTGGGCGGTTGGCTAACCCATGGGACTGGATGGGGTTAGGCTGGACTGATGGATCCGTAAATCGAGACTCAATTTCTGTTATTACGATAGATGAAGTAAATCCCAGATAGTAATTGTTCTATGGATAGGAATCAACGACTGTGCCTCTTGATGGGGAAAAAAGCGTTGATCCCAATGATCCAAGTGCAAGTTTCTTCCTTGATCTGGCCGAATATCTTTATAGGTGCAGTCAGATCAGTTTGATCACTAATGGTCTTGACTACGTTAGAGTAAAAAGTTATCCTGGAGGAATCGCCCGTGCTTTCCGGATAAGGGAAGTTTTTTCGGGTTCGGTTTTGGAAAAATCGGCAGATTAGACTTTTGTCCGGATATCCGTGGTGGGGATGAGGCCCCGAGTGTGGGACCCTGTCTCGTGCAAGAAGTGCTACTTCCGCTGCTAGTACCCCGAATCTGTTGCGCGGTGGGAACAGGGATCTCACAGTTGGTATCAGAGCAATTTGGCTAATAAAGATCAACTGAGAAGACAAATATGTCAAAAATTTATCAAGAAACACAAAAAGGTTGTAATTGTGTGATATAAGTCATACAATTTGATATTCAAACTGAAATTCGTAATTTGGTAATTGGGTCTTTAAATGGAAGTACCGCAATTATATAGAATCCCTGACTTGCTTGAGGCCTAGACATGATGGTATTTACCTTATAATTCCAAGGGCCATGACTACCAGTATATACCGAGAGTATAACTGCAGCTCTTTACTGACAGTATATACGAGTAAATCTAAGACTTGAAATTATAAGCGTTAATAATATCCAGATGATGATTTCAAATGTGGTTGATATGATTTTTAATTCTATTTGAGAATTGATGAATTGATTTGGATTCTGATTGAAAAATGATGATTTCTGAAATTTAGTTGAAATATAATAACCTGAGCGAAACCACAATGAGGATAAATGAGACGAGTCCCTGTGATGATATTCATAACTGGAATGATGATAATGAATTCAGTAAATCACTATGAGATTAGTGGATTGTGCTGTCAGATTGCTATTGCTAACACTTGACCGGTAGATCAAGTTTAGGGATGACAAATTGAGAACTTGCTTGACTGAAATTCCCATGGAGGAATGTTCAGAAGAAAATTTTTCGGTCTAATGGACCATTATCATGTTAAAGATATGAATGATATGATCTGAATGAATTGTTATTTAATGATGAGTTCTATATAAGGGATATTTATCCCAGTGTTCTGTTGGGTTGACCAGAATATAAGGAACCCCAGAATAAAATTGGATCTTAAGAAAAAGAGTTGTCCTCTACCTTGCGAGATGAGGACATCTCGCACTTTTTTAAGTGGGGTAGAATGTAAGATTCCCCTCGAGGTATACAGGAGTAAGAATCTCCCTTTCTGATCTTATAATTATTCCCTCTCCAAAATAAAAGAAAAATTCTTTTTTTTTTTAAAGGAAGACCCTTTCCCTAGAATACTTCTCAAGAGTCCCACCTGTTTTAAGGATTGAGAACAATGAGTTCAGAAGTAAAAATCGGTGTTTTGGATACCAAGGTTTTGGTCTTCATTCAAGTACGGCCCAAAAGAAGTTCTTTATCTCTTGGGGAGTATAAGTAGTTATCCCCCAGATATTGTGGACCAAAGAAAGTAAGTGACTTAGCCTACGAACTTCTTTTATCTCCTTATCTCAAAGTTCTTAATGCCTTCTATAGAAATATGTGCCAAAGCCAAATCATGGAAAGAAGATAAAACTTCAGTGGCAAGATCTTGTTGGCTTCTAGGTTACGCTATAAGTCATAACTTTTACTTATTGCTCACAGTAATCTTACTTCCATCGATCTCCTTTCTTTCTTAATCTCCCTCATGGCTTGGCAACAGGAATTAGTTTTATCCATGATGATTTCTCACCTTCAAGATGCAAGCGAGTCTGTGAAGAAGGATTTTATAGAACTGTATGAGCGCTCACTTTTTCCTCACCTAGAAGCTTCTGTAGCTCAGACCAAATGGCGGACCTCTCAAGACATAACTAGGGTAACACCCTGGGGTCAGTAGCACTTTCGTAACAATGTCCGCTTGGCCATGGTTATTGAAGCTTTGGGTTTGGGTCCCCGATACTACTGCATCATGAGATCAAGGCATCTTGGGTTTTCTGAGCGGGTCTTCTTACTGGCGTGTTTTCTTCCTCATCAGAAGATATGCCTTTACCCCATTTTTGGCTTGCCTCTCAGAGGTCCTTTTGTTAGATCACCTCATACCACTGAGATAGGTGCGGCAATAACCAACAGAATTATTCCCATAGATGATTTACCTTATACGTGCGCAGCTTGTGAGTGCTGCTTTTGTAATCATATGATGGACTGGCTTATGGAAGTGTAAAGAGTTTTTCTATCTTTACTGTATATGTTCCAAGAATGAATAAAGTTTAAATCTTGTTCTTGTCTTGACCCTTACTCTCTTTGAGAATTTTTTATTTGGTGGTTAATCTTAATTAAATTTTTCTCTAAGTCTCATATTCGTGCATCTTGTGAAATTACCCCCAGTTTGCGAGATGAGGACATCTCGCGTTTTGCAAGTGGGAGAGAATGTAAGATTCCTCCCCAGTCTCTCAAGATATCCAACATCTTTCCCTGTAATCAATTCCCTCTTCAGAATTATAAGAGATCTCGTCTCTGCCTATTTTGATATAGAGAGAGAAAATATTCTAGAGAGAGAATATTCAGATTTTTAACATTTTTGGATAGAAAATTATCTCATCTTATTAAAATAAGTTCCCTTGAAACAGAAATTCAAAAAGAACTTTCCAATGTGTGCAATTGGAATTAATTGAAAATGGGTATAAAGGACCTTAGCCTAAGGGTATAAAGGACCTTAGCCTAAGGGTCTAGATTTTCAGAAATTTTTGGATTATGGTCCAATTAAGGTTCCTAATGGGCCAATAGCATCAATCCATGTGTAGGGAGGAGATAAATCCAATTTTGTAAAAGAAGATACCCAAAAATGAGTAAACACTCACATAAGATGAAGAGTTGACTATGTACAAGGTTTATTAGTAAGAAACTATGAGTAATATCAAAAATATGAGATATTTTGGGTATCCAAAAATGAGTAAATGCTCACATAAGATGAAGAGTTGAAAATGTAAAAGGTTTATTAGTAAAAAACTATGAGCAATATTAAAAATATGAGATATTTTGGGTATCCAAAAATGAGTAAATGCTCACATAAGATGAAGAGTTGAAAATGTACAAGGTTTATTAGTAAAAAACTATGAGCAATATTAAAAATATGAGATATTTTGGGTATAATGATTCCATTTTGACACATATGTAAGGAAGGGGAGTCCATTAAAGGAGGTGCATATTTCACATGCTTGAATGAGTTTTAAACTAAAAAATAATGTGATATTTTTATCTCTCCTCTCTCTTGAACCAAACCAAATAAAAAAGGAACCAAACCGAATCAAAAAGGAACCAAATTAGGTCCAAATCTAGTCGAAATTCAACCAAACTGAAATTGGAAAATTCTAGAAATCAGTTAGCTTTGGTTAAAGCCTCCCTCTCCTATAAATAGAACATGAATCATTTGAAAAAAAAGGAGGAGAATTTTACTATTCTAGAACTATGCTGAAATAATGCTAATATTTACTATTCTCTAAAATTCTCTCCAGTTTGTAAGAAATTGGAGCTTCCCTCTTTCTTCAATCTCCATTGGTGGCTCCATCAACATACTAAACCAATTGATTGGTTGGGGGCCTCTACCGTGAACAAAGAATCAAGCAATTTATAAGGTAAGTGGTGAATTTTGAGCTTTTCTATAATCTCTCAATGTTTCTCTCTTCTCAACCCCTCTCAAGCTTGAGAAGCTTGATTGGAATGGTTTTTGAATGCTATTGAAGAAATTAATGAATGATAGAAAAGAATTACATAAATTTACATTTATGCTTAATTCTAATGGTTTTTATGTAATATCTCTCTCTCACTAAAGAAATGGTCATACTCATGACCTATTCTCAATCCAAATGAAGCTTTTCATAAAGCTTTTTCTTAATCCAAGATTAATCTATGCTTAAGACCAAATTAATGGCTTTCCCTATGCTTTTAGTTTATGAATATTGATGATTCAATCCATTATGGGTTAATGATCCAATTAGGGATCATTCTAATCATTCCCTTAATGATAAGCTTTATCTTTTAAAATAATTGAGATTTATCAGTCATAGTAGCGGAGCTATGGTAAATTTTTTATAAAAATTACTCATAAAATAATTTCATTCAAAGCATGAAAAGAGGATTTCCTACCATATTCTAGGAATTATCATCCTAGATTAATTAAAAGAATTTTATTGTAATCATGGAGAATTTAATTTTTATGTTATGCATAATTAAGATGCATAAGAGAAATTCTTTTATTAAAAGAATGATTTTTCATCATAAATGAATTGTATGCATAAACATATGCATAAAGGATAAAAATTTTATATTAAAAGAATGATTTTTATCATAAAAAATTTCTATGCATAAACATATTCTTAAAGGATATAATTTTTATATTAAGAGTGTGACTTTCATCATAAATGAAATTTTTGCATAAATAAGATGCATAAGAGAAATTCTTTTATTCTAAAAGTGTTATTCCTACTAAATTGGATTTATGCATAGGAAGATGCATAAAAGATTGATTTTATTTCGAAAGTGTTATTCTCCTAAAAATAGAATTTATGCATGCATAAAGAAATCTTATATCAAATATAAGAATTCTCTTGTATTCTATAAAAAGATACAGAGATGTGGATGTATGCATGTAGATGTAGATATATGGATGCGAATGTGAATGTGGAGGTGGATGTATGCATGTAGATGTAGATGTATAGATGTGGATGTGAATGTGGAGGTGGATGTATGCATGTAGATGTAGATGTATGGAGGTGAATGTGAATGTGGATGTGGATGTGGATGTATGCATAGAGATGTGGATGTATGCATGTAGATGTAGATATATGGATGTGAATGTGAATGTGGATGTGGATGTATGCATGGAGATGTGGATGTATACATGTAGATGTAGATGTATGGATGTGCATGTGAATGTGAATGTGGATGTATGCATGGAGGTGTGGATGTATGCATGTAGATGTAGATGTATAGATGTGGATGTGAATGTGGAGGTGGATGCATGCATGTAGATGTACATGTATAGATGTGGATGTAAATGTGGAGGTGGATGTATGCATGTAGATGTAGATGTATGGATGTGAATGTGGATGTGGATGTGGATGCATGCATGAAAATGTGGATATATGCATGTAGATGTAGATGTATGAATGTGGTTGTGGGTGTATGCATGTAGATGTGAATGTACGCATATAGATGTGGATGTATGGATGTGAATGTGTATGTAGATGTGGATGTATGGATGAGGATGCATGAATGTACATGTAGATGTGGATGTGAAAATAGATGTATGGATGTAGATGTGGATGTATGGATGTAAATGTGGATGTGGATGTGGATATATGTATGGATGTGAATATATGATATGTGATGTGAAGGAATCTGAAGTGATGAGATGGAAAATGATGTGATGGGATGAGTATACATATAAATGGAATATGGAATAAGTAATGTGGATTGATGAGGATAATGTGGAAAACTGAGAGTTAATATAGAAACTGT
The DNA here is from genome assembly GCF_041138505.1 of Cibotium barometz. Classification (NCBI taxonomy): domain Eukaryota; kingdom Viridiplantae; phylum Streptophyta; class Polypodiopsida; order Cyatheales; family Cibotiaceae; genus Cibotium; species Cibotium barometz. The sequence continues at coordinate 6,954,762 of NC_141091.1, read as the reverse complement.
ATTGTAAACTGTTTATAAATGCTGTTTGTAAATGATTGTTTTATGTCAAGAATGCTGGGAAAGCATTTTGACCATCTTGTGATTAAGGTCGTGGAGACCTAACTGATAAAGTTACAACTGCTGAGAGACGGAGACTCAATGGAGGACGTCTCGCGTAGCAAGGTCGACCGAGGTCTTGACCAGCCTCGGTTCGATTAAAATGGTGAGCTTCCGGTACGGTGGATGAGGGACCAAGGAAGCGGCCTATGAGTGAAGCGCTAGGTCACCTGCAAAGGATCCTAGAGGGTGCTGACCATACGGTGCTCAAGCTCTGGGTCGCTTAGGATACCCACGCGTGCGTGGAGGAAGACATTGGAACAAGGAGTAAGAGTTGTTTTCTGAAACCGGGCATGGATCTGGTTGATTGACCTTGCTGGTCTTCAATGGATGAGTCCATGGCTCTTTATATGGATCTGTTGGTTGATCTTGCTGATCTTCAACGAGAGTCCATCTTGATTTTTATAAGTGATTATATTGCCGAGTATTATGGGCTAGGAACTATTGAAAAGGCCCCTGCGTGGACAGGTGGTGAGCGTTCTGGTTGCCAATGATGCCATAGATACTCTGATGAAGGAATGATGGGAAATTATGAATCAACCGGATAAATTGGAAGATTGTGATCAGTGATACTATGGTTTTATTAAAGGATTGTTTTAAAACTCGTTGAATTTGTGAAAAGGCAATTTCATATTGGGTGTGTAAGTGGTGTGACTAGTTTTATTTTTGCATGAACATCCGGCTAGGGGGCCTTGGAACTCTTTTCCTTGGTACTCGGGACAAAACCTAACCAAATTCTTAATTGGATCCCATCACTAGTTTTATTTTTGCATGAACATCCGGCTAGGGGGCCTTGGAACTCTTTTCCTTGGTACTCGGGACAAAACCTAGCCAAATTCTTAATTGGATCCCATCACTACAGTGGTTGGGCGGTTGGCTAACCCATGGGACTGGATGGGGTTAGGCTGGACTGATGGATCCGTAAATCGAGACTCAATTTCTGTTATTACGATAGATGAAGTAAATCCCAGATAGTAATTGTTCTATGGATAGGAATCAATGGCTGTGCCTCTTGATGGGAAAAAAAGCGTTGATCCCAATGATCCAAGTGCAAGTTTCTTTCTTGATCTGGCCGAATATCTTTATAGGTGCAGTCGGATCAGTTTGATCACTAATGGTCTTGACTACGTTAGAGTAAAAAGTTATCCTGGAGGAATCGCCCGTGCTTTCCGATAAGGGAAGTTTTTCCGGGTTCGGTTTTGGAAAAATCGGCGGATTAGACTTTTGTCCGGATATCCGTGGGGATGAGGCCCCGAGTGTGGGACCCTGTCTTGTGCAAGAAGTGCTACTTCCGCTGCTAGTACCCCGAATCTGTTGCGCGGTGGGAACAGGGATCTCACAGTTGGTATCAGAGCAATTTGGCTAATAAAGATCAACTAAGAAGACAAATATGTCAAAAATTTATCAAGAAACACAAAAAGGTTGTAATTGTGTGATATAAGTCATACAATTTGATATTCAAACTGAAATTCGTAATTTGGTAATTGGGTCTTTAAATGGAAGTACCGCAATTATATAGAATCCCTGACTTGCTTGAGGCCTAGACATGATGGTATTTACCTTATAATTCCAAGGGCCATGACTACCAGTATATACCGAGAGTATAACTGCAGCTCTTTACTGACAGTATATACGAGTAAATCTAAGACTTGAAATTATAAGCGTTAATGCTATCCAGATGATGATTTCAAATGTGGTTGATATGATTTTTAATTCTATTTGAGAATTGATGAATTGATTTGGATTCTGATTGAAAAATGATTATTTCTGAAATTTAGTTGAAATATAATAACCTGAGCGAAACCACAATGAGGATAAATGAGACGAGTCCCTGTGATGATATTCATAACTGGAATGATGATAATGAATTCAGTAAATCACTATGAGATTAGTGGATTGTGCTGTCAGATTGCTATTGCTAACACTTGACCGGTAGATCAAGTTAAGGGATGACAAATTGAGAACTTGCTTGACTGAAATTCCCATGGAGGAATGTTCAGAAGAAAATTTTTTGGTCTAATGGACCATTATCATGTTAAAGATATGAATGATATGATCTGAATGAATTGTTATTTAATGATGAGTTCTATATAAGGGATATTTATCCCAGTGTTCTGTTGGGTTGACCAGAATATAAGGAACCCCATAATAAAATTGGATCTTAAGAAAAAGAGTTGTCCTCTACCTTGCGAGATGAGGACATCTCGCACTTTTTTAAGTGGGGTAGAATGTAAGATTCCCCTCGAGGTATACAGGAGTAAGAATCTCCCTTTCTGATCTTATAATTATTCCCTCTCCAAAATAAAAGAAAAATTCTTTTTTTTTTTAAAGGAAGACCCTTTCCCTAGAATACTTCTCAGGAGTCCCACCTGTTTTAAGGATTGAGAACAATGAGTTCAGAAGTAAAAATCGGTGTTTTGGATACCAAGGTTTTGGTCTTCATTCAAGTACGGCCCAAAAGAAGTTCTTTATCTCTTGGGGAGTATAAGTAGTTATCCCCCAGATATTGTGGACCAAAGAAAGTAAGTGACTTAGCCTACGAACTTCTTTTATCTCCTTATCTCAAAGTTATTAATGCCTTCTATAGAAATATGTGCCAAACCCAAATCATGGAAAGAAGATAAAACTTCAGTGGCAAGATCTTGTTGGCTTCTAGGTTACGCTATAAGTCATAACTTTTACTTATCGCTCACAGTAATCTTACTTCCATCGATCTCCTTTCTTTCTTAATCTCCCTCATGGCTTGGCAACAGGAATTAGTTTTATCCATGATGATTTCTCACCTTCAAGATGCAAGCGAGTCTGTGAAGAAGGATTTTATAGAACTGTATGAGCGCTCACTTTTTCCTCACCTAGAAGCTTCTGTAGCTCAGACCAAATGGCGGACCTATCAAGACACAACTAGGGTAACACCCTGGGGTCAGTAGCACTTTCGTAACAATGTCCGCTTGGCCATGGTTATTGAAGCTTTGGGTTTGGGTCCCCGATACTACTGCATCATGAGATCAAGGCATCTTGGGTTTTCTGAGCGGGTCTTCTTACTGGCGTGTTTTCTTCCTCATCAGAAGATATGCCTTTACCCCATTTTTGGCTTGCCTCTCAGAGGTCCTTTTGTTAGATCACCTCATACCACTGAGATAGGTGCGGCAATAACCAACAGAATTATTCCCATAGATGATTTACCTTATACGTGCGCAGCTTGTGAGTGCTGCTTTTGTAATCATATGATGGACGGGCTTATGGAAGTGTAAAGAGTTCTTCTATCTTTATTGTATATGTTCCAAGAATGAATAAAGTTTAAATCTTGTTCTTGTCTTGACCCTTACTCTCTTTGAGAATTTTTTATTTGGTGGTTAATCTTAATTAAATTTTTCTCTAAGTCTCATATTCGTGCATCTTGTGAAATTACCTCCAATTTGCGAGATGAGGACATCTCGCGTTTTTCAAGTGGGAGAGAATGTAAGATTCCTCCCCAGTCTCTCAAGATATCCATCATCTTTCCCTGTAATCAATTCCCTCTTCACAATTATAAGAGATCTCGTCTCTGCCTATTTTGATATAGAGAGAGAAAATATTCTAGAGAGAGAATATTTAGATTTTTAACATTTTTGGATAGAAAATTATCTCATCTTATTAAAATAAGTTCCCCTGAAACAGAAATTCAAAAAGAACTTTCCAATGTGTGCAATTGGAATTAATTGGAAATGGGTATAAAGGACCTTAGCCTAAGGGTATAAAGGACCTTAGCCTAAGGGTCTAGATTTTCAGAAATTTTTGGATTATGGTCCAATTAAGGTTCCTAATGGGCCAATAGCATCAATCCATGTGTAGGGAGGAGATAAATCCAATTTTGTAAAAGAAGATACCCAAAAATGAGTAAATACTCACATAAGATGAAGAGTTGACTATGTACAAGGTTTATTAGTAAGAAACTATGAGTAATATCAAAAATATGAGATATTTTGGGTATCCAAAAATGAGTAAATGCTCACATAAGATGAAGAGTTGAAAATGTACAAGGTTTATTAGTAAAAAACTATGAGCAATATTAAAAATATAAGATATTTTGGGTATCCAAAAATGAGTAAATGCTCACATAAGATGAAGAGTTGAAAATGTACAAGGTTTATTAGTAAAAAACTATGAGCAATATTAAAAATATGAGATATTTTGGGTATAATGATTCCATTTTGACACATATGTAAGGAAGGGGAGTCCATTAAAGGAGGTGCATATTTCACATGCTTGAATGAGTTTTAAACTAAAAAATAATGTGATATTTTTATCTCTCCTCTCTCTTGAACCAAACCAAATAAAAAAGAAACCAAACCGAATCAAAAAGGAACCAAACTAGGTCCAAATCTAGTCGAAATTCAACCAAACTGAAATTGGAAAATTCTAGAAATCAGTTAGCTTTGGTTAAAGCCTCCCTCTCCTATAAATAGAACATGAATCCTTTGAAAAAAAAGGAGGAGAATTTTACTATTCTAGAACTATGCTGAAATAATGCTAATATTTACTATTCTCTAAAATTCTCTCCAATTTGTAAGAAATTGGAGCTTCCCTCTTTCTTCAATCTCCATTGGTGGCTCCATCAACATACTAAACCAATTGATTGGTTGGGGGCCTCTACCGTGAACAAAGAATCAAGCAATTTATAAGGTAAGTGGTGAATTTTGAGCTTTTCTATAATCTCTCAATGTTTCTCTCTTCTCAACCCCTCTCAAGCTTGAGAAGCTTGATTGGAATGGTTTTTGAATGCTATTGAAGTAATTAATGAATGATAGAAAAGAATTACATAAATTTACATTTATGCTTAATTCTAATGGTTTTTATGTAATATCTCTCTCTCACTAAAGAAATGGTCATACTCATGACCTATTCTCAATCCAAATGAAGCTTTTCATAAAGCTTTTTCTTAATCCAAGATTAATCTATGCTTAAGACCAAGTTAATGGCTTTCCCTATGCTTTTAGTTTATGAATATTGATGATTCAATCCATTATGGGTTAATGATCCAATTAGGGATCATTCTAATCATTCCCTTAATGATAAGCTTTATCTTTTAAAATAATTGAGATTTATCAGTCATAGTAGCGGAGCTATGGTAAATTTTTTATAAAAATTACTCATAAAATAATTTCATTCAAAGCATGAAAAGAGGATTTCCTACCATATTCTAGGAATTATCATCCTAGATTAATTAAAAGAATTTTATTGTAATCATGGAGAATTTAATTTTTATGTTATGCATAATTAAGATGCATAAGAGAAATTCTTTTATTAAAAGAATGATTTTTCATCATAAATGAATTGTATGCATAAACATATGCATAAAGGATAAAAATTTTATATTAAAAGAATGATTTTTATCATAAAAAATTTCTATGCATAAACATATGCTTAAAGGATATAATTTTTATATTAAGAGTGTGACTTTCATCATAAATGAAATTTTTGCATAAATAAGATGCATAAGAGAAATTCTTTTATTCTAAAAGTGTTATTCCTACTAAATTGGATTTATGCATAGGAAGATGCATAAAAGATTGATTTTATTTCGAAAGTGTTATTCTCCTAAAAATAGAATTTATGCATGCGTAAAGAAATCTTATATCAAATATAAGAATTCTCTTGTATTCTATAAAAAGATACAGAGATGTGGATGTATGCATGTAGATGTAGATATATGGATGCGAATGTGAATGTGGAGGTGGATGTATGCATGTAGATGTAGATGTATAGATGTGGATGTGAATGTGGAGGTGGATGTATGCATGTAGATGTAGATGTATGGAGGTGAATGTGAATGTGGATGTGGATGTGGATGTATGCATAGAGATGTGGATGTATGCATGTAGATGTAGATATATGGATGTGAATGTGAATGTGGATGTGGATGTATGCATGGAGATGTGGATGTATACATGTAGATGTAGATGTATGGATGTGCTTGTGAATGTGAATGTGGATGTATGCATGGAGGTGTGGATGTATGCATGTAGATGTAGATGTATAGATGTGGATGTGAATGTGGAGGTGGATGCATGCATGTAGATGTACATGTATAGATGTGGATGTGAATGTGGAGGTGGATGTATGCATGTAGATGTAGATGTATGGATGTGAATGTGGATGTGGATGTGGATGCATGCATGAAAATGTGGATATATGCATGTAGATGTAGAAGTATGAATGTGGTTGTGGATGTATGCATGTAGATGTGAATGTACGCATATAGATGTGGATGTATGGATGTGAATGTGCATGTAGATGTGGATGTATGGATGAGGATGCATGAATGTGCATGTAGATGTGGATGTGAAAATAGATGTATGGATGTAGACGTGGATGTATGGATGTAAATGTGGATGTGGATGTGGATATATGTATGGATGCGAATATATGATATGTGATGTGAAGGAATCTGAAGTGATGAGATGGAAAATGATGTGATGGGATGAGTATACATATAAATGGAATATGGAATAAGTAATGTGGATTGATGAGGGATAATGTGGAAAAATGAGAGTTAATATAGAAACTGTATTGTAAACTGTTTGTAAATGCTGTTTGTAAATGATTGTTTTATGTCAAGAATGCTGGGAAAGCATTTTGACCATCTTGTGATTAAGGTCGTGGAGACCTAACTGATAAAGTTGCAACTGTTGGACGGAGAGTCAATGGAGGACGTCTTGCGTAGTCTTGACCAGCCTCGGTTCGATTAAAATGGTGAGCTTCCGATACGGTGGATGAGGGACCAAGGAAGCGGCCTATGAGTGAAGCGCTAGGTCACCTGCGAAGGATCCTAGAGGGTGCTAACCATACGGTGCTCAGGCTCTGGGTCGCCTAGGATACCCACGCGTGCATCGAGGAAGATATTGGAACAAGGAGTAAGAGTTGTTTTCTGAAACCGGGCATGGATCTGGTTGATTGACCTTGCTGGTCTTCAATGGATGAGTCCATGGCTCTTTATATGAATCTGTTGATTGACCTTGCTGGTCTTCAACGAGAGTCCATCTTGATTTTTATAAGTGATTATATTGCCGAGTATTATGGGCTAGGAACTATTGAAAAGGCCCCTGCGTGGATAGGTGGTGAGCGTTCTGGTTGCCAATGATGCCATAGATACTCTGACGAAGGAATGATGGGAAATTATGAATCAACCGGATAAATTGGAAGATTGTGATCAGTGATACTATGGTTTTATTAAAGGATTGTTTTAAAACTGGTTGAATCTGTGAAAAGGCAATTTCATATTGGGTGTGTAAGAGGTGTGACTAGTTTTATTTTTGCATGAACATCCGGCTAGGGGGCCTTGGAACTCTTTTCCTTGGTACTCGGGACAAAACCTAACCAAATTCTTAATTGGATCCCATCACTACAGTGGTTGGCTAACCCATGGGACTGGATGGGGTTAGGCTGGACTGATGGATCTGTGAATCGAGACTCAATTTCTGTTATTACGATAGATGAAGTAAATCTCGGATAGTAATTGTTCTATGGATAGGAATCAACGGCTGTGCCTCTTGATGGGGAAAAAAGCGTTGATCCCAATGATCCAAGTGCAAGTTTCTTCCTTGATCTGGCCGAATATCTTTATAGGTGCAGTCGGATCAGTTTGATCACTAATGGTCTTGACTATGTTAGAGTAAAAAGTTATCCTCGAGGAACCGCCCATGCCTTCCGGATAAGGGAAGTTTTTCCGGGTTCGGTTTTGGAAAAACCAGCGGATTAGTCTTTTGTCCGGATATCCGTGGACGAGGCCCCGAGTGTGGGACACTGCCTCGTGCAAGAAGTGCTACTTCCGCTGCTAGTACCTCAAATCCGTCGCGCGGTGGGAACAGGGATCTCACAGTTGGTATTAGAGCAATTTGGCTAATAAAGATCAACTGAGAAGACAAATATGTCAAAAATTTATCAAGAAACACAAAAAGGTTGTAATTGCGTGATATAAGTCATACAATTTGATATTCAAACTGAAATTTATAATTTGGTAATTGGGTCTTCAGATGGAAGTACCGCAACTATATAGAATCCCTAACTTGCTTGAGGCCTAGACATGATGGTATTTACCTTTTAATTCCAAGGGCCGTGACTACCAGTATATACCGAGAGTATAATTGTAGCTCTTTACTGACAGTATATACGAGTAAATCTAAGACTTGAAATTATAAGCGTTAATGCTATCCAGATGATGATTTCGAATGTGGTTGATATGATTTTTAATTCTGTTTGAGAATTGATGAATTGATTTGGATTCTGATTGAAAAATGATGATTTCTGAAATTTAGTTGAAATATAATAACCTGAGCGAAACCACAATGAGGATGAATGGGATGAGTCCCTGTGATGATATTTATAACTGGAATGATGATAATGAATTCAGCAAATCACTATGAGATTAGTGGATTTTGCTGTCAGATTGCTACTGTTAACACTTGACCGGTAGATCAAGTTAAGGGATGACAAATTGAGAACTTGCTTGACTGAAATTCCCGTGGAGGAATGTTCAGAAGAAAATTTTTCGGTCTAATGGACCATTATCATGTTGAAGATATGAATGATATGATCTGAATGAATTGTTATTTAATGATGAGTTCTATATAAGGGATATTTATCCCAGTGTTCTGTTGGGTTGATCAGAATATAAGGAACCCCAGAATAAAATTGGATCTTAAGAAAAAGAGTTGTCCTCTTCCTTGCGAGATGAGGACATCTCACACTTTTTTAAGTGGGGTAGAATGTAAGATTCCCCTCGAGGTATACAGGAGTAAGAATCTCCCTTTCTGATCTTATAATTATTCCCTCTCTAAAATAAAAGAAAAATTCTGTTTTTTTTAATAAAGGAAGACCCTTTCCCTAGAATACTTCTCAGGAGTCCCACCCGCCGTTTTAAGGATTGAGAACAATGAGTTCAGAAGTAAAAATCGGTGTTTTGGATACCAAGGTTTTGGTCTTCATTCAAGTACGGCCCAAAAGAAGTTCTTTATCTCTTGGGGAGTATAAGTAGTTATCCCCGAGATATTGTGGACCAAAGAAAGTAAGTGACAGCCTATGAACTTCTTTTATCTCCTTATCTCAAAGTTCTTAATGCTTTCTATAGAAATATGTGCCAAACCCAAATCATGGAAAGACGGTAAAACTTCAGTGGTGGCAAGATACCGTTGGCTTCTAGGTTACGCTAGCTCCTTCCTTTATATAAGTCGTAACTCCGCTCACAGTAATCTTACTTCCATCGATCTCATTTCTTTCTTAATCTCCTTCATGGCTTGGCAACAGGAATTAGTTTTATCCATGATGATTTCTCACCTTCAAGACGCAAGCAAGTCTGTGAAGAAGGATTTTATAGAACTGTATGAGCGCTCACTTTTTCCTCACCTAGGAACTTCTGTAGCTCAGACCAAATGGCGGACCTATCAAGACATAACTAGGGTAACACCCTGGGGTCAGCAGTACTTTCGTAACAATGTTTGCTTGGCCATGGTTATTGAAGCTTTGGGTTTGGGTCCCCGATACTACTGCATCATGAGATCAAGGCATCTTGGGTTTTCTGAGCGGGTCTTCTTACTGGCGTGTTTTCTTCCTCATCAGAAGATATGCCTTTACCCCGTTTTTGGCTTGCCTCTCAGAGGTCCTTTTGTTAGATCACCTCATCCCACTGAGATATGTGCGGCAATAACCAACAGAATTATTCCCATAGATGAGTTACCTTATACGTGCGTAGCTTGTAAGTGCTGCTTTTGTGATCATATGATGGATGGACTTATGGAAGTGTAAAGAGTTTTTCTATCTTTACTGTATATGTTCCAAGAATGAATAAAGTTTAAATCTTGTTCTTGTCTTGACCCTTACTCTCTTTGAGAATTTTTTATTTGGTGGTTAATCTTAATTAAATTTTTCTCTAAGTCTCATATTCGTGCATCTTGTGAAATTACCCCCAGTTTGCGAGATGAGGACATCTCGCGTTTTTCAAGTGGGAGAGAATGTAAGATTCCTCCCCAGCCTCTCAAGATATCCAGCATCTTTCCCTGTAATCAATTCCCTCTTCAGAATTATAAGAGATCTCGTCTCTGCCTGTTTTGACATAGAGAGAGAAAATATTCTAGAGAGAGAATATTCAGATTTTTAATATTTTTGGATAGAAAATTATCTCATCTTATTAAAATAAGTTCCTCTGAAACAGAAATTCAAAAAGAACTTTCCAATGTGCAATTGGAATTAATTGGAAATGAGTATAAAGGACCTTAGCCTAAGGGTCTAGATTTTCAGAAATTTTTGGATTATGGTCCAATAGCATCAATCCATGTGTAGGGAGGAGATAAATCTAATTTTGTAAAATAAGATACCCAAAAATGAGTAAATGCTCACATAAGATGAAGAGTTGACTATGTACAAGGTTTATTAGTAAGAAACTATGAGTAATATCAAAAATATGAGATATTTTGGGTATCCAAAAATGAGTAAATGCTCACATAAGATGAAGAGTTGAAAATGTACAAGGTTTATTAGTAAAAAACTATGAGCAATATTAAAAATATGAGATATTTTGGGTATCCGAAAATGAGTAAATGCTCACATAAGATGAAGAGTTGAAAATGTACAAGGTTTATTAGTAAAAAACTATGAGCAATATTAAAAATATGAGATATTTTGGGTATAATGATTCTATTTTGACACATATGTAAGGAAGGGGAGTCCATTAAAGGAGGTGCATATTTCACATGCTTGAATGAGTTTTAAACTAAAAAATAATGTGATATTTTTATCTCTCCTCTCTCTTGAACCAAACCAAATAAAAAAGGAACCAAACCGAATCAAAAAGGAACCAAACTAGGTCCAAATCTAGTCCAAATTCAACCAAACTGAAATTGGAAAATTCTAGAAATCAGTTATCTTTGGTTAGAGCCTCCCTCTCCTATAAATAGAACATGAATCCTTTGAAAAAAAGGAGGAGAATTTTACTATTCTAGAACTATGCTGAAATAATGCTAATATTTACTATTCTCTAAAATTCTCTCCAATTTGTAACAAATTGATTTTATTTCGAAAGTGTTATTCTCCTAAAAATAGAATTTATGCATGCGTAAAGAAATCTTATATCAATATAAGAATTCTCTTGTATTCTATAAATAGATACAGAGATGTGGATGTATGCATGTAGATGTAGATATATGGATGTGAATGTGAATGTGGAGGTGGATGTATGCATGTAGATGTAGATGTATAGATGTGGATGTGAATGTGGAGGTGGATGTATGCATGTAGATGTAGATGTATGGAGGTGAATGTGAATGTGGATGTGGATGTATGCATGTAGATGTAGATATATGGATGTGAATGTGAATGTGGATGTGGATGTATGCATGGAGATGTGGATGTATACATGTAGATGTAGATGTATGGATGTGAATGTGAATGTGAATGTGGATGTATGCATGGAGATGTAGATGTATGCATGTAGATGTAGATGTATAGATATGGATGTGAATGTGGAGGTGGATGTATGCATGTAGATGTACATGTATAGATGTGGATGTGAATGTGGAGGTGGATGTATGCATGTAGATGTAGATGTATGGATGTGAATGTGGATGTGGATGTGGATGCAGGCATGGAGATGTGGATATATGCATGTAGATGTAGAAGTATGAATGTGGTTGTGGATGTATGCATGTAGATGTGAATGTACGCATATAGATGTGGATGTATGGATGTGAATGTGCATGTAGATGTGGATGTATGGATGAGGATGCATGAATGTGCATGTAGATGTGGATGTGAAAATAGATGTATGGATGTAGACGTGGATGTATGGATGTAAATGTGGATGTGGATGTGGATATATGTATGGATGCGAATATATGATATGTGATGTCAAGGAATCTGAAGTGATGAGATGGAAAATGATGTGATGGGATGAGTATACATATAAATGGAATATGAAATAAGTAATGTGGATTGATGAGGGATAATGTGGAAAAATGAGAGTTAATATAGAAACTGTATTGTAAACTGTTTGTAAATGCTGTTTGTAAATGATTGTTTTATGTCAAGAATGCTGGGAAAGCATTTTGACCATCTTGTGATTAAGGTCGTGGAGACCTAACTGATAAAGTTGCAACTGTTGACGGAGAGTCAATGGAGGACGTCTCGCGTAGCAAGGTCGACCGAGGTCTTGACCAGCCTCGGTTCGATTAAAATGGTGAGCTTCCGATACGGTGGATGAGGGACCAAGGAAGCGGCCTATGAGTGAAGCGCTAGGTCACCTGCGAAGGATCCTAGAGGGTGCTAACCATACAGTGCTCACGCTCTGGGTCGCCTAGGATACCCACGCGTGCATCGAGGAAGATATTGGAACAAGGAGTAAGAGTTGTTTTCTGAAACCGGGCATGGATCTGGTTGATTGACCTTGCTGGTCTTCAATGGATGAGTCCATGGCTCTTTATATGGATCTGTTGATTGACCTTGCTGGTCTTCAACGAGAGTCCATCTTGATTTTTATAAGTGATTATATTGCCGAGTATTATGGGCTAGGAACTATTGAAAAGGCCCCTGCGTGGACAGGTGGTGAGCGTTCTGGTTGCCAATGATGCCATAGATACTCTGATGAAGGAATGATGGGAAATTATGAATCAACCGGATAAATTGGAAGATTGTGATCAGTGATACTATGGTTTTATTAAAGGATTGTTTTAAAACTGGTTGAATCTGTGAAAAGGCAATTTCATATTGGGTGTGTAAGAGGTGTGACTAGTTTTATTTTTGCATGAACATCCGGCTAGGGGGCCTTGGAACTCTTTTCCTTGGTACTCGGGACAAAACCTAACCAAATTCTTAATTGGATCCCATCACTACAGTGGTTGGGCAGTTGGCTTAACCCATGGGAGTGGATGGGGTTAGGCTGGACTGATGGATCCGTAAATCGAGACTCAATTTTTGTTATTACGATAGATGAAGTAAATCCCAGATAGTAATTGTTCTATAGATAGGAATCAACGGCTGTGCCTCTTGATGGGGAAAAAAGCGTTGATCCCAATGATCCAAGTGCAAGTTTCTTCCTTGATCTGGCCGAATATCTTTATAGGTGCAGTCGGATCAATTTGATCACTAATGGTCTTGACTACGTTAGAGTAAAAAGTTATCCTGGAGGAATCGCCCGTGCTTTCCGGATAAGGGAAGTTTTTCCGGGTTCAGTTTTGGAAAAATCGGCGGATTAGTCTTTTATCGGTATGCGTGGACGAGGCCCCGAGTGTGGGACCCTGCCTCGTGCAAGAAGTGCTACTTCCACTGCTAGTACCCCGAATCCGTTGCGCGGTGGGAACAGGGATCCCACAGTTGGTATCAGAGCAATTTGGCTAATAAAGATCAACTGAGAAGACAAATATGTCAAAAATTTATCAAGAAACACAAAAAGGTTGTAATTGTGTGATATAAGTCATACAATTTGATATTCAAACTGAAATTCGTAATTTGGTAATTGGATCTTCAAATGGAAGTACCGCAACTATATAGAATCCCTGACTTGCTTGAGGCCTAGACATGATGGTATTTACCTTATAATTCCAAGGGCCGTGACTACCAGTATATACCGAGAGTATAACTGCAGCTCTTTACTGACAGTATATACGAGTAAATCTAAGACTTGAAATTATAAGCGTTAATGCTATCCAAATGATGATTTCGAATGTGGTTGATATGATTTTTAATTCTGTTTGAGAATTGATGAATTGATTTGGATTCTGATTGAAAAATGATGATTTCTGAAAATTTAATTGAAATATAATAACCTGAGCGAAACCACAATGAGGATGAATGGGACGAGTCCCTGTGATGATATTCATAACTGGAATGATGATAATGAATTCAGCAAATCACTATGAGATTAGTGGATTGTGTTGTCAGATTGCTACTGTTAACACTTGACCGGTAGGTCAAGTTAAGGGATGACAAATTGAGAACTTGCTTGACTGAAATTCCCGTGGGAGGAATGTTCAGAAGAAAATTTTTTGGTCTAATGGACCATTATCATGTTAAAGATATGAATGATATGATTTGAATGAATTGTTATTTAATGATGAGTTCTATATAAGGGATATTTATCCCAGTGTTCTGTTGGGTTGACCAGAATATAAGGAACCCCAGAATAAAATTGGATCTTAAGAAAAAGAGTTGTCCTCTACCTTGCGAGATGAGGACATCTCGCACTTTTTTAAGTGGGGTAGAATGTAAGATTCCCCTCTAGGTATACATGAGTAAGAATCTCCCTTTCTGATCTTATAATTATTCCCTCTCTAAAATAAAAGAAAAATTCTAAATTTTTTAAAAAAAGGAAGACCCTTTCCCCTAGAATACTTCTCAGGAGTCCCACCTGTTTTTAAGGATTCAGAACAATGAGTTCAGAAGTAAAAATCGGTGTTTTGGATACCAAGGTTTTGGTCTTCATTCAAGTACGGCCCAAAAGAAGTTCTTTATCTCTTGGGGAGTATAAGTAGTTATCCCCCAGATATTGTGGACCAAAGAAAGTAAGTGACTTAGCCTACGAACTTCTTTTATCTCCTTATCTCAAAGTTCTTAATGCCTTCTATAGAAATATGTGCCAAACCCAAATCATGGAAAGACGGTAAAACTTCAGTGGCAAGATACCATTGGCTTCTAGGTTACGCTAGCTCCTTTCTTTATATAAGTCGTAACTCCGCTCATAGTAATCTTACGATCTCATTTCTTTCTTAATCTCCTTCATGGCTTGGCAACAGGAATTAGTTTTATCCATGATGATTTCTCACCTTCAAGACGCAAGCAAGTCTGTGAAGAAGGATTTTATAGAACTGTATGAGCGTTCACTTTTTCCTCACCTAGGAACTTCTGTAGCTCAGACCAAATGGCGGACCTATCAAGACATAACTAGGGTAACACCCTAGGGTCAGCAGCAGTACTTTCGTAACAATGTCCGCTTGGCCATGGTTATTGAAGCTTTGGGTTTGGGTCCCCGATACTACTGCATCATGAGATCAAGGCATCTTGGGTTTTCTGAGCGGGTCTTCTTACTGGTGTGTTTTCTTCCTCATCAGAAGATATGCCTTTACCCCGTTTTTGACTTGCCTCTCAGAGGTCCTTTTGTTAGATCACCTCATACCACTGAGATAGGTGCGACAATAACCAACAGAATTATTCCCATAGATGAGTTACCTTATACGTGCGCAGCTTGTGAGTGCTGCTTTTGTGATCATATGATGGACGGGCTTATGGAAGTGTAAAGAGTTCTTCTATCTTTACTGTATATGTTCCAAGAATGAATAAAGTTTAAATCTTGTTCTTGTCTTGACCCTTACTCTCTTTGAGACTTTTTTATTTGGTGCTTAATCTTAATTTAATTTTTCTCTAAGTCTCATATTCGTGCATCTTGTGAAATTACCCCCAGTTTGCGAGATGAGGACATCTCGCGTTTTTCAAGTGGGAGAGAATGTAAAATTCCTCCCCAGCCTCTCAAGATATCCAGCATCTTTCCCTGTAATTAATTCCCTCTTCAGAATTATAAGAGATCTCGTCTCTGCCTGTTTTGACATAGAGTGAGAGAAAATATTCTAGAGAGAGAATATTCAGATTTTTAATATTTTTGGATAATTATCTCATCTTATTAAAATAAGTTCCCCTGAAACAGAAATTCAAAAAGAACTTTCCAATGTGCAATTGGAATTAATTGGAAATGAGTATAAAGGACCTTAGCCTAAGGGTCTAGATTTTCAGAAATTTTTGGATTATGGTCCAATAGCATCAATCCATGTGTAGGGAGGAGATAAATCCAATTTTGTAAAATAAGATACCTAAAAATGAGTAAATGCTCACATAAGATGAAGAGTTGACTATGTACAAGGTTTATTAGTAAGAAACTATGAGTAATATCAAAAATATGAGATATTTTGGGTATCCAAAAATGAGTAAATGCTCACATAAGATGAAGAGTTGAAAATGTACAAGGTTTATTAGTAAAAAACTATGAGCAATATTAAAAATATGAGATATTTTGGGTATCCAAAAATGAGTAAATGCTCACATAAGATGAAGAGTTGAAAATGTACAAGGTTTATTAGTAAAAAACTATGAGCAATATTAAAAATATGAGATATTTTGGGTATAATGATTCTATTTTGACACATATGTAAGGAAGGGGAGTCCATTAAAGGAGGTGCATATTTCACATGCTTGAATGAGTTTTAAACTAAAAAATAATGTGATATTTTTATCTCTCCTCTCTCTTGAACCAAACCAAATAAAAAAGGAACCAAACCGAATCAAAAAGGAACCAAACTAGGTCCAAATCTAGTCCAAATTCAACCAAACTGAAATTGGAAAATTCTAGAAATCAGTTATCTTTGGTTAGAGCCTCCCTCTCCTATAAATAGAACATGAATCCTTTGAAAAAAAGAAGGAGAATTTTACTATTCTAGAACTATGCTGAAATAATGCTAATATTTACTATTCTCTAAAATTCTCTCCAATTTGTAAGAAATTGGAGCTTCCCTCTTTCTTCAATCTCCATTGGTGGCTCCATCAACATACTAAACCAATTGATTGGTTGGGGGCCTCTACCGTGAACAAAGAATCAAGCAATTTGTAAGGTAAGTGGTGAATTTTGAGCTTTTCTATAATCTCTCAATGTTTCTCTCTTCTCAACCCCTCTCAAGCTTGAGAAGCTTAATTGGAATGGTTTTTGAATGCTATTGAAGTAATTAATGAATAATAGAAAAGAATTACATAAATTTACATTTATGCTTAATTCTAATGGTTTTTATGTAATATCTCTCTCTCACTAAAGAAATGGTCATACTCATGACCTATTCTCAATCCAAATGAAGCTTTTCATAAAGCTTTTTTTTAATCCAAGATTAATCTATGCTTAAGACCAAATTAATGGCTTTCCCTATGCTTTTAGTTTATGAATATTGATGATTCAATCCATTATGGGTTAATGATCCAATTAGGGATCATTCTAATCATTCCCTTAATGTGATAAGCTTTATCTTTTAAAATAATTGAGATTTATCAGTCATAGTAGCGGAGCTATGGTAAAATTTTTATAAAAATTACTCATAAAATAATTTCATTCAAAGCATGAAAAGATGATTTTCTACCATATTCTAGGAATTATCATCCTAGATTAATTAAAAGAATTTTATTATAATCATCGAGAATTTGATTTTTATGTTATGCATAATTAAGATACATAAGAGACATTATTTTATTAAAAGAATGATTTTTCATAGAAAATGAATTGTATGCATAAACATATGCATAAAGGATAAAAATTTTACATTAAAAGAATGATTTTTATCATAAAAGAATTGTATGCATAAACATATGCTTAAAGGATATAATTTTTATATTAAGAGTGTGATTTTCATCATAAATGGAATTTTTGCATAAATAAGATGCATAAGAGAAATTCTTTTATTCTAAAAGTGTAATTCCTACTAAATTGGATTTATGCATAGGAAGATGCATAAAAGATTGATTTTATTTCGAAAGTGTTATTCTCCTAAAAATAGAATTTATGCATGCATAAAGAAATCTTATATCAAATATAAGAATTCTCTTGTATTCTATAAATAGATACAGAGATGTGGATGTATGCATGTAGATGTAGATATATGGATGTGAATGTGAATGTGGAGGTGGATGTATGCATGTAGATGTAGATGTATAGATGTGGATGTGAATGTGGAGGTGGATGTATGCATGTAGATGTAGATGTATGGAGGTGAATGTGAATGTGGATGTGGATGTGGATGTATGCATAGAGATGTGGATGTATGCATGTAGATGTAGATATATGGATGTGAATGTGAATGTGGATGTGGATGTATGCATGGAGATGTGGATGTATACATGTAGATGTAGATGTATGGATGTGAATGTGGATGTATACATGGAGATGTGGATGTATGCATGTAGATGTAGATGTATAGATGTGGATATGAATGTGGAGGTGGATGTATCCATATAGATGTAGATGTATAGATGTGGATGTGAATGTGGAGGTGGATGTATGCATGTAGATGTAGATGTATGGATGTGAATGTAGATGTGGATGTGGATGCATGCATGGAGATGTGGATATATGCATGTAGATGTAGATGTATGAATGTGGTTGTGGATGTATGCATGTACATGTGAATGTACGCATATAGATGTGGATGTATGGATGTGAATGTGCATGTAGATGTGGATGTGAAAATAGACGTATGGATGTAGATGTGGATGTATGGATGTAAATGTGGATGTGGATGTGGATATATGTATGGATGTGAATATATGATATGTGATGTGAAGGAATCTGAAGTGATGAGATGGAAAATGATGTGATGGGATGAGTATACATATAAATGGAATATGGAATAAGTAATGTGGATTGATGAGAGATAATGTGGAAAAATGAGAGTTAATATAGAAACTGTATTGTAAACTGTTTGTAAATGATTGTTTTATGTCAAGAATGCTGGGAAAGCATTTTGACCATCTTGTGATTAAGGTCGTGGAGACCTAACTGATAAAGTTGCAACTGCTGACTCTCCTCCATTGACGGAGAGTCAATGGAGGACGTCTCGCGTAGCAAGGTCGACCGAGGTCTTGACCAGCCTCGGTTCGATTAAAATGGTGAGCTTTCGGTACGGTGGATGAGGGACCAAGGAAGCAGCCTATGAGTGAAGCGCTAGGTCACCTGCCGAAGGATCCTAGAGGGTGCTGACCATACGGTGAGCTGGGTAATGAGCAAACTCATGGCCACTTTAGAGTCTTGCCACTAGGAATTTATGATGGAATCCTTGGGATGGATTGGTTAATTGCAAACAAAGCTAGCATTCATTGTAACCAGGGGAGTATCACTTTTGAAAATGAGCATGGCCAAGTAATATTTGTTCAGGGAATCACAGGAAAACCTAAGTCTAGGGTAGTCAAGGCAAAACATCTTCTCAAGGGGACACGTAAGGGTCAGCAAGTTTTCTTAGTCAAACTCAACAAAGTCATTGAACCTAGTATGGAGACAGAACCCTCTTGGCTCCAAGAATTCTCTGACATCTTCCCTGACGAGCTTACAGGGCTACCGCCTCCTCGAGAAGTCGACCATGAAATCGAGGTGATCCGTGGAGCTCAACCCGTCTCAAAAACTCCCTATAAAATGTCCCTTCCTGAAGCCATTGAACTTAAGGAGCAACTTTCCCAACTCATTGAACAAGGATTTGTACGCCCCAGTAGCTCTCCGTGGGGAGCACCTGTTCTTTTCCAAAAAAAGAAGGACGGGACTCTCCGCCTCTGCATAGATTATCGAGGGCTCAATCAAGTCACTGTCAAAAATAAGTATCCTATCCCTCGTATCGATGAACTTCTTGACAGGCTTCATGGGGCCAAAGTCTTCTCAAAAATAGATTTGAGGTCTGGTTACTATCAGATCAAAGTCAAGGAAGCAGATATACCCAAAACAGCCTTCAATACCCGTTATGGCCACTATGAGTTTACTGTAATGTCATTCGGGTTAACCAATGCTCCTGCAACCTTCAACCGCCTAATGCAAGATATATTCCGCCCGTACTTGGATGAGTTTGTGCTTGTTTTCTTTGATGACATCCTAATCTACTCCAAATCAATGGAAGAGCATGAGGAGCATGTGCGTAGAGTTCTGCAATTGCTGCGCAGACACAAACTCTATGCCAAGAAGAGCAAATGTACCTTCTTTACTCATCAAATTGAGTATCTTGGATTCATCGTCTCCAAAGACGGCATCTCAGTAGACCCCGCCAAGGTCAAGGATATTCTAGAATGGCCACCCCCTAAATCAGTTCGTGAAGTTCGTGGATTCTTGGGAATCACAGGTTGGTATAGGATTTTTATCAAAGATTATGCCTTGGTAGCTGCACCCTTGACAGATCTTCTTAAGAAGGATTGCAAAATAGTGTGGCTGCCAATCCATCAAAACAGCTTTGATCAGCTGAAAGTCATTATTACTTCTGCCCCAGTCTTAAAGCTTCCTGATTTCTCCAAGGAATTTGAAGTGGTTACCGATGCTAGTAGCCTAGCACTTGGTGGTGTCTTAGGCCAAGAAGAAAGACCAGTCGCTTATACTTCCTGCAAGCTGAAGCAATATGAAGCAAACTATGCCACCCATGATTTGGAACTCTTAGCAGTTGTTCATTGCCTCAAATTATGGAGACATTATCTCTTGGGAGGCAAATTCCAGCTTGTAACTGACCACAAAAGTCTAAAGTGAATCTTCACCCGCCTAACCTCAACATGCGGCAAAGGAGATGGATTGAAATTCTACAAGAATATGATTTCGACATCAAATTCTGCCCTGGGAAACATAATGTGGTAGCAGATGCACTTAGCCGCAAATCTTTCTTGAATGCAGTTTCAATGCCAAATAATCCCATACTGGTCAAGGTGGAAGAAGTCTCATCTCATGACCCAGATTATCAAAGGATGATAAAGTTAGTAGAAGAAGGGGGACATTCAGAGAAAGAGAAGAATCTAATCAAGGGATACTCCACTCATGAAGGAAGCCTCTACTTCAATCACAAGCTATGTATCCCTAAGGATCCTGCTTTAAAGAAACTAATCCTCCATGAAGCTCATGATAGCCCTGTTGCAGGACACCCAGGTTATGCAAAAACATTAAATGCAGTAAGAAGGAGCTT
This sequence comes from Cibotium barometz, assembly GCF_041138505.1. Taxonomy (NCBI): domain Eukaryota; kingdom Viridiplantae; phylum Streptophyta; class Polypodiopsida; order Cyatheales; family Cibotiaceae; genus Cibotium; species Cibotium barometz. The sequence goes on along the minus strand of NC_141091.1, from coordinate 6,933,979 downwards.
TCATTGGGCAGGCTTGAAAAATGATGTGCTTCGGTACTTGAAACAATGTCTCTCATGCCAAAGGATCAAGGTTGAAAGGGTCAAGATGCCTGGAAAGCTTCAACCCTTAGATATTCCCCAAATGAAGTGGGAGTGCATTAGTATGGATTTTGTCACAAGTCTCCCCACTGTTCATCAAGGAGGATATGACTCCATTCTAGTAGTAGTGGACTTACTTACCAAAGTATCTCACCTTATACCAGCAAAAAAGACCTTCAAAGCTTCTGATGTTGCTCGAATATTCATCAAGGAAGTCTTCAAACTTCATGGTCTCCCAAAAAGGATAGTAAGTGATCGGGATTCTGACTTCACCTCAAAATTCTGGCAGTCTCTATTTCAAGCTCTGGGGACTCAACTTTGCTTTAGCACAGCTTATCACCCAGAGACCGATGGCCAGACTGAAAGAGTCAATCAAGTAATTGAAGACATTCTCAGAGCATACTGTGGACGGGAACCCAGAAGGTGGATTCAATACCTTCCTCTGGTAGAATTTGCCTACAATGCGTCTTATCATCAAAGCATAGGAATGTCACCATTCAAAGCACTCTATGGGCAAGAATGCTTGTCTCCTCTAAATTTCTCTGATCCGACCATAAGAGTTGAGGCATCCAGGAAAATGCTCGAAGAGATGGAGGAACAAACCAAAGCTATCCAAAAGGATATTAAAGCTGCCCAAGATCGACAAAAGCATTATGCTGACAACAAGAGGTCTGAAAGGATCTTCAAGGAAGGAGACAAAGTTCTTCTACGAGTGCGCCCCAAACGAAGTTCTCTATCACTTGGGAAATATAAGAAGCTCAGCCCTAGGTATTGTGGTCCTTATACAGTTATCAAGTGTCTAGGTAAAAGTGCCTATAAACTCCAACTTCCAGCCCATATCAAAGTCCATAATGTATTTCATGTAAGTTTGTTAAAGCCATATGTCCCGAGTCTCGATCATATTCTTGATGATGAACAAGTTGTAATCCCTACTCAAGGAGTCCTTGAATTACTGCCCAATAGCATCATAGATTCTAGGGAAAGGCAACTCTGAAATAGAACTCTTGTAGAACATCTAGTTCAGTAGAAAGATTACCCTGAAGAGGATGCAACTTGGGAAGATGAAGCTGCACTCTTAAAGGATTATCCCCAATTCATGACGAGATGAGGACATCTCGATTTCTTTAAGGGGGGAAGGATGTAACGTACCCATCTTCACTAATAAAGAAATGTCCATGTAATTATGAGTTTTTTTTGGTATAAATATCAATAATTTTATTATTTGAGTCATTTCCACTTAGAATCTTCAAATTTTGAGCCCAAATTTGGAATCTGCGTGCGATTTTACCCTAATATAGGATTTTACAGCATCCAAAACGGACACCGGATCAAGCCTATACGCTAATTTCAATCATTTTAGTTAGAAAATGGCGACCTTTAAACCTTAATAAATGCTCGACCACACGTCCGATTGACGAACGGTCTGAACCCCTGCGACCAGGAGAACCGCCCGAACAAAAAAAAATTTCGTCCCCCGGGGCGGTCCGGCACGCAAATCGAAGTGGGCGTCCCAAATTTGGGTACCCCGCCTCAAAATTTGGTCCGTACACACTTACTAGGGCGCCCGTACAATGGCCGCCCAAGAACCAAAGGACGGCCGCCTACTGTTTGGTCCACGCGTACCCTTGGGCGGACACCCAGACCGGATAAGGTACATGCGTACCACTCCTTTCCCAGACAACCGACACCGTACCTTTCCGGTAGACCCATGCAGGCCACTGATCCATAGCCTTTGAAGGTACACCGTCCTTTCGTCCCTGCTTTGCGCAGCGCCCGCACCCTCACCCCTCAGCTATATAAACCCCCGGGGTGCTCCTCAGTCGGCACGCACTTCTGTGTAGCGTATGCCCTGTTGTGCCGTAGCGTACTTGCTGCAAGTACAGCCGCCCTTGCAGCCACCCCTCTCACACCCCCTCATTTGGCTCTTTTCAGATAAGCCAATTTTCCTCCATCCTCCTCTTGCCATGGACCAGTGTCCTTAACTCTTCTCCCCCCCCCCCCCCCCCCCCCCCCCCCCCGCGTGTGAATAGACTTACAGAGAGGCTTGCAGCAACCCCTCCCAGCCCTCTCCACGTTTTTGCCTTTGGCCTTAAGGACATCTCACAATTCCTCCCCCCCCCCCCATTTGCGTAGACTTTAGTAAGGGATTTTTGGCTCAAGCGAGGGTTCGTGCGCCATTTTCTTTTGCTCATACGGTGAGCAAACGAGCTCGGAATTCAGATCCGACTGAAGCGTTTCGATCGCAGCAGCGAGCTCTACAAGGCGATGCCTAAGATGGCCTCATCCCAGAGACGGCAAAATATTACCTCAAGAGGTGCACGTAACAATGAGATGGGGGAAGATGCGCCCAACGCAGCTCCAGTCCGCCCTTTTCAAGTCCCTCAAGGAAACGGTGGCCAGGTTAGCTTGGTTAATTTTCAAAAGAAGAGATTTTTTCTTAAATTAGTATTAATGAATGGTGTCTTTTCCTCTTAAAATGACGACATAAAAATTATATGAAATTATGAATTATGTGATGTTGTCTTCGATAAATTGCGCTGAAATTGCTATCTTCATGAATTGTGAATGCTATACTTAGAAAATTGCATTGAAGTTATTATCTTTGGAATTCAAGATTTTTTTTGGCTTCAACGCTAACTCCGTTCCGTGCTTGTGTAGCCGGGCGGCGTCGTTAGCAAAGCCCGGTAATGGTCCAAGGTATCCCTCATACCTTTGGAAGAATAAGGATCGCCGATTGAGGCCAGAGATTATGAGGCTGCCTAGTTCTGAGGGCCCAGGCTAGTGCGGTAAATAAGCCCACCCTAGTGCGCAGACATCCCTCTGACGGGCGGGAGGATCGAGCGATGGAGCCTGAGAGGGGGACAGGCCGGCTTGAGTCCTCGCTAGCGGCCGACGATGAGGTGTATGGTCCGGTAGGGTTTTGCCCAGCATGTAGAGGCTGGAAGGCCGAATTCTAGATCATCGGCAGAATAAGAATAAGAGAGCCGGATTGGCTTGTATGGAAATGGATTCATGTATAAACTTTTTATATAATTGCATCTTGTCTTTGGTATGATTGTATTGTGTAAGAAGGCTGTTATAACGAACCTTGTGAAGAAGGACCCTAATTAAGGAATATGCTTATTTATGTCAAACAGTGTGGTAGTATTAATTAGAAAACAAATTGATGCGTAAGTAGGGTGGAAAGTGGGAGGATGGAATGCCCTGACGGCACCATCCTACGGATGGGTGGACCCGATTAGTCGGGTAGCTTTCCAATAGATTAAGTGAAAGCCCTACGTTAGATAGTTAGGTTCTTGGGCAACTCTATTCTAGGAAACTAGGTCAGCGGCTGTGCCTTGCATAAGATGAGGAAAAAAGCGTTGTCTCTAGACATCAAGTCTAGTAGTTGCCCAATTTTTGATCAATTGCCCTATGGGTGATTTGATGTTTAGGAAATCACGCTCCCCCTGCGGGATAGAGCTAAGTCATACCTATGAATCGTATCCTTGAATCTCTTCAGGGTCAAGGTGTCGATGAATAGGAAATTTTTCCCAAGATAAGACTTAGCGGACTATCTTAAGTGTTTCTCCCATTTTTAAAGGGAGGAACCTTACAGAGGAAGAGAGAGTTGTGTGACAGATAGAGAGAAGAAACATTAGATGATATTTTTAATGTTTTTGTGAGTTCCTAAAGAGGTAAATAATGTACTGTTTTAATTTTTAAGTAAATAGAGGGAGAAAAAAGAAATTATTAGGAATTATGTATATTTTAAGAGAGAAAAAAAGAAATCCTTATCTACACATCTATCGTGTTGTGAAATGTATCATGAGAGAGAGAGAGAGAAAGAGTTGTGAAGTGTATCATGAGAGAGAGAGAGGGGGGTAGGAAGAGAGAGAGATATTCATTTTTTGAGTTACGAATCACGATATTATAAAATAAAACATTTAGACAATATGATGTAAACTTTGATCCATGAAATACTCATGCCGCGTTAGCAACCAAGTATCGCATGGATCAAACACAATAAAAACAATACAAGTCAAATCAAACAAATTTACGACATTTTTTCGACCGCGTTAACGATCATATGCTGTAATATGCAAGCAAATTTATGACATTTTTTCGACCGCGTTAACGATCAAATGCCGCAATATGCAAAAAACAATTTATGCACTATAGCGGACGACACCAACTTGCCACGTTAACGACAAAATGCCGCTCGATTCTATGGGAATACGAATAGGATGCGAACATACACTGGCCGCGTTACCGACCATATGCCCGCATTTGACAAAGGGAAGGGAAGGGAAGGTGACATCGCCATAACGATACTATGCTTGTCGCGTTACCGACTAGTACCGCGCTACGGCGTGCCATACTTACCATAGGACACAGACTAGCCGCGTTACCGACTAAGTGCCCCAGGGTAAGCACCATTCCGAAGAATGGCCTAACACACACACCTGTCGTGTGGCGGACCACCCACATCCTGCCGCGCATTGCGACAATGGGCGGCTGCCCACACGAACACACACCCACACAAAAATCTCTCGTGTGGCAGACCACCCACATCCTGCCGCGCATTGCGACAGTGGGCGGTTGCCCGCACGAACACACACCCACATACACACAGACACACACACACACACACACACAAGTTTTATTACCTGTGTATGCTGTCAGCAAAATGAACTCCCAAAGGGCCCCCCGGGCCCATATATATAGGAAATTGTATCTCGCCAGGCTGGATGACGACCCCGCCGGGCCCATATATATAGGAAATTATACCCCGCCAGGCTGGATGACGACCCCGCCGGGACCCGCCGGGGTTTACTTTTTCCCGGCGGTCCCGCCGGGAATAGCAAAAGCCCGGCGGGATTTTATCCGGTTACCAGGTCGCTTGCCACCGGCTTTTTTGAGAACATGTTAACATGTTAATAACATGTTAACACATGTTATTAACAAAAAAAAATTGTGATCACGTGAATATAAAATCATTGTTTATGATAAAAAATCATTCTTTTAATAAAAGAATGTCTCTTATGCATCTTAATTATGCACAACATAAAAATCAAATTCTGCATGATTACAATAAAATTCTTTTAATTAATCTAGGATGATAATTCCTAGAATATGGTAGGAAATCCTCTTTTCATGCTTTGAATGAAATTATTTTATGAGTAATTTTTATAAAAATTTTACCATAGCTCCGCTACTATGACTGATAAATCTCAATTATTTTAAAAGATAAAGCTTATCATTAAGAGAATTAGTAGAATGATCCCTAATTGGATCATTAACCCATAATGGATTGAATCATCAATATTCATAAACTAAAAGCATAGGGAAAGCCATTAATTTGGTCTTAAGCATAGATTAATCTTGGATTAAGAAAAAGCTTTATGAAAAGCTTCATTTGGATTGAGAATAGGTCATGAGTATGACCATTTCTTTAGTGTGAGAGAGATATTACATAAAAACCATTAGAATTAAGCATAAATGTAAATTTATGTAATTCTTTTCTATCATTCATTAATTACTTCAATAGCATTCAAAAACCATTCCAATTAAGCTTCTCAAGCTTGAGAGGGGTTGAGAAGAGAGAAACATTGAGAGATTATAGAAAAGCTCAAAATTCACCACTTACCTTACAAATTGCTTGATTCTTTGTTCACGGTAGAGGCCCCCAACCAATCAATTGGTTTAGTATGTTGATGGAGCCACCAATGGAGATTGAAGAAAGAGGGAAGCTCCAATTTCTTACAAATTGGAGAGAATTTTAGAGAATAGTAAATATTAGCATTATTTCAGCATAGTTTTAGAATAGTAAAATTCTCCTCCTTTTTTTCAAAGGATTCATGTTCTATTTATAGGGGAGGGAGGCTCTAACCAAAGCTAACTGATTTCTAGAATTTTCTAATTTCAGTTTGGTTGAATTTGGACTAGATTTAGACCTAGTTTGGTTCCTTTTTTATTCGGTTTGGTTCCTTTTTTATTTGGTTTGGTTCAAGAGAGAGGAGAGACAAAAATATCACATTATTTTTGAGTTTAAAACTCATTTAAGCATGTGAAATATGCACCTCCTTTAATGGACTCCCCTTCCTTACATATGTGTCAAAATGGAATCATTATACCCAAAATATCTCATATTTTTAATATTGCTCATAGTTTTTTACTAATAAACCTTGTACATTTTCAACTCTTCATCTTATGTGAGCATTTACTCATTTTTGGATACCCAAAATATCTCATATTTTTAATATTGCTCATAGTTTTTCACTAATAAACCTTGTACATTTTCAACTCTTCATCTTATGTGAGCATTTACTCATTTTTGGATACCCAAAATATCTCATATTTGTGATATTATTACTCATAGTTTCTTACTAATAAACCTTGTACATAGTCAACTCTTCATCCTATGTGAGCATTTACTCATTTTTGGGTATCTTCTTTTACAAAATTGGATTTATCTCCTTCCTACACATGGATTGATGCTATTGGCCCATAGGAACCTTAATTGGACCATGATCCAAAAATTTCTGAAAATCTAGACCCTTAGGCTAAGGTCCTTTTAGGGTAAGGTCATTTATACCCATTTCCAATTAATTCCAATTGCACATTGGAAAGTTCTTTTTGAATTTCTGTTTCAGGGGAACTTATTTTAATAAGATGAGATAATTTTCTATCCAAAAATATTAAAATTTTGAATATTTTCTCTCTAGAATATTTTCTCTCTCTATATAAAAATAGGCAAAGACGAGATCTCTTATAATTCTGAAGAGAGAATTGATTACAGGGAAAGATGCTGGATATCTTGAGAGGCCGGGGAGGAATCTTACATTCTCTCCCACTTGAAAAACGCGAGATGTCCTCATCTCGCAAACTGGGGGTAATTTCACATGGTTAGGTTTTGTCCCGAGTACCAAGGAAAAGAGTTCCAAGGCCCCCTAGCCGGATGTTCATACAAAAATAAAACTAGTCACACCACTTACACACCCAATATGAAATTGCCTTTTCACATATTCAACCAGTTTTAAAACAATCCTTTAATAAAACCATAGTATCACTGATCACAATCTTCCAATTTATCCGGTTGATTCATAATTTCCCATCATTCCTTCATCAGAGTATCTATGGCATCATTGGCAACCAGAACGCTCACCACCTGTCCACGCAGGGGCCTTTTCAATAGTTCCTAGCCCATAATACTCGGCAATATAATCACTTATAAAAATCAAGATGGACTCTCGTTGAAGATCAACAAGATCAACCAACAGATCCATATAAAGAGCCATGGACTCATCCATTGAAGACTAGCAAGGTCAATCAACCAGATCCATGCCATGTACAAGGTTTATTAGTAAAAAACTATGAGCAATATTAAAAATATGAGATATTTTGGGAATAATGATTTTATTATGACACATATGTAAGGAAGGGGAGTCCCTTAAATGCTCACATAAGATGAAGAGTTTAAAATGTACAAGGTTTATTAGTAAAAAACTATGAGCAATATTAAAATGATTCCATTATGACACATATGTAAGGAAGGGGAGTTTTTTAAAGGAGGTGCATATTTCACATAAGATGAAGAGTTGAAAATGTACAAGGTTTATTAATAAAAAACTATGAGTAATATTAAAATGATTCCATTATGACACATATGTAAGGAAGGGGAGTTCTTTAAAGGAGGTGCATATTTCACATGCTTGAATGAGTTTTAAACTCATAAAAATTGAGATATTTTAATGGTATGGGGAAGGCCCGGATTTTCCATGGCCTCTTAAGTACCAAGAGTCTTGAAAAACCCGCACTGGGCGCCCATTGCCAACCCAAACATGCTCTAATTGTGACCAGACTTTGCAAGCATGTGGGGGAGACCCACCCCCACATGCTTGCAAAGTTTGGTCCCCATCGGAGCATGTTTGGGTACGATGGTATGGGGAAGGCCCGGATTTTCCATGGCCTCTTAAGCACCAAGAGACTTGAAAAACCCGCACTGGGCGCCCATTGCCAATCCAAACATGCTCCGATGGGGACCAAACTATGCAAGCATGTGGGGGGGACCCACCCCCACGTAACAAAGCATAAGACTCTATGTCTTTTTCAACAAGGGGAGGATTCTATTTATAGGAAAATTTGAGCTCCTAACCAAACAAACCGATTCTAGAATTTTCCAAGTCAGTTTGGTCACATTTTGACCATTTTTAGGTCAGTTAAGCTAACTTTTTGGAACTAGACTTGAATGAGGAGAGAGGAGAGATGAAATATCTCAATTTTTATGAGTTTAAAACTCATTCAAGCATGTGAAATATGCACCTCCTTTAAAGAACTCCCCTTCCTTACATATGTGTCCTAATGGAATCTTGACAGAAAATCTGCACAGTAGGACGATTTTGCCTGCGCAGTACTTGGAATGCAAGAACGGAGGGCGAAATGACTTCAGATCAAAATTCTGAAACGAACAAGCCCTACGGGCTTTCCCACGGCATATACTAACCTGCTTTGTTTGAGGCTTTGCCTTTGGTCTCCACACCTGTTTTAAGGTTTTTGATTATTGAAACACTCTGTGGTGAGTAAGGCTTTTGGTGACTGTACTTTTAGCAGCTTTTTTGACTGTTTGTGCTACCAAGTGTTTAGGAATCCACGCCTGCCCATCTACAGTGTAATGAAGAGATGTTTTTGGAACCCATACCTACTTGGTTGACTTTGTAGGGAATTTCGCACTTGTCGGTTGGGTTTGATTTCTCTTCTTTGACTTACGTGACTTTCGAGATGGCAGCAAATAATGTTCTCATAGTTATACTTCATACCAACACCAAACAGGGATAGGATGAAATTCCTAAGTTCATCATCACAAAGTACTGTGATGTTTGCATTTAATGAGACATTGGGCTTGTGTAATTACCATCAATTATCTAGCAACCTATGGCTTCGCAGCAAGCTCAATCATTATCTGTGGATTGATAATGTGGTTATTAGTAGTTTGGAATTTTTCTTGATAGATGGTACAACCCACCCAAATAATTCATAAGTATGTAACCGCTTATGAAGGGTAATAATATGCAACAATGAAGCACTTTGTTACAAGTGTGAAACCACTGATCTGTTGCAAAGCAGTTTATCAATAGTACCACCATATGTGCGTAGACACTATACCACATCTTCGTTGCAAGATGTTTAAAAGTTTCTTGGAAGGACTCAAGAATATAACATATGAACAATTGGTATCAGAGCAGGCTTCCTCCTCCCGGGCAGCATCACCGGCACCTGCCGCTTCGTCTCCTCCGATTGCGACGAGGTTTCACGAGCGTCGCCCAGTGCGGGTTTTTCAAGTCTCTTGGTGCTTAAGAGGCCATGGAAAATCCGGGCCTTCCCCATACCATCGTACCCAAACATGCTCCGATGGGGACCAAACTTTGCAAGCATGTGGGGGTGGGTCCCCCCCACATTCTTGCAAAGTTTGGTCACAATCAGACCATGTTTGGGTTGGCAATGGGCGCCCAGTGCGGGTTTTTCAAGACTCTTGGTGCTTAAGAGGCCATGGAAAATCCGGGCCTTCCCCATACCATCGTACCCTAACATGCTCCGATGGGGAATTTAATTGGCCTTATTATCGTAATTTCATGCATCCATATACCTCTCATATGATATGAACCTTCAAATTCCTTATTCTATACCCCCATGTAATATGGTACTTAACAAATTGTCATGGAAAAACGTAAGGGAATCAATACTTTATGCAAGCTAACCTATGATAGCAATTTCATAATCCTAGTATCATCTTGTAGAATACCTCTATTCGTCATGCACATTACTTCACATGAATCTTGCACCAATCCTCTTCTATTTACTCATAGAAATACTTGTTGAATTCGGTTATCTTTAACCCTTCTATCCCTATTTCTTGACCTAATTTTGCTCTAGCTCATGATTCCTTGTAGCCAAGGGTGGGCTTGACGTTCCTCTCTTGAATTAAGGGACCTCTTCACATTTAACATGGAAGGACTCGTGTCCTTCTCTCTTCACATTTAACATGGAAGGACTCGTGTCCTTCTCTCGACACTTTCTATATAAAAGAACTTTATCATAGCCTCTGGCTATAATTATGGCTTCTGAAATAGAGGATGGTTTTGCATTCTTGACGAGGTTATTCAATGGTAGATTAAGCTTCCAAATGAATCGATGGAGAAGAGTTACCTCATCCATCTCTAAAGCAAATTGGAGAAGTTTAACAAAAGTTTGGTGGTATTCTTTTAGGGTCTTCCTTTCTTGGGTTAGCTCCAAAAATTCATTCATTTTATCCTCTCGAAATCCTGGAGGACAAAACCTTCTCTCGAAGGTGTACTTTCATGGCATCCCCCCATAAATGATTTTGGCTCCCGTGGTTAGATTGACAACAGTGCTTCCAACTAATTTGGCCTTTCTTACGATTTTAAAATGAGCAAGGGTGAACTTGCTTCTTTCATTGTATCCTCTGGGAATCACACATCCTAAGTTAGACCCATGTTTATCTGGAATCATACACCTCATCGTCGGGCCGCTGGTGGCAAGAGGACTCAAGCTGGTGGCGAGAGGACTCAAGCCGGCGACATGTCGCCCTCTCAGGCTCCATCGCTCAATTCTCCCACCCCTCAGAGGGATGTCTATGCACTAGGGTGGGCTAATTCACCGCACTAGCTTGGGCCCTAAAAATTAGGCAGCATCATAATCACCCGCCTCAATCGGTGAACCTCATTCTCCCAATGGTATGAGGGATACCATGGGCCAACTCTCCGGGCCTTACCAACATCTCCGCCGTTCGGCTATACAAGCACAAGAACGGCGCAACATCAAGGTAGGGAGAGTTGTACCTGTACCGTAATTTAACCAAGATAACAATCCATTTACTCAACTAAACCATAGGACTAGAATCCATGTTACCTTCTTAAGATAACAATCCATTTACTCAACTAAACCATAGGACTAGAATCCATGTTACCTTCTTAAGAAAACAATCCTTTTCACAAAGATTTTAGCATTTCAACTTGAGATTGCGATAAGACATTCTTTATTAAGGCATATGCTGTTGTTTAAAAGAATACAAACTTTAACTAGTAAATAAATCAAATAGATCACTATTAACAATTAATAGAGAAGCCGAGGACATACCGCAACTCCTAAGAATGATATATAATTGTAAAACCAAAAAGAAATATATACCCTACAGAAATTTATCGTATATCGTTGCCTTTGCTCATTAATAAGAGCTTTAGAACTTGACATAGGAGAATAGAGTCTTCTAATACCTTCTCTTACGATTGAAATCATCCGATCATCCCCAAGATTTATCTCCTCTTACTCATACTGTGACTTTTCTCTCTTTCGAAGGTCTATGGCAAAATAGCCTTCTCTTGCAAGGCTACGGCATACTATTCTTTATTTAAAAGAAAAGCTATGGAGTTCTGTTCTCTTTCTCTGAAAGACCATAGCAATCTAACCTTCTCTTCTAAGATATTAGATAAGCATGAAGGGATATATACATCTCAAGCTCTAGGATTACCTTGAGGCTACTTGTTGCCGTCTTACAGTTTTCCTTATGTAGAGACCTTGACAGAAGCAGCAAACTGTTTCAGCCATAAATCTTTGATAAGATTTCAAATATACTCGTATAACCAGTCAAAAGAACCGGAAGGCATCTAGTCTACAAGCCACCGCGGTGGGTGGAATAGGCAAAAACATTTGTATATAGTTGCAAACGTGCCATCTTTAGAAACGCGTTGCTCTTCCTCATTTTTAGTATGCATGGAATGAATCTAAATATGTAAAAGTACTCTAAATATGACCTCTTATCACCTAAATTCGAATTTCTATTTTTGGAGATACTTATCTCTTAATAGAACTATTCTTGTCTTCTTATTTCTTTTAGGATTTTTGGTGGAGCTAATATTTTTATTTGAACACTTTCCTAATGTTTCTAGCCTTATTGCCTCACTCTTCTCTGAGTGCACTCTCTTTCCTTATTGAAATCTATATTAAAAGAGACACATACATGGCTTGGGAGGGACCTTACAATCTCCCCCACTTAAAAGGTTGGAGATATCCTCATCTCGCAAGCTAGGGTAGTATCTAACTAAATCCTCATGTCTCATCCAAAATGGTGTCCCCACTAGGTAGAAATCTTCTTTTATCTAAACATTGTTCTTAAAGAGTCCCTTATTTCATGTGTTTCGCTCGTTTTGTTGTGCCTCCAAGGTCTTTATTATTCTAAATTTAATTGGCCGTATTATCGTAATTTCATGCATCCATATACCTCTCATATGATATGAACCTTCAAATTCCTTATTCTATACCCCCATGTCATATGGTACTTAACAAATTGTCATGGAAAAACGTAAGGGAATCAATCCTTTATGCAAGCTAACCTATGATAGCAATTTCATAACCTTAGTATCATCTTGTAGAATACCTCTATTCATCATGCACATTACTTCACATGAATCTTGCACCAATCCTCTTCTATTTACTCATAGAAATACTTGTTGAATTCGGTTATCTTTAACCCTGCTATCCCTATTTCTTGACCTAATTTTGCTCTAGCTCATGATTCCTTATAGCCAAGGGTGGGCTTGACGTTCCTCTCTTGAATTAGGGGACCTCTTCATGATTAACATGGAAGGACTCGTGTCCTTCTCTCAACACTTTCTATATAAAAAAACTTTATCATAGTCTCTGGCTATAATTATGGCTTCTGAAATAGAGGATGGTTTTGCATTCTTGACGAGGTTATTCAATGGTAGATTCAGCTTCCAAATGAATCGATGGAGAAGAGTTACTTCATCCATCTCTAGAGCAAATTGGAGAAGAGTTACCTCATCCATCTCTAGAGCAAATTGGTGGTATTCTTTTAGGGTCTTGCTTTCTTGGGTTAGCTCCAAAAATTCATTCATTTTATCCTCTCGAAATCCTGGAGGACAAAACCTTATCTCGAAGGTGTACTTTCATGGCATCCCCCCATAACTGATTCTGGTTCCCCCGTGGTAAGATTGACAACAGTGCTTCCAACTAATTTGGCCTTTCTTACAATTTTTAGGTGAGCAAGGGTGAACTTGCTTCTTTCATTGTATCCTCTGGGAATCACACATCCTGACTTAGACCCATGTTTGTCTGGAATCATACACCTCATCTCCGGGCCGCTGGTGGGCAAGAGGACTCAAGCCAGCGGCTGTCGCCCTCTCAGGCTCCATCGCTCGATTCTCCCGCCTCTCAGAGGGATGTCTATGCACTAGGGTGGGCTAATTCACCGCACTAGCTTGGGCCCTAAAAACTAGGCAGCATCACAGTCACCCGCCTCAATCGACGAACCTCATTCTCCCAATGGTATGAGGGATACCATGGGCCAACTCTCTGGGCCTTACCAACATCTCCGCCGTTCGGCTATACAAGCACAAGAACGACACAGCATCAAGGCAGGGAGAGTTGTACCTGTACCGTAATTTAACCAAGATAACAATCCATTTTTTCAACTAAACCATAGGACTAGAATCCATGTTACCTTCTTAAGAAAATAATCCTTTTCACAAAGATTTTAGCATTTCAACTTGAGATTGCGATAGGACATTCTTTATTAAGGCATATGCTGTTGTTTAAAAGAATACAAAGTTTAACTAGTAAATCAATCAAATAGATCACTATTAACAATTAATAGAGAAGCCGAGGCCATACCTCAACCCCTAAGAATGATATATAATTGTAAAACAAAAATATATATATATACCTTACAGAAATCTATCGTTTATCGTTGCCTTTGCTCGTTAACAAGAGCTTTATAACTTGACATAGGAGAATAGTGTCTTCTAATACCTTCTCTTACAATTGAAATCATCTGATCATCCCCAAATTTATCTCCTCTTACTCGTACTGTGACTTTTCTCTCTTTCGAAGGTCTATGGCAAAATAGCATTCTCTTGCAGGGGTACGGCATACTATTCTTTATTTAAAAGAAAAGCTATGGAGTTCTGGTCTCTTCCTCCGAAAGACCATAGCAATCTAACCTTCTCTTCTAAGATATTAGATAAGAATGAAGGGATATATACATCTCAAGCTCTAGGATTACCTTGAGGCTACTTGTTGTCGTCTTACAGTTTTCCTTGTGTAGAGACCTTGACAGAAGTAGCAAACTGTTTCGGCCATAAATCTCTGATAAGAACTTAGAATATACTTGTATAACCAGTCAAAAGAACCGAAAGGCATCTAGTCTACAAGCCATCTCGCGGCGGGTGGAATAGGTAAAAACGTCTGTATATAGCTACAAATGTGCCATCTTTAGAAACACGTTGCTTTTCCTCATTTTTAGTATGCATGTAATCTAAATATGTAAAAGTACTCTAAATATGACCTCTTATCACCTAAATTTGAATTTCGTTTTTTGGAGATACTTATCTCTTAATAGAACTATTCTTGTCTTCTTATTTCTTTTAGGATTTTTGGAGCTAATATTTTTAATTCAACACTTTCCTAATGTTTCTAGCCTTATTGCCTCACTCTTCTCTGAGTGCACTCTCTTTCCTTATTGAAATCTATATTAAAAGAGACACATACATGGCTTGGGAGGGACCTTACAATCTCCCCCACTTAAAAGATTGGAGATATCCTCATCTCGCGAGCTAGGATAGTATCTAAGTAAATCCTCCTGTCTCATCCTCCAAAGTGGTGTCCCCACTAGGTAGAAATCTTCTTTTATCTAAACATTGTTCTTAAAGAGTCTCTTATTTCATGTGTTTGGCTCATTTTATTGTGCCTCCAAAAGGTCTTTATTATTCTAAATTTAATTGGCCTTATTATCGTAATTTCATGCATCCATATACCTCTCATATGATATGAACTTTCAAATTCCTTATTCTATACCCCCATGTAATATGGTACTTAACAAATTGTCATGGAAAAACGTAAGGGAATCAATCCTTTATGCAAGCTAACCTATGATAGCAATTTCATAATCTTAGTATCATCTTGTAGAATACCTCTATTCATCATGCACATTGCTTCACATAAATCTTGCACCAATCCTCTTCTATTTACTCATAGAAATACTTGTTGAATTCGGTTATCTTTAACCGTACTATCCCTATTTCTTGACCTAATTTTCCTCTAGCTCATGATTCCTTGTAGCCAAGGGTGGGCTTGACCTTCCTCTTAGGGGACCTCTTCACGATTAGGGTGGGCTTGATGTTCCTCTCTTGGATTAGGGGACCTCTTCACGATTAACATTGAAGGACTCGTGTCCTTCTCTCGACACTTTCTATATAAAAAAACTTTATCATAGTCTCTGGCTATAATTATGGCTTCTGAATTAGAGAATGGTTTTGCATTCTTGACTAGGTTAGTCAATGGTAGATTAAGCTTCCAAATGAATCGATGGAGAAGAGTTACCTCATCCATCTCTAGAGCAAATTGGAGAATTTTAGTGTTTGGTGGTATTCTTTTAGGGTCTTCCTTTCTTGGGTTAGCTCCAAAAATTCATTCATTTTATCCTCTCAAAATCCTGGAGGACAAAACCCTCTCGAAGGTGTACTTTCATGGCATCCCCCCATAACTGATTATGGTTCCTATGGTTAGATTGACAATAGTGCTTCCAACTAATTTGGCCTTTCTTACGATTTTTAGATGAGCAAGGGTGAACTATCAAATACTTATCATATCGCCACATCTAAAGGCACTCTAGTGGATTAATATATCTGAGATGTTCATTTTTTGAGAATTACATATCTGGTGCCTTGGGATTGACACATCCAAAGATAATTAGGATTAACACGTCTGAGATGAATTAGTTTTCTGAAAATTACACATCTAGTATCTTGGGATTGGCATGATCCTCTGGGAATCACACATCCCAAGTTAGACCCATGTTTGTCTGAGATGGGTTCAAGATCTTAAATGATCGACCTGGTGTAAAGCAACCAATGGATGGAATTCACAACACGTCAACTATTCAAACCTTAATGAAGTTATAATCTTAATAATTTATAATATACAAGTTAATGAGATATGACGAATCCATTTTACCTTCTTAAGAAAACAATCCTTTTCACAAAGATTTTAGCATTTCAACTTGAGATTGCGATAAGACATTCTTTTCTAAGGCATATGCTGTTGTTTAAACGAATACAAACTTTAACTAGTAAATCAATCAAATAGATCACTATTAACAATTAATAGAGAAGCCAAGGCCATACCCCAACCCCTAAGAATGATATATAATTGTAAAATAATATATATATATATATATATATACCTTACAGAAATTTATCGTTTATTGTTGCCTTTGCTCGTTAACAAGAGCTTTAGAACTTGACATAAGAGAATAGAGTGTTCTAATACCTTCTCTTACGATTGAAATCATCCAATGATCCCCAAGATTTATCTCCTCTTACTCGTACTGTGACTTTTCTCTCTTTCGAAGGTCTATGGCAAAATAGCCTTCTCTTGCAGGGCTACGCCATACTATTCTTTATTTAAAAGAAAAGCTATGGAGTTCTGGTCTCTTCCTCCAAAAGACCATAGCAATCTAACCTTCTCTTCTAAGATATTAGATAAGAATGAAGGGATATATACATCTCAAGCTCTAGGATTACCTTGAGGCTACTTGTTGCCGTCTTACAGTTTTCCTTGTGTAGATAAGAATGAAGGGATATATACATCTCAAGCTCTAGGATTACCTTGAGGCTACTTGTTGCCGTCTTACAGTTTTCCTTGTGTAGAGACCTTGATAGAAGCAGCAAAATGTGTCGGCCATAAATCTCTGATAAGAACTCAAATATACTCGTATAACCACTCAAAAGAACGGAAAGGAAACTAGTATACAAGCCGCAGCGGGTGGAATAGGCAAAAACGTCTGTATATAGCTGCAAACGTGCCATCTTTAGAAACGCGTTGCTTTTCCTCATTTCTAGTATGCATGGAATCTAAATATGAGAAACTACTCTAAATATGACCTCTTATCACCTAAATTAGAATTTCTTTTTTTGGAGATACTTATCTCTTAATAGAACTATTCTTGTCTTCTTATTTCTTTTAGGATTTTTGGAGCTAATATTTTTATTCTAACACTTTCCTAATGTTTCTAGCCTTATTGCCTCACTCTTCTCTGAGTGCACTCTCTTTCCTTATTGAAATCTATATTAAAAGAGACACATACATGGCTTGGGAGGGACCTTATAATCTCCCCCACTTAAAAGATTGGAGATATCCTCATCTCGCGAGCTAGGGTAGTATCTAAGTAAATCCTCCTGTCTCATCCAAAGTGGTGTCCCCACTAGGTAGAAATCTTCTTTTATTCAAACATTGTTCTTAAAGAGTCCCTTATTTCATGTGTTTGGCTCGTTTTATTGTGCCTCCAAAAGGTCTTTATTATTCTAAATTTAATTGGCCTTATTATCGTAATTTCATGCATCCATATACCTTTTATATCCATATACCTCTCATATGATATGAACCTTCAAATTCCTTATTCTATACCCCCATGTAATATGGTACTTAACAAATTGTCATGGAAAAACGTAAGGGAATCAATCCTTTATGCAAGCTAACCTATGATAGCAATTTCATAATCTTAGTATCATTTTGTAGAATACCTCTATTCATCATGCACATTACTTCACATGAATCTTGCACCAATCCTCTTCTATTTACTCATAGAAATACTTGTTGAATTCGGTTATCTTTAACCCTACTATCCCTATTTCTTGACCTAATTTTGCTCTAGCTCATGATTCCTTGTAGCCAAGGGTGGGCTTGACGTTCCTCTCTTGAATTAAGGGACCTCTTCACATTTAACATGGAAGGACTCGTGTCCTTCTCTCTTCACATTTAACATGGAAGGACTCGTGTCCTTCTCTCGACACTTTCTATATAAAAGAACTTTATCATAGCCTCTGGCTATAATTATGGCTTCTGAAATAGAGGATGGTTTTGCATTCTTGACGAGGTTATTCAATGGTAGATTAAGCTTCCAAATGAATCGATGGAGAAGAGTTACCTCATCCATCTCTAGAGCAAATTGGAGAAGTTTAACAAAAGTTTGGTGGTATTCTTTTAGGGTGTTCCTTTCTTGGGTTAGCTCCAAAAATTCATACTTTTTATCCTCTCAAAATCCTAGAGGACAAAACCTTCTCTCGAAGGTGTACTTTCATGGCATCCCCCCATAACTGATTCTGGTTCCTGTGGTTAGATTGACAGCAGTGCTTCCAACTAATTTGGCCTTTGTTATGATTTTTAGATGAGCAAGGGTGAACTTGCTTCTTTCATTGTATCCATGAAAAGTTCAAAAACTATCAAAATACTTATCATATCACCACATCTAAAGGCATTCTGGTGGATTAATATATCTGAGATATTTATTTTTTGAGAATTACACATCTGGTGCCTTGGGATTGACACATCCAAAGATAATTAGGATTAACACATCTGAGATGAATTAGTTTTCTGAAAATTACACATCTAGTATGTTGGGATTAACACATCTAATAGCATGATCCTCTGGGAATCACACATCCCAAGTTAGATCCATGTTTGTCTGAGATGGGTTCAAGATCTCGAATGATCATCCTGGTGTAAAGCAGCCAATGGATGGCATTCACATGACGTCAACTATTCAAACCTTAATGAAGTTATAATCTTAATAATTTATAATATGCAAGTTAATGAGATATATCCTCAGAAATTTCTCTAAACAAAGTTTCGGTCTATCCTTCTAGTCATTCAGTCTCTCACTAGTTTCTTAAATCGATCGCCCTATGTTTTTTCTCAAAAGGTTTCCTCCCCAATCTTATTTCTCAAATTTATTGTACAAATATCTTGCGTGTGCACCTCAGAATTTCATAGGATGATTGTCTCAACATGAAAGGATATTCAAACCACTTCTATGGCCAGTAGGGATGAGTGATTCGTCCTCGTATGATCAATAATCACTTGTTTTAATCCCTTGACAGTTAACCTTTGAAAAAAAAAATACAAGGAATTAAGATCGGCTCTGATACCACTTGTAAGGTTCCCCCCTTCCAAAATAGGGGAAACACTTTAGATAGTCCACTAAGTCTTATCTTGGAGAAAATTTTTGTCTTTGGCATTATTGTATTGTGGAAAGAGGCTATTTTAACAAACCTTGTGAAAGGGCCTTAATTAAAGAGCATGTTTATTTACGTCAAACATTGTGGTAGGATTAATTAGAAAATAAATTAACGCGTGAGTAGGGTGGAGAGTGGGAGGATGGAATGCCCCGATGGCACCATCCTATGGATGGGTGGAGCCGATTAGTCGAGTAGCTTTCCAACACATCGAGTGAAAGCCCTATGCTAGATAAATAGATTCTCGAGCAATTCTATTCTAGAAGACTAGGCCAGCGGGCGGCTGTGCCTTGAATGGATGAGGAAAAAAGCGTTGTCTCTAGGAATCAAGACTAGTAGTTGTCCAAATTATGACCAATTACCCTATGGGTGATTTGATTTTTAGAAGACCACACTTCCCCTGTGCTGCAGGATAGAACTAGGTCTTACCTATATGAATCGTATCCTTGAATGTCTGCATGGTCAAGGTGTCGATGAGTAGGAAATTTTCTCCAAGATAAGACTTAGTGGACTATATTAAGTGTTTCCCCTATTTTGGAAGGGGGGAACCTTACAAGCGGTATCAGAGCCAATCTTAATTCCTTGGATTTTTTTTCAAAGGTTAGCTCTCAAGGGATTAAAACAAGTGATTGTTTATCATACGAGGACGAATCACTCATCCCTACTGGCCATAGAAGTGGTTTGAATATCCTCCCATGTTGAGATAATCATCCTATGAAATTGTGAATATATCTTGGGGGTGCACATGCAAGATATTTGTATAATAAATTTGAGAAATAAGATTGGGGAGGAAATCTTTTGAGGAAAAACATAGGGTGATCCAATTAAGAAACTAGTGAGAGACTGAATGAGACCGAAACTTTGTTTAGAGAAATTTTTTAGGATATATCTCATTAACTTGCATATTATAAATTATTAAGATTATAACTTCATTAAGGTTTGAATAGTTGACATCGTGTGAATGCCATCCATTGGCTGCTTTACACCAAGATGATCATTCAAGATCTTGAATGCCATCCATTGGCTGCTTTACACCAGGATGATCATTCAAGATCTTGAACCCATCTCAGACAAACATGAGTCTAACTTGGGATGTGTGATTCCCAAAGGATCATGCTATTGGGGGATGCATTAATCCCAAGATACTAGATGTGTAATTTTTAGAAAACTAATTCATCTCAGACCTGTTAATCCTAACCATCTTTGGATGTGTCAATCCCAAGGCACAAAATGTGTAATTCTCAAAAAATGAAGATCTCAGATATATTAATCCACCATAGTGTCTTTAGATGTGGCGCTATGATAAGTATCTGATAGTTTTTGAACTTTTCATGGATACAATGAAAGAAGCAAGTTCACCCTTGCTCATCTAAAAATCGTAAGAAATGCCAAATTAGTTGGAAGCACTATTGTCAATCTAACCACGAGAACCAGAATCAGTTATGGGGGGATGCCATGAAAGTACACCTTCAAGAGAAGGTTTTGTCCTCCAACCTATTCTACCCGCTCTACAGTGGCTTGTAGACTAGATGCCTTCCGGTACTTTTGACTGGCTATACGAGTATATTCTGAGTTCTTATCAAAGATTTATGCCCGAAACAGTTTGCTGCTTCTGTCAGGGTCTCTACACAAGGAAAACTGTAAGACGGCATCAAGTAGCCTCAAGGTAATCCTAGAACTTGAGATGTATATATCCCTTCATTTTTATCTAATATCTTAGAAGAGAAGGTTAGATTGCTATGGTCTTTCGGAGGAAGAGACCAAAACCCATAGCTTTTCTTTTAGATAAAGAAGAATAGTATGTCGTAGCCCTGTAAGAGAAGGCTATTTTGCAGTAGACGTTCGAAAGAGAAAGAGAGAAAAGTCATAGTACGAGTAAGAGGAGATAAATCTTGGGGATGATCGGATGATTTCAATCGTAAGAGAAGGTATTAGAAGACTCTATTCTCTTATGTCAAGTTCTAAAGCTCTTGTTAACGAGCAAAGGCAACGATAAACGATAAATTTCTATAAGGTATATATATATATTTTTTGTTTTACAATTATATATCATTCTTAGGGGTTGAGGTATGGCCTCAGCTTCTCTATTAATTATTAATAGTGATCTATTTGATTGATTTACTAGTTAAAGTTTGTACTCTTTTAAACAACAGCATATGCCTTAATAAAGAATGTCTTATTGCAATCTCAAGTTGAAATGCTAAAATCTTTGTGAAAAGGATTGTTTTCTTAAGAAGGTAACATGGATTCTAGTCCTATGGTTTAGTTGAGTAAATGGATTGTTATCGTGGTTAAATTACGGTACAGGTGCAACTCTCCCTGCCTTGACGCTGCGCTTTTCATGTGCTTGTATAGCCCAACGACAAAGATGTTGGTAAGTCCTGGAGTTGGCCCATGGTATCCCTCATACCATTGGGAGAATGAGGTTCGCCGATTGAGGCAGGTGATTGTGATGCTGCCTAGTTCTAAGGGCCCAGGGGCTAGTGCGATGAATTAGTCCACCCTAGTGCATAGACATCCCTCTGAGAGGGGCAGAAGGATCGAGCAACAGAGCCTGAGAGGGCGACAGGCCATCGGCTTGAGTCCTCTCGCCACCAGTGGCCCAACGATGAGGTGTATGGTCCCGTAGGGTTTTGCCCAGCATGTAGAGGCTGGCTAGAAGGCCGAATTCTAGATCATCGGCAGTATAAAGGAAAAGAATAAGAGAGTAGGTTTGGCTTGTATGGAATTGATTCTTGTATAAACTTTTTAAAAAATAATAAATCTTATCTTTGACATTATTGTATTGTGGAAAGAGGCTGTTTTAACGAACCTTGTGAAAGGGCCTTAATTAAAGAGCATGTTTATTTACGTCAAACAGTGTGGTAGAATTAATTAGAAAATAAATTGACGCGTGAGTAGGGTGGAGAGTGGGTGGATGGAATGCCCCGATGGCACCATCCTACGGACGGGTGGACCGGATTAGTCGGGTAGCTTTCCAACAGATTGAGTGAAAGCCCTACGCTAGATAAATAGGTTCTCGGGCAATTCTATTCTAGAAGACTAGGCCAGCGGTGGCTGTGCCTTGCATGGATGAGGAAAAAAATGTTCTCTCTAGGAATCAAGACTAGTAGTTGTCCAAATTATGATCAATTATCCTATGGGTGATTTGATTTTTAGAAGACCACGCTCTTCCTGTGCTGCAGGATAGAACTAGGTGTTACCTATATGAATCGTATCCTTGAATCTCTGCATGGTCAAGGTGTCGATGAGTAGGCCTTCCAGCCTCTACATGCTGGGACCATATACCTCATGGTCGACCGCCGCCGCTGATGGCGAGAGGACTCAAGCCGGTGGCCTGTCACCCTCTCAGGCTCCATCGCTTGATTCTCCCGCCCCTCAGAGGGATGTCTACGCACTAGGGTGGGCTAATTCATCGCACTAGCTTGGGCCCTCAGAACTAGGCAGCATCACAATCACCCGCCTCAATCACGAATCTCATTCTCCCAATGGTATGAGGGATACCATGGGCCAACTCTCTGAGCCTTACCAACATCTCCGCCATCCGGCTATACAAGCACAAGAACGGTGCAGCGTCAAAGTAGGTAGAGTTGTATCTGTACTATAATTTAACTAAGATAACAATCCATTTACTCAACTAAACCATAGGACTAGAATCCATGTTACTTTCTTAAGAAAACAATCCTTTTCACAAAGATTTTAGCATTTCAACTTGAGATTGCGATAAGACATTCTTTATTAAGGCATATGCTGTTGTTTAAAAGAATGCAAACTTTAACTAGTAAATCAATCAAATAGATCCATATACCTCTCATATGATATGAACCTTCAAATTCCTTATTCTATACCCCCATGTAATATGGTACTTAACAAATTGTCATGGAAAAACGTAAGGGAATCAATCCTTTATGCAAGCTAACCTATGATAGCAATTTCATAATCTTAGTATCATCTTGTAGAATACCTCTATTCATCATGCACATTACTTCACATGAATCTTGCACCAATCCTCTTCTATTTACTCTTAGAAATACTTGTTGAATTCGGTTATCTTTAACCCTGCTATCCCTATTTCTTGACCTAATTTTGCTCTAGCTCATGATTCCTTGTAGCCAAGGGTGGGCTTGACGTTCCTCTTGAATTAGGGGACCTCTTCATGATTAACATGGAAGGACTCGTGTCCTTCTCTCGACACTTTCTATATAAAAAAACTTTATCAGTATCTGGCTATAATTATGGCTTTTGAAATAGAGGATGCTTTTGCATTCTTGACGAGGTTATTCAATGATAGATTAAGCTTCCAAATGAATCGATGCAGAAGAGTTACCTCATCCAATTCTAGAGCAAATTGGAGAATTTTAACAAAGTTTGGTGCTATTCTTTTAGGGTCTTCCTTTTTTGGGTTAGCTCCAAAAATTTATTCATTTTATCCTCTCGAAATCCTAGAGGACAAAACCTTCTCTCGAAGGTGTACTTTCATGGCATCCCCCCATAACTGATTTTGGTTCCCGTGGTTAGATTGACAACAGTGCTTCCAACTAGTTTAGCATTTCTTACGATTTTTAGACGAGCAAGGGTGAACTTGCTTCTTTCATTGTACCCATGAAAAGTTCAAAAACTATCCAAATACTTATCATATCGCTACATCTAAAGACACTCTGGTGGACTAATATGTCCGAGATCTTTTTTTTTTGAGAATTACACATCTAGTGCCTTGGGATTGACACATCCAAAGATAATTAGGATTAACACGTCTCAGACAAATTAGTTTTCAGAAAATTACACATCTAGTATCTTGGGATTAACACATCCAATAGCATGATCATCTAGGAATCACACATCCCAAGTTAGCCATGTTTGTTTGAGATGGTGTGAGATCCCTGAGCCCCCTCCACGCGCCGGACTCGGTAGCTGATAGCGGAAGCAGCCCCCTCATGCGCGGGGTAGGGTTTCTCACTCGGGGCCTCACCCTCAAATATCCGGGCACGAGACTAGGCTGGTGGTCATTCCGAAAAACCGAAACCGGGAAAAAAACCCATGCCCGGAAAGCGGAGACGATTCCACCTTTATGAAAATTTTTTTTAAACGAATTTTTCTAACGTGATCAATTCTAAACTATCTTTCAACTGAATAAATCAGATAGAAGAAACTATTGCTGATGATTTTGATCATTTTAGTAAATTCAATGCTTTTTTCCTGATTAAGATTAGGCACAGCCGTTGATCCATTTATTTGAAAAATTTATCAGGGAATTGTCTAACTACTCGAATCTTAGCGTAATCCTAAGATTTTTCAGTTTGATTATTAAAACTCCACTGATTCCAGCCTAACCCCATCCGGCCCATGGGTTAGCCACCCTGCCACCACTGGAATCGGTGGAACCAAACAAGTACTCACCCACCCATAATTGAATTGCCTTTCTTAACTTTAGCTTTAGCCTTTAGAAAACAGATACGCACACACTCCTCTTTATTAAAACTTTAATAAAAACAATCCTTGATAAACAATTTACGGGTTATACATGTCATACTTCAAAATTTCCTTTGAGTCTTTGTTTCTCAACAAAACAGTATCACTTTGGACTCTCCGTTGAGACCAACGAGTCAACAACGAGATCTAGTGATAGATTACAAAAAAACATAGGTCCATCATATAATATCTTCCTCGACATATGCATGGATGTCCTCGGCACCGCGAGCCCGTGCATCGCCTGGTCAGAACTCTCCAGGATCCTCCTTAGGTGTCCTGGCACTTCACTCAGGGACCGCTTCATCGGCCCTCGTCCATCGTACCGGAAGCGCACCATTTTAACCATACCGAGGCTGGTCAAGACCTCGGCAGGTTTTGCCGCGTGAGCTGTCTCTCCCCCGCCAGCTGTTGCAACCGAACTTCCCTTAGATAAACATATATGCCAAATGCTCCCTCCAGCATTCTAGCATAAGACAGTCTTTTAAGAAGGCAGGGTTTCTATGCAAGCTTACAGTGTTGATTTTCGTTTGAATACCATGAGTATATCGTAAATCCGTATCTCAATAATTCTAGATCCAGTTTTCAATTCCAAACAGAATTCCTCGAATTCTGTTAACTTGATCCTCAGATCCAAAATCACAAGTCTTAACTTAGTTTCAGATTCGGTGGGGGTGATTTAAGTACATTTTCCCTGAATTGGCACATCGTCATTGATTGAAACTGATGAAGGAATTAGGTCTTGGTCAATAGTCTGAGTCAGAGTTTAGGTCTGGAAAGGTTGTTCCTAAAGTTATCTTTCTCAAAGGTACTATCTCAATTTCTCTTTTTCTAAAATTTCTTTCAATGAATATTTGTTTACCGATTTCAAAAGCATGGATTTCTTAAGGAGTATTTATTTACGTCGATCTCCAATTAAAATTTATCTTTATGCATACTTCTATGCATTAAAATCAATTATGATAAAAGTAACATTTTTATAATAAAAATTTATCTTTTATGCATACTTCTATGCATTAAAATCAAATATGATAAAAGTAACACTTTTATAATCAAAATTTATCTTTTATGCATACTTCTATGCATTAAAATCAAATATGATAAAAGTAACACTTCTATAATAAAAATTTATCTTTTATGCATCCTTCTATGCATTTAAATTAAATATGATAAAAGTAACACTTTTATAATAAAAATTTATCTTTATGCATACTTCTATGCATTAAAATCAATTATGATAAAAGTAATATTTTTATAATAAAAATTTATCTTTTATGCATACTTCTATGCATTAAAATCAAATATGATAAAGTAACACTTCTATAATAAAAATTTATCTTTTATGCATACTTCTATGCATTAAAATCAAATATTATAAAAGTAACACTTCTATAATAAAAATTTATCTTTTATGCATACTTCTATGCATTAAAATCAAATATGATAAAAGTAACACTTTTATCATAATAAAAATTTATCTTTTATGCATACTTCTATGCATTTAAATCAAATATGATAAAAGTAACACTTTTATAATAAAAATTTATCTTTTATGCATACTTCTATGCATTAAAATCAAATATGATAAAAGTAACACTTTTGATATAAAAATTTATCATTTATGCATACTTCTATGCATGAAAATAAAAAAATGATAAAAGTAACACTTTTGATATAAAAATTTATCATTTATGCATACTCCTATGCATGAAAATAAAAATGATAAAAGTAACACTTTTGATATAAAAATTTATCCTTTATGCATACTCCTATGCATGAAAATAAAAATGATAAAAGTAACACTTTTGATATAAAAATTTATCCTTTATGCATACTCCTATGCATGAAAATAAAAATGATAAAAGTAACACTTTTGATAAAAACAAATTGATCCTTTATGCATACTTATATGCAATAAAAATTTGATAAAAGTAACACTTTTGATATAAAAATTTATCCGTTATGCATACTCCTATGCATGAAAATAAAAATGAAAAAAGTAACACTTGATATAAAAATTTATCCTTTATGCATACTCCTATGCATGAAAATAAAAATGATAAAAGTAACACTTTTGATATAAAAATTTATCCTTTATGCATACTCCTATGCATGAAAATAAAAATGATAAAAGTAACACTTTTGATTAGAAAAATTTATCCTTTATGCATACTTCTATGCAATAAAAAAATGATAAAAGTAACACTTTTGATATAAAAATTTATCCTTTATGCATACTTCAATGCATGAAAATAAAAAAATGATAAAAGTAACACTTTTGATATAAAAATTTATCCTTTATGCATACTCTTATGAATGAAAATAAAAATGATAAAAGTAACACTTTTGATATAAAAAAAATCATCCTTTATGCATACTTCTATGCATTAAAAAAGTAACACTTTTGATATAAATTTTTTTTATCCTTTATGCATATTTCTATGCATGAAAATGATACTTTGGAATATAGAAACCATAAGGATTACTCTTTAGAATAATAAAAGAAGAATTTTATTTCGCTCTGATACCAACTGTGAGATCCCTGAGCCCCCTCCGCGCGCCGGACTCTGGTAGCGGACAGCGGAAGCAGCCCCCTCATGCGCGGGGCAAGGTTTCTCACTCGGGGCCTCACCCTCGAATATCCGGGCACAAGACTAGGCTAGTGGTCATTCCGAAAAACTGAAACTGGGAAAAATTCCCATGCCCGAAAAGCGGAGACGATTCCACCTTTATGAAATTTTTTTTAAACGAATTTTTCTAACGTGATCAATTCTAAACTATCCTTCAACTGAATAAATCAGATAGAAGGAACTATTGCTGATAATTTTGATCATTTTACTAAATTCAACGCTTTTTTCCTGATTAAGATCAGGCAGAGCCGTTGATCCACTTATTTGAAAAATTTATCAGGGAATTGTCTAACTACTCGAATCTTAGTGTAATCCTAAGATTTTTCCGTTTGATTATTAAAACTCCACTATTCCAGCCTATCCGGGCCATGGGTTAGCCACCACCTTGCCACCACTGGAATCGGTGGAACCAAACAAATACTCACCCACCCATAATTGAATTGCATTTCTTAACTTTAGCTTTAGAAAAGAGATACGCACACACTTCTCTTTATTAAAACTTTAATAAAAACAATCCTTGATAAACAATTTACGGGTTATACATGTCATACTTCAAAATTTCCTTTGAGTCTTTGTTTCTCAACAAAATAGTATCACTCTGGACTCTTCGTTGAGATCAGCGAGTCAACAACAAGATCGAGTGATAGATTACAAAAAAAACATATGTCCATCATATAATATCTTCCTCGACATATGCATGGATGTCCTTGGCACCGCGAGCCCGTGCATCGCCTGGTCAGAACCCTCCAGGATCCTCCTTAGGTGTCCTAGCACTTCACTCAGGGACCGCTTCGTCGGTCCTCCTCCATCGTACCGGAAGCGCACCATTTTAACCATACGAGGCTGGTTAAGACCTCAACAGGTTTTGCCGCGTGAGCTGTCTCTCGAACACTCCCCGCCAGCTATTGCAACCGAACTTCCCTTAGATAAACATATATGCCAAATGCTCCCTCCAGCATTCTAGCATAAGACAGTCTTTTAAGAAGGCAGGGTTTCTATGCAAGTTTACAGTGTTGATTTTCGTTTGAATACCATGAGTATATCGTAAATCCGTATCTCAATACTTCTAGATCCAGTTTTCAATTCCAAACAGAATTCCTTGAATTCTGATAACTTGATCCTCAGATCCAAAATCACAAGTCGTAACTTAGTTTCAGATTCGGTGGGTGATTTAAGTACATTTTCCCTGAACTGGCACATCGTCATTGATTGAAACTGATGAAGGAATTAGGTCTTGGTCAATAGTCTGAGTCAGACTTTAGGTCTGGAAAGGTTCTTCCTAAAGTTATCTTTCTCGAAGGTACTATCTCAATTTCTCTTTTTCTATAATTTCTTTCAACGAATATTTGTTTAGAGATTTCAAAAACATGGATTTCTTAAGGAATATTCATTTACGTCGATCTCCGATTAAAATTGATCTTTATGCATACTTTATGCATTAAAATCAATTATGATAAAAGTAACATTTTTAATAAAAATTTATGTTTTATGCATACTTCTATGCATTAAAATCAAATATGATAAAAGTAACACTTTTATAATAAAAATTTATCTTTTATGCATACTTCTATGCATTAAAATCAAATATGATAAAAGTAACACTTCTATAATAAAAATTTATCTTTTATGCACACTTCTATGCATTAAAATCAAATATGATATTATCTTTTATGCATACTTCTATGCATTAAAATCAATTACGATAAAAGTAACATTTTTATAATAAAAATTTATTTTTTATGCATACTTCTATGCATTAAAATCAAATAGGATAAAAGTAACACTTTTATAATAAAAATTTATCTTTTATGCATACTTCTATGCATTAAAATCAAATATTATAAAAGTAACACTTCTATAATAAAAATTTATCTTTTATGCATACTTCTATGCATTAAAATCAAAAATGATAAAAGTAACACTTTTATAATAAAAATTTATCTTTTATGCATACTTCTCTGCATTAAAATCAAATATGATAAAAGTAACACTTTTATGATAAAAATTCATCTTTTATGCATACTTCCATGCATTAAAATCAAATATGATAAAAGTAACACTTTTGATATAAAAATTTATCCTTTATGCATACTTCTATGCATGAAAATAAAAAAATGATAAAAGTAACACTTTTGATATAAAAATTTATCCTTTATGCATACTCCTGTGCATGAAAATAAAAATGATAAAAGTAACACTTTTGATATAAAAATTTATCCTTTATGCATACTCCTATGCATGAAAATAAAAATGATAAAACTAACACTTTTGATATAAAAATTTATCCTTTATGCATACTCCTATGCATGAAAATAAAAATGATAAAAGTAACACTTTTGATAAAAAAAATTATCCTTTATGCATACTTCTATGCAATAAAAAAATGATAAAAGTAACACTTTTGATATAAAAATTTATCCTTTATGCATACTCCTATGCATGAAAATAAAAATGAAAAAAGTAACACTTTTGATATAAAAATTTATCCTTTATGCATACTCCTATGCATGAAAATAAAAATGATAAAAGTAACACTTTTGATATAAAAATTTATCCTTTATGCATACTCCTATGCATGAAAATAAAAATGATAAAAGTAACACTTTTGATTAGAAAAATTTATCCTTTATGCATACTTCTATGCAATAAAAAAATGATAAAAGTAACACTTTTGATATAAAAATTTATCCTTTATGCATACTTCTATGCATGAAAATAAAAAAATGATAAAAGTAACACTTTTGATATAAAAATTTATCCTTTATGCATACTCCTATGCATGAAAATAAAAATGATAAAAGTAACATTTTTTATATAAAAAAATTTATCCTTTATGCATACTTCTATGCAATAAAAAAGTAACACTTTTTATATAAAAAAATTTATCCTTTATGCATATTTCTATGCATGAAAATGATACTTTGGAATATAGAAACCATAAGGATTACTCTTTAGAATAATAAAAGAAGAATTTTATTTCACTAATTTCTAAAAATTTCGCCATAACCTCCTTCGTATGGCTGACCATTTTTTAAATTTCTAAGTCTTAAAAACTAGTTAAAAGTACACCAAAAGTATTGAATTTATCCTAAAGTAAACATTTTTCCTCTTAATTAAAACAACATTATAAAAACTTGACAATTAATCATTAACCATTCACCTAGGATAGAGAATGGTTGGTTTTGCTAGAGAAGAGAGGGGAATGCCTTTCTGTAATGAGTTATAACATTTTTAGAGAAGACATAAAGCATAAAAATCATTTAAACCATAAAAACCATGAAATAAGTGAAAAAAGAAGAGTCACCAACTTACTAAAGACTTTGATAGCTTTCCTTTGGCTTGAGGGTTTGAGGATTCAACTCTTGTTTGAACAAGAGTGGCCACCAATCTTTGGAAGAGGAAAATGTCAAAAACTAGTGAATTATTAATGAATTCACAGTTCTTGGCTTGGGTGGAATAGAGTAACAGTGCATAAAACACTATTGATTTTCAACAAAGGGGAAGGCCTGTATTTATAAGAAAAAGTGAGCTCCTAACCAAACAAATTGATTCTAGAATTTTCCAATTCAGTTTGGTCAAATTTTGACCATTTTTAGGTCAGTTGAGCTAACTTTTTGGAACTAGACTTGAATTAGGAGAGAGGAGAGATGAAATATCTCAATTTTTGATGATTTAAAACTCAATCAAGCATGTGAAGTAGGCGCCTCATTAAAGGCTCTCCCCTTCCTTATATATGTGTCAAAAATGGAATTATTATACTTAAAATATCTCATATTTTTAATATTGCTCATAGTTTCTTACTAATAAACCTGGTACATATTCAACTCTTCATCTTATGTGAGCATTGAAGGGACTCCCCTTCCTTACATATGTGTCAAAATGGAAACATTATACCCAAAATATCTCATATTTTTAATATTGCTCATAGTTTCTTACTAATAAACCTTGTACATAGTCAACTCTTCATCTTATGTGAGCATTTACTCATTTTTGGATATCTTCTTTTACAAAATTGAGTTTATCTCCTTCCCACACATGGATTGATCTTATTGGCACATAGGAACCTTAATTGGACCATAATCCAAATTTTTTTGAAAATCTAGACCCTTAGGCTAAGGTCCTTTATACCCAATTCCAATTAATTTCAATTGCACATTGGAAAGTTCTTTTTGAATTTCTGTTTCAGGGGAATTCATTTTAATAAGATGAGATATTTTTCTATCCAAAAATATTCAAAATTTGAATATTCTCACTCTAGAATATTTTCTCTCTCTCGACTAAAACAGTTAGAAACAAGATCTTTTATATTTCTAAAGAGGGAATGGTAGATTAAGCTTCCAAATGAATCGATGGAGAAGAGTTACCTCATCCATCTCTAGAGCAAATTGGAGAAGTTTAACAAAAGTTTGGTGGTATTCTTTTAGGGTCTTCCTTTCTTGGGTTAGCTCCAAAAATTCATTCATTTTATTCTCTCGAAATCCTAGAGGACAAAACCTTCTATCGAATGTGTACTTTCATGGCATCCCTCCATAACTAATTCTGGTTCCCCCGTGGTTAGATTGACAAACAACAGTGCTTCCAACTAATTTGGCCTTTCTTACGATTTTTAGATGAGCAAGGGTGAACTTGCTTCTTTCATTATATCCTCTGGGAATCACACATCCCAAGTTAGACCCATGTTTGTCTGGAATCATACACCTCATCCTCGTTGGGCCGCTGGTAACGAGAAGACTCAAGGCAGCGGCCTGTCGCCCTCTCAGGCTCCATCGCTCCATTCTCCCGCCCCTCAGAGGGATGTCTACGCACTAGGGTGGGCTGATTCACCGCACTAGCTTGGGCCCTCAAAACTAGGCAGCATCACAATCACCCGCCTCAATCGGCGAACCTCATTCTCCCAATGGTATGAGAGATACCATGGGCCAACTCTCCGGGCCTTACCAACATCTCCGCCGTCTGGCTATATAAGCACAAGAACGGCGAAGCATCAAGGCAGGGAGAGTTGTACCTGTACCATAATTTAACCAAGATAACAATCCATTTACTCAACTAAACCATAGGACTAGAATCCATGTTACCTTCTTAAGAAAATAATCCTTTTCACAAAGATTTTATCATTTCAACTTGAGGTTGTGATAAGACATTCTTTATTAAGGCATATGCTGTTGTTTAAAAGAATACAAACTTTAACTAGTAAATCAATCAAATAGATCACTATTAATTATTAATAGAGAAGCCGAGGCCATACCTCAACCCCTAAGAATGATATATAATTGTAAAACAAAAAAATATATATATACCTTACAGAAATTTATCGTTTATCGTTGCCTTTGCTCGTTTAGCAAGAGCTTTATAACTTGACATAAGAGAATAGAGTCTTCTAATACCTTCTCTTATGATTGCAATCATCCGATCATCCCCAAGATTTATCTCCTCTTACTCGTACTATGACTTTTCTCTCTTTCGAAGCCTATGGCAAAATAGCCTTCTCTTGCAAGGCTACGCCATACTATTCTTTATTTAAAAGAAAAGCTATGGAGTTCTGGTCTCTTCCTCCGAAAGACCATAGCAATCTAACCTTCTCTTCTAAGATATTAGATAAGAATGAAGGGATATATACATCTCAAGCTCTAGGATTACCTTGAGGCTACTTGTTGTCGTCTTATAATTTTTCTTGTGTAGTAGAGACCTTGACAGAAGCAGTAAACTGTTTCGGCCATAAATCTCTGATAAGAACTCAGAATATACTTGTATAACCGGTCAAAAGAACCGGAAGGCATCTAGTCTACAAGCCACCGCGGCGTGGGTAGAATAGGCAAAAACGTCTGTATATAGCTGCAAACGTGCCATCTTTAGAAACGCATTGCTTTTCCTTATTTTTAGTATGCATGGACTCTAAATATGTAAAAGTACTGTAAATATGACCTCTTATCACCTAAATTCGAATTTCTATTTTTGGAGATACTTATCTCTTAATAGAACTATTCTTGTCTTCTTATTTCTTTTAGGATTTTTGGAGCTAATATTTTTATTCTAACACTTTCCTAATGTTTCTAGCCTTATTGCCTCACTCTTCTCTGAGTGCACTTTCTTTCCTTATTGAAATCTATATTAAAAGAGACACATACATGGCTTGGGAGGGACCTTACAATCTCCCCCACTTAAAAGATTGGAGATATCCTCATCTCGCGAGCTAGGGTAGTATCTAAGTAAATCCTCATTTCTCATCCAAAGTGGTGTCCCCACTAGGTAGAAATCTTCTTTCATCTTAACATTGTTCTTAAAGAGTCCCTTATTTCATGTGTTTGGCTCGTTTTGTTGTGCCTCCAAAAGGTCTTTATTATTCTAAAGTTAATTGGCCTAATTATCCTAATTTCATGCATCCATATACCTCTCATATGATATGAACCTTCAAATTCCTTATTCTATACCCCCATGTAATATGGTACTTCACAATTGTCATGGAAAAACGTAAGGGTAGCAATCCTTTATGCAAGCTAACCTATGATAGCAATTTCATAATCTTAGTATCATCTTGTAGAATACCTCTATTCATCATGCACATTACTTCACATGAATCTTGCACCAATCCTCTTCTATTTACTCATAGAAATACTTGTTGAATTCGGTTATCTTTAACCCTTCTATCCCTATTTCTTGACCTAATTTTTCTCTAGCTCATGATTCCTTGTAGCCAAGGGTGGGCTTGACGTTCCTCTCTTGGATTAGGGGACCTCTTCACGATTAACATGGAAGGACTCGTGTCCTTCTCTCGACACTTTCTATATAAAAAAACTTTATCATAGCCTCTGGCTATAATTATGGCTTCTGAAATAGAGGATGGTTTTGTATTCTTGACGAGGTTATTCAATGGTAGATTAAGCTTTTAAATGAATCGATGGAGAAGAGTTACCTCATCCATCTCTAGAGCAAATTGGAGAAGTTTAACAAAAGTTTGGTGGTATTCTTTTAGGGTCTTCCTTTCTTGGGTTAGCTCCAAAAATTCATTCATTTTATCCTCTCAAAATCCTGCAGGACAAAACCTTCTCTCGAAGGTGTACTTTCATGGCATCCCCCCATAACTGATTCTGGTTCCTGTGGTTAGATTGACAAACAGTGCTTCCAACTAATTTGGCCTTTCTTACGATTTTTAGATGAGCAAGCATGAACTTGCTTCTTTCATTGTATCCATGAAAAGTTCAGAAACTATCAAATACTTATCATATCGCCACATCTAAAGGCACTCTAGTGGATTAATATATCTGAGATATTCATTTTTTACACATCTGGTGCCTTGGGATTGACACATCCAAAGATAATTAGGATTAACACGTCTGCGATGAATTAGTTTTCTAAAAATTACACATCTAGTATCTTGGGATTAACACATCCAATAGCATGATCCTCTGGGAATCACACATCCCAAGTTAGACCCATGTTTGTCTGAGATGGGTTCAAGATCTTAAATGATCGACCTGGTGTAAAGAAGCCAATGGATGGCATTCACATGACGTCAACTATTCAAACCTTAATGAAGTTATAATCTTAATAGTTTATAATATGCAAGTTAATGAGATATATCCTAAAAAAATTTCTCTAAACAAAGTTTCGATCTATCCTTCTAGTCATTCAGTCTCTCACTAGTTTCTTAATTTGATCGCCCTATGTTTTTCCTCAAAAGGTTTCCTCCCCAATCTTATTTCTCGAATTTATTGTACAAATATCTTGCATGTGCACCCCCAAGATATAAGCACAATTTCATAGGATGATTGTCTCAACATGCGAGGATATTCAAACCACTTCTATGGCCAGTAGGGATAAGTGATTCGTCCTCGTATGAAAAATAATCACTTGTTTTATTCCCTTGACAATTACCCTTTGAAAAATAAATCCTAGGAATTAAGATCGGCTTTGATACCACTTGTAAGGTTCCTCCCTTCCAAAATAGGGAAAACACTTAAGATAGTCCACTAAGTCTTATCTTGGAGAAAATTTTCTACTCATACACCTTGACCATGTAGAGATTCAAGGATACGATTCACATAGGTAAGACCTAGTTCTATCCTGCAGCACAGGGGGAGCGTGGTCTTCTAAAAATCAAATCACCCATAGGGTAATTGATCATAATTTGGACAACTACTAGTCTTGATTCCTAGAGACAACGCTTTTTTCCTCATCCATGCAAGGCACAGCCGCCGGCTGGCCTAGTCTTCTAGAATAGAATTGCCCGAGAACCTACTTATCTATCGTAGGGCTTTCACTTGATCTGTTGGAAGGCTACCCGACTAATTGGGTTGACCCGTCCGTAGGATGGTGCCATCAGGGCATCCTCCCACTCTCCACCCACTCACGCGTTAATTTATTTTCTAATTAATCCTACCACATTGTTTGATGTAAATAAACATGCTCTTTAATTAAGACCCTTTCACAAGGTTCGTTAAAACAGCCTCTTTCCACAATACAATAATGCCAAAAATAAGATTTTTTTTAAAAGTTTATACAAGAATCAATTCCATACAAGCCAAACCGGCTCTCTTATTCTTTTCCTTTATACTATCGTCGATGATCTAGAATTTCACCTTCTAGCCTCTACATGCTGGGCAAAATCCTACGCGACCATACACCTCATCGTCGGGCTGCTCGTGGCGAGAGGACTCAAGACGACGGCCTGTCGCCCTCTCAGGCTCCATCGCTCGATTTTCCCGCCCCTCAAAGGGATGTCTACGCACTAGGGTGCGCTAATTCACCGCACTAGCTTGGGCCCTCAAAACTAGGCAGCATCACAATCACCCGCCTCAATCGGCAAACCTCATTCCCCCAATGGTATGAGGGATACCATGGGCCAACTCTCCGGGCCTTACCAACATCTCTGCCGTCCGGCTATACAAGCACAAGAACGGTGCAACATCAAGGCAGGGAGAGTTGTACCTGTACCTAATTTAACCAAGATAACAATCCATTTACTCAACTAAACCATAGGACTAGAATCCATGTTACCTTCTTGAGAAAACAATCCTTTTCACAAAGATTTTAGCATTTTAACTTGAGATTGTGATAAGACATTCTTTATTAGGGCATATGCTGTTGTTTAAAAAAAATACAAACTTTAACTAGTAAATCAATCAAATAGATCACTATTAACAATTAATAGAGAAGCCGAGGCCATACCTCAACCCCTAAGAATGATATATAATTGTAAAACAAAAAAATATATATATACCTTACAGAAATCTATCGTTTATCGTTGCCTTTGCTCGTTAACAAGAGCTTTATAACTTGACATAGGAGAATAGTGTCTTCTAATACCTTCTCTTACGATTGAAATCAACTAATGATCCCCAAGATTTATCTCCCCTTACTCGTACTGTGACTTTTCTCTCTTTCGAAGGTCTATGGCAAAATAGCATTCTCTTGCAAGGCTACGCCATACTATTCTTTATTTAAAAGAAAAGCTATGGAGTTCTGTTCTAGTCTCTTCCTCCGAAATACCATAGCAATCTAACCTTCTCTTCTAAGATATTAGATAAGAATGAAGGGATATATACATCTCAAGCTCTAGGATTACCTTGAGGCTACTTGTTGCCGTCTTATAGTTTTTCTTGTGTAGAGACCTTGACAGAAGTAGCAAATTGTTTCGGCCATAAATCTCTGATAAGAACTCAGAATATGTACTTGTATAACCAGTCAAAAGAACCGAAAGGCATCTAGTCTACAAGCCATCGCGGCGGGTGGAATAGGTAAAAACGTCTGTATATAGCTACAAACGTGCCATCTTTAGAAACACGTTGCTTTTCCTCATTTTTAGTATGCATGTAATCTAAATATGTAAAAGTACTCTAAATATGACCTCTTATCACCTAAATTTGAATTTCTTTTTTTGGAGATACTTATCTCTTAATAGAACTATTCTTGTCTTCTTATTTCTTTTAGGATTTTTGGAGCTAATATTTTTATTCTAACACTTTCCTAATAATTCTAGCCTTATTGCCTCACTCTTCTCTGAGTGCACTCTCTTTCCTTATTGAAATCTATATTAAAAGAGACACATACATGGCTTGGGAGGGACCTTACAATCTCCCCCACTTAAAAGATTGGAGATATCCTCATCTCGCGAGCTAGGGTAGTATCTAAGTAAATCCTCCTGTCTCATCATCCAAAGTGGTGTCCCCACTAGGTAGAAATCTTCTTTTATCTAAACATTGTTCTTAAAGAGTCCCTTATTTCATGTGTTTGGCTCGTTTTGTTGTGCCTCCAAAAGGTCTTTATTATTCTAAATTTAATTGGCCTTATTATCATAATTTCATGCATCCATATACCTCTCATATGATATGAACCTTCAAACTCCTTATTCTATACCCCCATGTCATATGGTACTTAACAAATTGTCATGGAAAAACGTAAGGGAATCAATCCTTTATGCAAGCTAACCTATGATAGCAATTTCATAATCTTAGTATCATCTTGTAGAATACCTCTATTCATCATGCACATTACTTCACATGAATCTTGCACCAATCCTCTTCTTTTTACTCATAGAAATACTTGTTGAATTCGGTTATCTTTAACCCTGCTATCCCTATTTCTTGACCTAATTTTGCTCTAGCTCATGATTCCTTGTAGCCAAGGGTGGGCTTGACGTACCTCTCTTGAACTAGGGGACCTCTTCACGATTAACATGGAAGGACTCGTGTCCTTCTCTCGACAATTTTTATAAAAAAAAATTTATCATAGTCTCTGGCTATAATTATGGCTTCTGAAATAGAGGATGGTTTTGCATTCTTGACGAGGTTATTCAATGGTAGATTAAGCTTCCAAATGAATCGATGGAGAAGAGTTACCTCATCCATCTATAGAGCAAATTGGAGAAGTTTAACAAAAGTTTGGTGGTATTCTTTTAGGGTCTTCCTTTCTTGGGTTAGCTCCAAAAATTCATTCATTTTATCCTCTCGAAATCCTAGAGGACAAAACCTTCTCTCGAATGTGTACTTTCATGCCATCCCTCCATAACTAATTCTGGTTCCCCCGTGGTTAGATTGACAAACAACAGTGCTTCCAACTAATTTGGCCTTTCTTACGATTTTTAGATGAGCAAGGGTGAACTTGCTTCTTTCATTCTATCCTCTGGGAATCACACATCCCAAGTTAGACCCATGTTTGTCTGGAATCATACACCTCATCCTCGTCGGGCCGTTGGTGGCGAGAGGACTCAAGGCGGCGGCCTGTCGCCCTCTCAGGCTCCATCGCTCCATTCTCCCACCCCTTAGAGGGATGTCTACGCACTAGGGTGGGCTGATTCACCGCACTAGCTTGGGCCCTCAAAACTAGGCAGCATCACAATCACCCGCCTCGATCGGCGAACCTCATTCTCCCAATGGTATGAGGGATACCATGGGCCAACTCTCCGGGCCTTACCAACATCTCCGCCGTCCGGCTATACAAGCACAAGAACGGTGAAGCATCAAGGCAGGGAGAGTTGTACCTGTACCATAATTTAACCAAGATAACAATCCATTTACTCAACTAAACCATAGGACTAGAATCCATGTTACCTTCTTAAGAAAACAATCCTTTTCACAAAGATTTTATCATTTCAACTTGAGGTTGCGATAAGACATTCTTTATTAAGGCATATGCTGTTGTTTAAAAGAATACAAACTTTAACTAGTAAATCAATCAAATAGATCACTATTAACAATTAATACAGAAGCCAAGGCCATACCTCAACCCCTAAGAATGATATATAATTGTAA
The DNA here is from genome assembly GCF_041138505.1 of Cibotium barometz. NCBI lineage: Eukaryota > Viridiplantae > Streptophyta > Polypodiopsida > Cyatheales > Cibotiaceae > Cibotium > Cibotium barometz. The sequence continues at coordinate 6,894,970 of NC_141091.1, read as the reverse complement.
AACAAAAAAATATATATATACCTTACAGAAATTTATCATTTATCGTTGCCTTTGCTCGTTTAGCAAGAGCTTTATAACTTGACATAAGAGAATAGAGTCTTCTAATACCTTCTCTTATGATTGAAATCATCCGATCATCCCCAAGATTTATCTCCTCTTACTCGTACTGTGACTTTTCTCTCTTTCGAAGGTCTATGGCAAAATAGCCTTCTCTTGCAAGGCTACGGCATACTATTCTTTATTTAAAAGAAAAGCTATGGAGTTTTGGTCTCTTCCTCCGAAAGACCATAGCAATCTAACCTTCTCTTCTAAGATATTAGATAAGAATGAAGGGATATATACATCTCAAGCTCTAGGATTACCTTGAGGCTACTTGTTGTTGTCTTATAATTTTTCTTGTGTAGAGACCTTGATAGAAGCAGTAAACTGTTTCGGCCATAAATCTCTGATAAGAACTCAGAATATACTCGTATAACCGGTCAAAAGAACCGGAAGGCATCTAGTCTACAAGCCACCGCGGCGTGGGTAGAATAGGCAAAAACGTCTGTATATAGCTGCAAACGTGCCATCTTTAGAAACGCGTTGCTTTTCCTTATTTTTAGTATGCATGGACTCTAAATATGAAAAAGTACTGTAAATATGACCTCTTATCACCTAAATTCGAATTTCTATTTTTGGAGATACTTATCTCTTAATAGAACTATTCTTGTCTTCTTATTTCTTTTAGGATTTTTGGAGCTAATATTTTTATTCTAACACTTTCCTAATGTTTCTAGCCTTATTGCCTCACTCTTCTCTGAGTGCACTCTCTTTCCTTATTGAAATCTATATTAAAAGAGACACATACATGGCTTGGGAGGGACCTTACAATCTCCCCCACTTAAAAGATTGGAGATATCCTCATCTCATCCTATTCTATCACATACACTTCTTACCTCATCCCATACACACCTCGTCAAGAATGCAAAACCATCCTCTATTTCAGAAGCCATAATTATAGCCAGAGACTATGATAAAGTTTTTATATATAGAAAGTGTCGAGAGAAGGACACGAGTCCTTCCATGTTAATCATGAAGAGGTCCACTAATTCAAGAGAGGAACGTCAAGCCCACCCTTGGCTACAAGGAATCATGAGCTAGAGCAAAATTAGGTCAAGAAATAGGGATAGCAGGGTTTAAGATAACCGAATTCAACAAGTACTTCTATGAGTAAAAAGAAGAGGATTGGTGCAAGATTCATGTGAAGTAATGTGCATGATGAATAGAGGTATTCTACAAGATGATACTAAGATTATGAAATTGCTATCATAGGTTAGCTTGCATAAAGGATTGATTCCCTTACGTTTTTCCATGACAATTTGTTAAGTACCATATGACATGGGGGTATAGAATAAGGAATTTGAAGGTTCATATCATATGAGAGGTATATGGATGCATGAAATTATGATAATAAGGCCAATTAAATTTAGAATAATAAAGACCTTTTGGAGGCACAACAAAACGAGCCAAACACATGAAATAAGGGACTCTTTAAGAACAATGTTTAGATAAAAGAAGATTTCTACCTAGTGGGGACACCACTTTGGATGATGAGACAGGAGGATTTACTTAGATACTACCCTAGCTTGCGAGATGAGGATATCTCCAATCTTTTAAGTGGGGGAGATTGTAAGGTCCCTCCCAAGCCATGTATGTGTCTCTTTTAATATAGATTTCAATAAGGAAAGAGAGTGCACTCAGAGAAGAGTGAGGCAAAGCAACGTGTTTCTAAAGATGGCACGTTTGTAGCTATATACAGATGTTTTTACCTATTCCACCCGCCGCGATGGCTTGTAGACTAGATGCCTTTCGGTTCTTTTGACTGGTTTTACAAGTACATATTCTAAGTTCTTATCAGAGATTTATGGCCGAAATAATTTGCTACTTCTGTCAAGGTCTCTACACAAAGAAAACTATAAGACGGCAACAAGTAGCCTCAAGGTAATCCTAGAGCTTGAGATGTATATATCCCTTCATTCTTATCTAATATCTTAGAAGAGAAGGTTAGATTGCTATGGTATTTCGGAGGAAGAGACTAGAACAGAACTCCATAGCTTTTCTTTTAAATAAAGAATAGTATGGCGTAGCCTTGCAAGAGAATGCTATTTTGCCATAGACCTTCGAAAGAGAGAAAAGTCACAGTACGAGTAAGAGGAGATAAATCTTGGGGATCATTAGTTGATTTCAATCGTAAGAGAAGGTATTAGAAGACACTATTCTCCTATGTCAAGTTATAAAGCTCTTGTTAACGAGCAAAGGCAACGATAAACGATAGATTTCTGTAAGGTATATTTTTTTTTTTGGTTTTACAATTATATATCATTCTTAGGGGTTGAGGTATGGCCTCGGCTTCTCTATTAATTGTTAATAGTGATCTATTTGATTGATTTACTAGTTAAAGTTTGTATTTTTTTTAAACAACAGCATATGCCTTAATAAAGAATGTCTTATCACAATCTCAAGTTGAAATGCTAAAATCTTTGTGAAAAGGATTGTTTTCTCAAGAAGGTAACATGGATTCTAGTCCTATGGTTTAGTTGAGTAAATGGATTGTTATCTTGGTTAAATTAGGTACAGGTACAACTCTCCCTGCCTTGATGTTGCACCGTTCTTGTGCTTGTATAGCCGGACGGCGGAGATGTTGGTAAGGCCCGGAGAGTTGGCCCATGGTATCCCTCATACCATTGGGAGAATGAGGTTTGCCGATTGAGGCGGGTGATTGTGATGCTGCCTAGTTTTGAGGGTCCAAGCTAGTGCGGTGAATTAGCGCACCCTAGTGCGTAGACATCCCTTTGAGGGGCGGAAAAATCGAGCGATGGAGCCTGAGAGGGCGACAGGCCGTCGGCTGAGTCCTCTCGCCACCAGCGGCCCGACGATGAGGTGTATGGTCGCGTAGGACTTTGCCCAGCATGTAGAGGCTAGAAGGTGAAATTCTAGATCATCGACGATAGTATAAAGGAAAAGAATGAGAGAGTCAGTTTGGCTTGTATGGAATTGATTCTTGTATAAACTTTAAAAAAAATAAATCTTATCTTTGGCATTATTGTATTGTGGAAAGAGGCTGTTTTAACAAACCTTGTGAAAGGATCTTAATTAAAGAGCATGTTTATTTACATCAAACAATGTGGTAGGATTAATTAGAAAATAAATTAACGCGTGAGTAGGGTGGAGAGTGGGAGGATGCCCTGATGGCACCATCCTACGGACGGGTCAACCCGATTAGTCGGGTAGCTTTCCAACAGATCAAGTGAAAGCCCTACGATAGATAAATAGGTTCTCGGGAAATTCTATTCTAGAAGACTAGGCCAACCGACGGCTGTGCCTTGCATGGATGAGGAAAAAAGCGTTGTCTCTAGGAATCAAGACTAGTAGTTGTCCAAATTATGATCAATTACCCTATGGGTGATTTGATTTTTAGAAGACCACGCTCCCCCTGTGCTGCAGGATAGAACTAGGTCTTACCTATGTGAATCGTATCCTTGAATCTCTGCATGGTCAAGGTGTATGAGTAGAAAATTTTCTCCAAGATAAGACTTAGTGGACTATCTTAAGTGTTTTCCCTATTTTGGAAGGGAGGAACCTTACAAGTGGTATCAAAGCCGATCTTAATTCCTAGGATTTATTTTTCAAAGGGTAACTGTCAAGGGAATAAAACAAGTGATTGTTTATCATACGAGGACGAATCACTTATCCCTACTGGCCATAGAAGTGGTTTGAATATCCTCGCATGTTGAGACAATCATCCTATGAAATTGTGCTTATATCTTGGGGGTGCACACGCAAGATATTTGTACAATAAATTCGAGAAATAAGATTGGGGAGGAAACCTTTTGAGGAAAAACATAGGGCGATCAAATTAAGAAACTAGTGAGAGACTGAATGACTAGAAGGATAGATCGAAACTTTGTTTAGAGAAATTTTTTTAGGATATATCTCATTAACTTGCATATTATAAACTATTAAGATTATAACTTCATTAAGGTTTGAATAGTTGACGTCATGTGAATGCCATCCATTGGCTTCTTTACACCAGGTCGATCATTTAAGATCTTGAACCCATCTCAGACAAACATGGGTCTAACTTGGGATGTGTGATTCCCAGAGGATCATGCTATTGGATGTGTTAATCCCAAGATACTAGATGTGTAATTTTTAGAAAACTAATTCATCGCAGACGTGTTAATCCGAATTATCTTTGGATGTGTCAATCCCAAGGCACTAGATGTGTAAAAAATGAATATCTCAGATATATTAATCCACTAGAGTGCCTTTAGATGTGGCGATATGATAAGTATTTGATAGTTTTTGAACTTTTCATGGATACAATGAAAGAAGCAAGTTCATGCTTGCTCATCTAAAAATCGTAAGAAAGGCCAAATTAGTTGGAAGCACTGTTTGTCAATCTAACCACAGGAACCAGAATCAGTTATGGGGGAATGCCATGAAAGTACACCTTCGAGAGAAGGTTTTGCCCTGCAGGATTTTGAGAGGATAAAATGAATGAATTTTTGGAGCTAACCCAAGAAAGGAAGACCCTAAAAGAATACCACCAAACTTTTGTTAAACTTCTCCAATTTGCTTTAGAGATGCATGAGGTAACTCTTCTCCATCGATTCATTTAAAAGCTTAATCTACCATTGAATAACCTCGTCAAGAATACAAAACCATCCTCTATTTCAGAAGCCATAATTATAGCCAGAGGCTATGATAAAGTTTTTTTAAATAGAAAGTGTCGAGAGAAGGACACGAGTCCTTCCATGTTAATCGTGAAGAGGTCCCCTAATCCAAGAGAGGAACGTCAAGCCCACCCTTGGCTACAAGGAATCATGAGCTAGAGAAAAATAAGGTCAAGAAATAGGGATAGCAGGGTTAAAGATAACCGAATTCAACAAGTATTTCTATGAGTAAATAGAAGAGGATTGGTGCAAGATTCATGTGAAGTAATGTGCATGATGAATAGAGGTATTCTACAAGATGATACTAAGATTATGATATTGCTATCATAGGTTAGCTTGCATAAAGGATTGCTACCCTTATGTTTTTCCATGACAATTGTGAAGTACCATACTACATGGGGGTATAGAATAAGGAATTTGAAGGTTCATATCATATGAGAGGTATATGGATGCATGAAATTAGGATAATTAGGCCAATTAACTTTAGAATAATAAAGACCTTTTGGAGGCACAACAAAACGAGCCAAACACATGAAATAAGGGACTCTTTAAGAACAATGTTAAGATGAAAGAAGATTTCTACCTAGTGGGGACACCACTTTGGATGAGAAATGAGGATTTACTTAGATACTACCCTAGCTCACGAGATGAGGATATCTCCAATCTTTTACGTGGGGGAGATTGTAAGGTCCCTCCCTAGCCATGTATGTGTCTCTTTTAATATAGATTTCAATAAGGAAAGAGAGTGCACTCAGAGAAGAGTGAGGCAATAAGGCTAGAAACATTAGGAAAGTGTTAGAATAAAAATATTAGCTCCAAAAATCCTAAAAAAAATAAGAAGACAAGAATAGTTCTATTAAGAGATAAGTATCTCCAAAAATAGAAATTCGAATTTAGGTGATAAGAGGTCATATTTACAGTACTTTTACATATTTAGAGTCCATGCATACTAAAAATAACGAAAAGCAACGCGTTTCTAAAGATGGCACGTTTGCAGCTATATACAGACGTTTTTGCCTATTCTACCCACGCCACGGTGGCTTGTAGACTAGATGCCTTCCGGTTCTTTTGACCGGTTATACGAGTATATTCTGAGTTCTTATCAGAGATTTATGGCCGAAATAGTTTACTGCTTCTGTCAAGGTCTCTACACAAGAAAAATTATAAGACGACAACAAGTAGCCTCAAGGTAATCCTAGAGCTTGAGATGTATATATATCCCTTCATTCTTATCTAATATCTTAGAAGAGAAGGTTAGATTGCTATGGTCTTTCAGAGGAAGAGACCAGAACTCCATAGCTTTTCTTTTAAATAAAGAATAGTATACCGTAGTCTTGCAAGAAAAGGCTATTTTGCCATAGACCTTCGAAAGAGAGAAAAGTCATAATACGAGTAAGAGGAGATAAATCTTGGGGATGATCGGATGATTTCAATCACAAAAGAAGGTATTAGAAGACTCTATTCTCTTATGTCAAGTAATAAAGCTCTTGCTAACGAGCAAAGGCATCGATAAACGATAAATTAATGTAAGGTATATATATATATTTTTTTGTTTTACAATTATATATCATTCTTAGGGGTTGAGGTATGGCCTCGGCTTCTCTATTAATTGTTAATAGTGATCTAATTGATTGATTTACTAGTTAAAGTTTGTATTCTTTTAAACAACAGCATATGCCTTAATAAAGAATGTCTTATCGCAACCTCAAGTTGAAATGATAAAATCTTTGTGAAAAGGATTGTTTTCTTAAGAAGGTAACATGGATTCTAGTCCTATGGTTTAGTTGAGTAAATGGATTGTTATCTTGGTTAAATTAAGTACACGTACAACTCTCCCTGCCTTGATGCTTCGCCGTTCTTGTGCTTGTATAGCCGGACGGCGGAGATGTTGGTAAGGCCCGGAGAGTTGGCCCATGGTATCCCTCATACCATTGGGAGAATGAGGTTCGCCGATTGAGGCAGGTGATTGTGATGCTGCCTAGTTTTGAGGGCCCAAGCTAGTGCGGTGAATCAGCCCACCCTAGTGCGTAGACATCCCTCTGAGGGGCGGGAGAATGGAGCGATGGAGCCTCAGAGGGCGAGAGGCCGTCGCCTTGAGTCCTCTCGCCACCAGCGGCCCGACGAGGATGAGGTGTATGATTCCAGACAAACATGGGTCTAACTTGGGATGTGTGATTCCCAGATGATAGAATGAAAGAAGCAAGTTCACCCTTGCTCATCTAAAAATCGTAAGAAAGGCCAAATTAGTTTGAAGCACTGTTGTTTGTCAATCTAACCACGGGGGAACCAGAATTAGTTATGGAGGGATGCCATGAAAGTACACATTCGAGAGAAGGTTTTGTCCTCTAGGATTTTGAGAGGATAAAATGAATGAATTTTTGGAGCTAACCCAAGAAAGGAAGACCCTAAAAGAATACCACCAAACTTTTGTTAAACTTCTCCAATTTGCTCTAGAGATGGATGAGGTAACTCTTCTCCATCGATTCATTTGGAAGCTTAATCTACCATTGAATAACCTCGTCAAGAATGCAAAACCATCCTCTATTTCAGAAGCCATAATTATAGCCAGAGACTATGATATCTCCAATCTTTTAAGTGGGGAAGATTGTAAGGTCCCTCCCAAGCCATGTATGTGTCTCTTTTAATATAGATTTCAATAAGGAAAGAGAGTGCACTCAGAGAAGAGTGAGGCAATAAGGCTAGAAACATTAGGAAAGTGTTGAATTAAAAATATTAGCTCCAAAAATCCTAAAAGAAATAAGAAGACAAGAATAGTTCTATTAAGAGATAAGTATCTCGAAAAATAGAAATTCGAATTTAGGTGATTAAGAGGTCATATTTACAGTACTTTTACATATTCAGATTCCATGCATACTAAAAATGACGAAAAGCAACGCGTTTCTAAAGATGGCACGTTTGCAGCTATATACAGACATTTTTGCCTATTCCACCCACCCCGCGGTGGCTTGTACACTATTTTCCTTCCAGTTCTTTTGACTGGTTATACGAGTATATTTGAGTTCTTATTAGAGATTTATGGCCGAAATAGTTTACTGCTTCTGTCAAGGTCTCTACACAAGGAAAACTATAAGACGGCAACAAGTAGCCTCAAGGTAATCCTAGAGCTTGAGATGTATATATCCCTTCATTCTTATCTAATATCTTAGAAGAGAAGGTTAGATTGCTATGGTCTTTCAGAGGAAGAGACCAGAACTCCATGGCTTTTCTTTTAAATAAAGAATAGTATGCCGTAGCCTTGCAAGAGAAGGCTATTTTGCCATAGACCTTCGAAAGAGAGAAAAGTCATAGTACGAGTAAGAGGAGATAAATCTTGGGGATGATCGGATGATTTCAATCATAAAAGAAGGTATTAGAAGACTCTATTCACTTATGTCAAGTTATAAAGCTCTTGCTAACGAGCAAAGGCCACGATAAACGATAAATTTCTGTAAGGTATATATATATTTTTTTGTTTTACAATTATATATCATTCTTAGGGGTTGAGGTATGGCCTTGGCTTCTCTATTAATTGTTAATAGTGATCTATTTGATTGATTTACTAGTTAAAGTTTGTATTTTTTTTAAACAACAGCATATGCCTTAATAAAGAATGTCTTATCGCAATCTCAAGTTGAAATGCTAAAATCTTTGTGAAAAGGACTGTTTGCTCAAGAAGGTAACATGGATTCTAGTCGTATGGTTTAGTTGAGTAAATAGATTATTATCTTGGTTAAATTAGATATAGGTACAACTCTCCCTGCCTTGATGTTGCGCCGTTCTTGTGCTTGTATAGCCGGACGGCGGAGATGTTGGTAAGACCCGGAGAGTTGGCCCATGGTATCCCTCATACCATTGGGAGAATGAGGTTTGCCGATTGAAGCGGGTGATTGTGATGCTGCCTAGTTTTGAGGGCCCAAGCTAGTGCGGTGAATTAGCGCACCCTAGTGCGTAGACATCCCTTTGAGGGGCGGGAAAATCGAGCGATGGAGCATGAGAGGGCGACAGGCCGTCGGCTTGAGTCCTCTCGCCACCAGCGGCCCGACGATGAGTTGTATGGTCGCGTAGGATTTTGCCCAGCATATAGAGGCTAGAAGGTGAAATTCTAGATCATCGACGACAGTATAAAGGAAAAGAATAAGAGAGCCGGTTTGGCTTGTATGGAATTGATTCTTGTATAAACTTTAAAAAAAATAAATCTTATCTTTGGCATTATTGTATTGTGGAAAGAGGTTGTTTTAACGAACCTTGTGAAAGGGTCTTAATTAAAGAGCATGTTTATTTACATCAAACAGTGTGGTATGATTAATTAGAAAATAAATTAACACGTGAGTAGGGTGGAGAGTGGGAGGATGCCCTGATGGCACCATCCTATGGACGGGTCAACCCGATTAGTCGGGTAGCTTTCCAATAGATCAAGTAAAAGCCCTACGATAGATAAATAGGTTCTCGGGCAATTCTATTCTAGAAGACTAGGCCAGCGGTGGCTGTGCCTTGCATGGATGAGGAAAAAAGCGTTGTCTCTAGGAATCAAGACTAGTAGTTGTCCAAATTATGATCAATTACCCTATGGGTGATTTGATTTTTAGAAGACCACGCTCCCCTTGTGCTGCAGGATAGAACTAGGTCTTACCTATGTGAATCATATCCTTGAATCTCTGCATGGTCAAGGTGTATGAGTAGAAAATTTTCTCCAAGATAAGACTTAGTGGGCTATCTTAAGTGTTTTCCCTATTTTGGAAGGGAGGAACCTTACAAGTGGTATCAAAGCCGATCTTAATTTCTAGGATTTATTTTTCAAAGGGTAACTGTCAAGGGAATAAAACAAGTGATTGTTTATTATACGAGGACGAATCACTTATCCCTACTGGCCATAGAAGTGGTTTGAATATCCTCACATGTGGAGACAATCATCCTATGAAATTGTGCTTATATCTTGGGAGTGCACACGCAAGATATTTGTACAATAAATTTGAGAAATAAGATTGGGGAGGAAACCTTTTGAGGAAAAACATAGGGCGATCAAATTAAGAAACTAGTGAGATGACTAGAAGGATAGATTGAAACTTTGTTTAGAGAAATTTTTTTAGGATATATCTCATTAACTTGCATATTATAAATTATTAAGATTATAACTTCATTAAGGTTTGAATAGTTGACGTCATGTGAATGCCATCCATTGGCTTCTTTACACCAGGTCGATCATTTAAGATCTTGAACCCATCTCAGACAAACATGGGTCTAACTTGGGATGTGTGATTCCTAGAGGATCATGCTATTGGATGTGTTAATCCCAAGATACTAGATGTGTAATTTTTAGAAAACTAATTCATCGCAGACGTGTTAATCCTAATTATCTTTGGATGTGTCAATCCCAAGACACCAGATGTGTAATTCTCAAAAAATGAATATCTCAGATATATTAATCCACTAGAGTGCCTTTAGATGTGGCGATATGATAAGTATTTGATAGTTTTTGAACTTTTCATGGATACAATGAAAGAAGAAAGTTCATGCTTGCTCATCTAAAAATCGTAAGAAAGGCCAAATTAGTTGGAAGCACTGTTTGTCAATCTAACCACAGGAACCAGAATCAGTTATGGGGGGATGCCATGAAAGTACACCTTCGAGAGAAGGTTTTGTCCTGCAGGATTTTGAGAGGATAAAATGAATGAACTTTTGGGGCTAACCCAAAAAAGGAAGACCCTAAAAGAATACCACCAAACTTTTGTTAAACTTCTCCAATTTGCTCTAGAGATGGATGAGGTAACTCTTCTCCATCGATTCATTTAAAAGCTTAATCTACCATTGAATAACCTCGTCAAGAATGCAAAACCATCCTCTATTTCAGAAGCCATAATAATAGCCAGAGACTATGATAAAATTTTTTTTATATAGAAAGTGTCGAGAGAAGGACACGAGTCCTTCCATGTTAATCGTGAAGAGGTCCCCTAATTCAAGAGAGGAACGTCAAGCCCACCCTTGGCTACAAGGAATCATGAGCTAGAGCAAAGTTAGGTCAAGAAATAGGGATAGCAGGGTTAAAGATAACCGAATTCAACAAGTATTTCTATGAGTAAATAGAAGAGGATCGGTGCAAGATTCATGTGAAGTAATGTGCATGATGAATAGAGGTATTCTACAAGATGATACTAAGATTATGAAATTGCTATCATAGGTTAGTTTGCATAAAGGATTGATTCCCTTATGTTTTTTCATGACAATTTGTTAAGTACCACCATATGACATGGGGGTATAGAATAAGGAATTTGAAGGTTCATATCATATGAGAGGTATATGGATGCATGAAATTACAATAATAAGACCAATTAAATTTAGAATAATAAAGATCTTTTGGAGGCACAACAAAATGAGCCAAACACATGAAATAAGGGACTCTTTAAGAACAATGTTTAGATAAAAGAAGATTTCTACCTAGTGGGGACACCACTTTGGATGAGACAGGAGGATTTACTTAGATACTACCCTAGCTCGCGAGATGAGGATATCTCCAATCTTTTAAGTGGGGGAGATTGTAAGGTCCCTCCCAAGCCATGTATGTGTCTCTTTTAATATAGATTTCAATAAGGAAAGAGAGTGCCCTTAGAGAAGAGTGAGGCAATAAGGCTAGAAACATTAGGAAAGTGTTGAAATAAAAATATTAGCTCCAAAAATCCTAAAAGAAATAAGAAGACAAGAATAGTTCTATTAAGAGATATGTATCTCCAAAAAAAGAAATTCGAATTTAGGTGATAAGAGGTCATATTTAGAGTACTCTTACATATTTAGATTCCATGCATACTAAAAATGAGGAAAAGCACAGGTTTCTAAAGATGGCACGTTTACAACTATATACAGATGTTTTTGCCTATTCCACCCACCGCGGTGGCTTGTATACTAGATGCCTTCCGGTTCTTTCAACTGGTTATACGAGTATATTTGAGTTCCTATCAGAGATTTATGGCCGAAACAGTTTGCTGCTTCTGTCAAGGTCTCTACACAAGGAAAACTATAAGACGGCAACAAGTAGCCTCAAGATAATCCTAGAGCTTGAGATGTATATATCCCTTCATTCTTATCTAATATCTTAGAAGAGAAGGTTAGATTGCTATGGTCTTTCGGAGGAAGAGACCAGAACTCCATGGCTTTTCTTTTAAATAAAGAATAGTATGCCGTAGCCCTGCAAGAGAAGGCTATTTTGCCATAGACCTTCGAAAGAGAGAAAAGTCACAGTACGAGTAAGAGGAGATAAATCTTGGGGATGATCGGATGATTTCAATCGTAAGAGAAGGTATTAGAAGACTCTATTCTCTTCTGTCAAGTTTTAAAGCTCTTGTTAACGAGCAAAGGCAACGATAAACGATAAATTTCTGTAAGGTATATATATATTTTTTTGTTTTACAATTATATATCATTCTTAGGGATTGAGGTATGGCTTTGGCTTCTGTATTAATTGTTAATAGTGATCTATTTGATTGATTTACTAGTTAAAGTTCGTATTCTTTTAAACAACAGCATCATATGCCTTAGTAAAGAATGTCTTATCGCAATCTCAAGTTGAAATGCTAAAATCGTTGTGAAAAGGATTGTTTTCTTAAGAAGGTAACATGGATTCTAGTCCTATGGTTTAGTTAAGTAAATGGATCGTTATCTTGGTTAAATTAGGTACAGGTACAACTCTCCCTGCCTTGATGTTGCGTCGTTCTTCTGCTTGTATAGCCGGACGGCAGAGATGTTGGTAAGGCCCGGAGAGTTGGCCCATGGTATCCCTCATACCATTGGGAGAATGAGGTTCGCCGATTGAGGCGGGTGATTGTGATGCTGCCTAGTTTTGAGGGCCCAAGCTAGTGCGGTGAATTAGCCCACCCTAGTGCGTATACATCCCTTTGAGGGGCGAGAAATCGAGCAATAGAGCCTGAGAGGGCGACAGGCCGTCGGCTTGAGTCCTCTCGCCCACCAGCGGCCCAATGATAAGGTGTATGGTCCCGTAGGGTTTTGCCCAGCATGTAGAGGTTGGAAGGTCAAATTCTAGATCATCGACGACAGTATAAAGGAAAAGAATAAGAGAGCCGGTTTGGCTTGTATGGAATTGATTCTTGTATAAACATTTAAAAATAAATAAATCTTGTCTTTGGATTATTGTATTGTGGAAAGAGGCTGTTTTAACGAACCTTGTGAGTGAAAGGGCCTTAATTAAAGAGCATGTTTATTTACGTCAAACAGTGTGGTAGGATTAATTAGAAAATAAATTAACGTGTGAGTAGGGTGGAGAGTGGGAGGATGGAATACGGACGGGTGGACCCGATTAGTCGGGTAGCTTTCCAACATATCAAGTGAAAGCCCTACGCTAGATAAATAGGTTCTCGGGCAATTCTATTCTAGAAGACTAGGCCAGCGGCGGCTGTGCCTTGCATGGATGAGGAAAAAAGCGGTCTCTAGGAATTAAGACTAGTAGTTGTCCAAATTATGATCAATTACCCTATGGGTGATTTGATTTTTAGAAGACCACGCTCCCCCTGTGCTGCAGGGAGGATAGAACTAGGTCTTACCTATATGAATCATATCCTTGAATCTCTGCATGGTCAAGGTGTATGAGTAGAAACTTTTCTCCAAGATAAGACTTAGTGGACTATCTTAAGTGTTTCCCCTATTTTGGAAGGGAGGAACCTTACAAGTGGTATTAGAGCCGATCTTAATTCCTAGGATTCATTTTTCAAAGGGTAACTATCAAGGGAATAAAACAAGTGATTGTTTATCATACGAGGACGAATCACTTATCCTTATTGGCCATAGAAGTGGTTTGAATATCCTCGCATGTTGAGACAATCATCCTATGAAATTGTGCTTATATCTTGGGGGTGCACATGCAAGATATTTGTACAATAAATTTGAGAAATAAGATTGGGGAGGAAACCTTTTGAGGAAAAACATAGGGCGATTGAATTAAGAAACTAGTGAGAGACTGAATGACTAGAAGGATAGATTGAAACTTTGTTTAGAGAAATTTTTGAGGATATATCTCATTAACTTGCATATTATAAATTATTAAGATTATAACTTCATTAAGGTTTGAATAGTTGATGTCATGTGAATGCCATCCATTGGCTTCTTTACACCAGGTCGATCATTTAAGATCTTGAGCCCATCTCAGACAAACATGGGTTTAACTTGGGATGTGTGATTCCCAGAGGATCATGCTATTGGATGTGTTAATCCCAAGATACTAGATGTGTAATTTTTAAAAAACCAGTTCATCGCAGACGTGTTAATCCTAATTATCTTTGGATGTGTCAATCCCAAGGCACCAGATGTGTAATTCTCAAAAAATGAATATCTCAGATATATTAATCCACTAGAGTGCCTTTAGATGTGGCGATATGTTAAGTATTTGATAGTTTTTGAACTTTTCATGGATATAATGAAAGAAGCAAGTTCACGCTTGCTCATCTAAAAATCGTAAGAGAGGCCAAATTAGTTGGAAGAACTGTTTGTCAATCTAACCACAGGAACCAGAATCAGTTATGGGGGGATGCCATGAAAGTACACCTTCGAGAGAAGGTTTTTTCCTGCAGGATTTTGAGAGGATAAAATGAATGAATTTTTGGAGCTAACCCAAGAAAGGAAGACCCTAAAAGAATACCAGCAAACTTTTGTTAAACTTCTCCAATTTGCTCTAGTGATGGATGAGGTAACTCTTCTCCATCGATTCATTTAAAAGCTTAATCTACCATTGAATAACCTCGTCAAGAATGCAAAACCATCCTCTATTTTAGAAGCCATAATTATAGCCAGAGGCTATGATAAAGTTTTTTTATATAGAAAGTGTCGAGAGAAGGACATGAGTCCTTCCATGTTAATCGTGAAGAGGTCCCCTAATCCAAGAGAGGAACGTCAAGCCCACCCTTGGCTACAAGGAATCATGAGCTAGAGAAAAATTAGGTCAAGAAATAGGGATAGCAGGGTTAAAGATAACCGAATTCAACAAGTATTTCTATGAGTAAATAGAAGAGGATTGGTGCAAGATTCATGTGAAGTAATGTGCATGATGAATAGAGGTATTCTACAAAGATGATACTAAGATTATGAAATTGCAATCATAGGTTAGCTTGCATAAAGGATTGCTACCCTTATGTTTTTCCATGACAATTGTGAAGTACCATATTACATGGGGGTATAGAATAAGGAATTTGAAGGTTCATATCATATGAGAGGTATATGGATGCATGAAATTAGGATAATTAGGCCAATTAACTTTAGAATAATAAAGACCTTTTGGAGGCACAACAAAACGAGCCAAACACATGAAATAAGGGACTCTTTAAGAACAATGTTAAGATGAAAGAAGATTTCTACCTAGTGGGGACACCACTTTGGATGAGAAATGAGGATTTACTTAGATACTACCCTAGCTCACGAGATGAGGATATCTCCAATCTTTTAAGTGGGGGAAATTGTAAGGTCCCTCCCAAGCCATGTATGTGTCTCTTTTAATATAGATTTCAATAAGGAAAGAGAGTGCACTCAGAGAAGAGTGAGGCAATAAGGCTAGAAACATTAGGAAAGCGTTAGAATAAAAATATTAGCTCCAAAAATCCTAAAAGAAATAAGAAGTCAAGAATAGTTCTATTAAGAGATAAGTATCTCCAAAAATAGAAATTCGAATTTAGGTGATAAGAGGTCATATTTACAGTACTTTTACATATTTAGAGTCCATGCATACTAAAAATAACGAAAAGCAACGCGTTTCTAAAGATGGCACGTTTGCAGCTATATACAGACGTTTTTGCCTATTCTACCCGCGCCGCGGTGGCTTGTAGACTAGATGCCTTCCGGTTCTTTTGATCGGTTATACGAGTATATTCTGAGTTCTTATCAGAGATTTATGGCCAAAACAGTTTGCTGCTTCTGTCAAGGTCTCTACACAAGGAAAACTGTAAGACGACAACAAGTAGCCTCAAGGTAATCCTAGAGCTTGAGATGTATATATCCCTTCATTCTTATCTAATATCTTAGAAGAGAAGGTTAGATTGCTATGGTCTTTCGGAGGAAGAGACCAGAACTCCATAGCTTTTCTTTTAAATAAAGAATAGTATGCCGTAGCCTTGCAAGAGAAGGCTATTTTGCCATAGACCTTTCGAAAGAGAGAAAAGTCACAGTATGAGTAAGAGGAGATAAATCTTGGGGATGATCGGATGATTTCAATCGTAAGAGAAGGTATTAGAAGACTCTATTCTCTTATGTCAAGTTATAAAGCTCTTGTTAACGAGCAAAGGCAACGATAAACGATAAATTTCTGTAAGGTATATATATATTTTTTTGTTTTACAACTATATATCATTCTTAGGGGTTGAGGTATGGCTTCTCTATTAATTGTTAATAGTGATCTATTTGATTGATTTACTAGTTAAAGTTTGTATTCTTTTAAACAACAGCATATGCCTTAATAAAGAATGTCTTATCGCAACCTCAAGTTGAAATGATAAAATCTTTGTGAAAAGGATTGTTTTCTTAAGAAGGTAACATGGATTCTAGTCCTATGGTTTAGTTGAGTAAATGGATTATTATCTTGGTTAAATTACGGTATAGGTACAACTCTCCCTGCCTTGATGCTGTACCGTTCTTGTGCTTATATAGCCAGACGGCGGAGATGTTGGTAAGGCCCGGAGAGTTGGCCCATGGTATCCCTCATACCATTGGGAGAATGAGGTTCGCCGATTGAGGCGGGTGATTGTGATGCTGCCTAGTTTTTAGGGCCTAAGCTAGTGTGGTGAATCAGCCCACCCTAGTGCGTAGACATCCCTCTGAGGGGCGGGAGAATGGAGCGATGGAGCCTGAGAGGTCGACAGGTCTCCGCCTTGAGTCCTCTCGCCACCAGCGGCCCGACGAGGATGAGGTGTATTATTCCAGACAAACATGGGTCTAACTTGGGATGTGTGAGTCGCAAAGAACACAATGAAAGAAGCAAGTTCACCCTTGCTCATCTAAAAATCGTAAGAAATGCCAAATTAGTTGGAAGCACTGTTGTTTGTCAATCTAACCACGGGGGAACCAGAATTAGTTATGGGGGGATGCCATGAAAGTACACATTCGAGAGAAGGTTTTGTCCTCTAGGATTTCGAGAGGATAAAATGAATGAATTTTTGGAGCTAACCCAAGAAAGGAAGACCCTAAAAGAATACCACCAAACTTCTCCAATTTGCTCTAGAGATGGATGAGGTAATTCTTCTCCATCGATTCATTTGGAAGCTTAATCTACCATTGAATAACCTCGTCAAGAATGCAAAACCATCCTCTATTTCAGAAGCCATAATTATAGCCAGAGACTATGATAAAGTTTTTTTATATAGAAAGTGTCGAGAGAAGGACACGAGTCCTTCCATGTTAATCGTGAAGAGGTCCCCTAATGCAAGAGAGGAACATCAAGCCCACCCTTGGCTACAAGGAATCATGAGCTAGAGCAAAATTAGGTCAAGAAATAGGGATAGCAGGGTTAAAGATAACCGAATTCAACAAGTATTTCTATGTGTAAATAGAAGAGGATTGGTGCAAGATTCATGTGAAGTAATGTGCATGATGAATAGAGGTATTCTACAAGATGATACTAAGATTATGAAATTGCTATCATAGGTTAGCTTGCATAAAGGATTGACAATTGTGAAGTACCATATTACATGGGGGTATAGAATAAGGAATTTAAAGGTTCATATCATATGAGAGGTATATGGATGCATGAAATTACGATAATAAGGCCAATTAAATTTAGAATAATAAAGACCTTTTGGAGGCACAACAAAACGAGCCAAACACATGAAATAAGGGACTCTTTAAGAACAATGTTTAGATAAAAGAAGATTTCTACCTAGTGGGGACACCACTTTGGATGAGAAATGAGGATTTACTTAGATACTACCCTAGCTGGCGAGATGAGGATATCTCCAATCTTTTAAGTGGGGGAGATTGTAAGGTCCCTCCCAAGCCATGTATGTGTGTCTTTTAATATAGATTTCAATAAGGAAAGAGAGTGCACTCAGAGAAGAGTGAGGCAATAAGGCTAGAAACATTAGGAAAGTGTTGAAATAAAAATATTAGCTCCAAAAATCCTAAAAGAAATGAGAAGACAAGAATAGTTCTATTAAGACTCTATGTATCTCCAGAATGCAAAATTTTAATTTAGGTGATAAGAGGTCATATTTAGAGTACTTTTACATATTTAGATTCCATACATACTAAAAATGAGGAAAAGCAACGCGTTTCTAAAGATGGCACGTTTGCAACTATATACAGATGTTTTTGCCTATTTCACCCACCGTGGTGGCTTGTAGACTAGAGGCCTTCCGGTTCTTTTGACTGGTTATACGAGTATATTTGAGTTCTTATCAGAGATTTATGGCCGAAACAGTTTGCTGCTTCTGTCAAGGTTTCTACACAAGGAAAAGACGGCAACAAGTAGCCTCAAGGTAATCCTAGAGCTTGAGATGTATATATCCCTTCATTCTTATCTAATATCTTAGAAGAGAAGGTTAGATTGCTATGGTCTTTCAGAGGAAGAGACTAAAACTCCATAGCTTTTCTTTTAAATAAAGAATAGTATGCCGTAGCCTTGCAAGAGAATGCTATTTTGCCATAGACCTTCGAAAGAGCGAAAAGTCACAGTACGAGTAAGAGGAGATAAATCTTGGGGATAATGCTTCTTTACACCAAGTCGATCATTTAAGATCTTGAACCCATCTCAGACAAACATGGGTCTAACTTGGGATGTGTGATTCCCAGAGGATCATGCTATTGGATGTGTTAATCCCAAGATACTAGATGTGTAATTTTTAGAAAACTAATTCATCGCAGATGTGTTAATCCTAAAAATCTTTGGATGTGTCAATCCCAACGCACCAGATGTGTAATTCTCAAAAAATGAATATCTCAGATATATTAATCCACTAGAGTGCCTTTAGATGTGGCGATATGATAAGTATTTGATACTTTATGAACTTTTCATGGATACAATGAAAGAAGCAAGTTCACGCTTGCTCATCTAAAAATCGTAAGAAAGGCCAAATTAGTTGGAAGCACTGTTGTCAATCTAACCACAGGAACCAGAATCAATTATGGGGGGATGCCATGAAAGTACACCTTCGAGAGAAGGTTTTGTCCTGCAGGATTTTGAGAGGATAAAATGAATGAATTTTTGGAGCTAACCCAAGAAAGGAAGACCCTAAAAGAATACCAGCAAACTTTTGTTAAACTTCTCCAATTTGCTCTAAAGATGGATGAGGTAACTCTTCTCCATCGATTCATTTAAAAGCTTAATCTACCATTGAATAACCTCGTCAAGAATGCAAAACCATCCTCTTTTTCAGAAGCCATAATTATAGCCAGAGGCTATGATAAAGTTTTTTTATATAGAAAGTGTCGAGAACGACACGAGTCCTTCCATGTTAATCGTGAAGAGGTCCCCTAATCCAAGAGAGGAACGTCAAGCCCACCCTTGGCTACAAGGAATCATGAGCTAGAGAAAAATTAGGTCAAGAAATAGGGATAGCAGGGTTAAAGATAACCGAATTCAACAAGTATTTCTATGAGTAAATAGAAGAGGATTGGTGCAAGATTCATGTGAAGTAATGTGCATGATGAATAGAGGTATTCTACAAGATGATACTAAGATTATGAAATTGCTATCATAGGTTAGCTTGCATAAAGGATTGCTACCCTTACGTTTTTCCATGACAATTGTGAAGTACCATATTACATGGGGGTATAGAATAAGGAATTTGAAGGTTCATATCATATGAGAGGTATATGGATGCATGTAATTAGGATAATTAGGCCAACTAACTTTAGAATAATAAAGACCTTTTGGAGGCACAACAAAACGAGCCAAACACATGAAATAAGGGACTCTTTAAGAACAATGTTAAGATGAAAGAAGATTTCCACCTAGTGGTGGGGACACCACTTTGGATAAGAAATGAGGATTTACTTAGATACTACCCTAGCTCGCGAGATGAGAATATCTCCAATCTTTTAAGTGGGGGAGATTGTAAGGTCCCTCCCAAGCCATGTATGTGTCTCTTTTAATATAGATTTCAATAAGGAAAGAGAGTGCACTCAGAGAAGAGTGAGGCAATAAGGCTAGAAACATTAGGAAAGTGTTAGAATAAAAATATTAGCTCCAAAAATCCTAAAAGAAATAAGAAGACAAGAATAGTTCTATTAAGAGATACGTATCTCCAAAAATAGAAATTCGAATTTAGGTGATAAGAGGTCATATTTACAGTACTTTTACATATTTAGAGTCCATGCATACTAAAAATAAGGAAAAGCAACGCGTTCCTAAAGATGGCACGTTTGCAGCTATATACAGACGTTTTTGCCTATTCTACCCGCGCCGCGATGGCTTGTAGACTAGATGCCTTCCGGTTCTTTTGATCGGTTATACGAGTATATTCTGAGTTCTTATCAGAGATTTATGGCCGAAACAGTTTGCTGCTTCTGTCAAGGTCTCTACACAAGGAAAACTGTAAGACGACAACAAGTAGCCTCAAGGTAATCCTAGAGCTTGAGATGTATATATCCCTTCATTCTTATCTAATATCTTAGAAGAGAAGGTTAGATTGCTATGGTCTTTCGGAGGAAGAGACCAGAACTCCATAGCTTTTCTTTTAAATAAAGAATAGTATGCCGTAGCCTTGCAAGAGAAGGCTATTTTGCCATAGACCTTTCGAAAGAGAGAAAAGTCACAGTATGAGTAAGAGGAGATAAATCTTGGGGATGATCGGATGATTTCAATCGTAAGAGAAGGTATTAGAAGACTCTATTCTCTTATGTCAAGTTATAAAGCTCTTGTTAACGAGCAAAGGCAACGATAAACGATAAATTTCTGTAAGGTATATATATATTTTTTTGTTTTACAACTATATATCATTCTTAGGGGTTGAGGTATGGCTTCTCTATTAATTGTTAATAGTGATCTATTTGATTGATTTACTAGTTAAAGTTTGTATTCTTTTAAACAACAGCATATGCCTTAATAAAGAATGTCTTATCGCAACCTCAAGTTGAAATGATAAAATCTTTGTGAAAAGGATTGTTTTCTTAAGAAGGTAACATGGATTCTAGTCCTATGGTTTAGTTGAGTAAATGGATTATTATCTTGGTTAAATTACGGTATAGGTACAACTCTCCCTGCCTTGATGCTGTACCGTTCTTGTGCTTATATAGCCGGACGGCGGAGATGTTGGTAAGGCCCGGAGAGTTGGCCCATGGTATCCCTCATACCATTGGGAGAATGAGGTTCGCCGATTGAGGCGGGTGATTGTGATGCTGCCTAGTTTTTAGGGCCTAAGCTAGTGTGGTGAATCAGCCCACCCTAGTGCGTAGACATCCCTCTGAGGGGCGGGAGAATGGAGCGATTGAGCCTGAGAGGTGGACAGGTCTCCGCCTTGAGTCCTCTCGCCACCAGCGGCCCGACGAGGATGAGGTGTATTATTCCAGACAAACATGGGTCTAACTTGGGATGTGTGAGTCGCAAAGAACACAATGAAAGAAGCAAGTTCACCCTTGCTCATCTAAAAATCGTAAGAAATGCCAAATTAGTTGGAAGCACTGTTGTTTGTCAATCTAACCACGGGGGAACCAGAATTAGTGATGGGGGGATGCCATGAAAGTACACATTCGAGAGAAGGTTTTGTCCTCTAGGATTTCGAGAGGATAAAATGAATGAATTTTTGGAGCTAACCCAAGAAAAGAAGACCCTAAAAGAATACCACCAAACTTCTCCAATTTGCTCTAGAGATGGATGAGGTAATTCTTCTCCATCGATTCATTTGGAAGCTTAATCTACCATTGAATAACCTCGTCAAGAATGCAAAACCATCCTCTATTTCAGAAGCCATAATTATAGCCAGAGACTATGATAAAGTTTTTTATATAGAAAGTGTCGAGAGAAGGACACGAGTCCTTCCATGTTAATCGTGAAGAGGTCCCCTAATGCAAGAGAGGAACATCAAGCCCACCCTTGGCTACAAGGAATCATGAGCTAGAGCAAAATTAGGTCAAGAAATAGGGATAGCAAGGTTAAAGATAACCGAATTCAACAAGTATTTCTATGTGTAAATAGAAGAGGATTGGTGCAAGATTCATGTGAAGTAATGTGCATGATGAATAGAGGTATTCTACAAGATGATACTAAGATTATGAAATTGCTATCATAGGTTAGCTTGCATAAAGGATTGACAATTGTGAAGTACCATATTACATGGGGGTATAGAATAAGGAATTTAAAGGTTCATATCATATGAGAGGTATATGGATGCATGAAATTACGATAATAAGGCCAATTAAATTTAGAATAATAAAGACCTTTTGGAGGCACAACAAAACGAGCCAAACACATGAAATAAGGGACTCTTTAAGAACAATGTTTAGATAAAAGAAGATTTCTACCTAGTGGGGACACCACTTTGGATGAGAAATGAGGATTTACTTAGATACTACCCTAGCTGGCGAGATGAGGATATCTCCAATCTTTTAAGTGGGGGAGATTGTAAGGTCCCTCCCAAGCCATGTATGTGTGTCTTTTAATATAGATTTCAATAAGGAAAGAGAGTGCACTCAGAGAAGAGTGAGGCAATAAGGCTAGAAACATTAGGAAAGTGTTGAAATAAAAATATTAGCTCCAAAAATCCTAAAAGAAATGAGAAGACAAGAATAGTTCTATTAAGACTCTATGTATCTCCAGAATGCAAAATTTTAATTTAGGTGATAAGAGGTCATATTTAGAGTACTTTCACATATTTAGATTCCATACATACTAAAAATGAGGAAAAGCAACGCGTTTCTAAAGATGGCACGTTTGCAACTATATACAGATGTTTTTGCCTATTTCACCCACCGTGGTGGCTTGGAGACTAGAGGCCTTCCGGTTCTTTTGACTGGTTATACGAGTATATTTGAGTTCTTATCAGAGATTTATGGCCGAAACAGTTTGCTGCTTCTGTCAAGGTTTCTACACAAGGAAAAGACGGCAACAAGTAGCCTCAAGGTAATCCTAGAGCTTGAGATGTATATATCCCTTCATTCTTATCTAATATCTTAGAAGAGAAGGTTAGATTGCTATGGTCTTTCAGAGGAAGAGACTAAAACTCCATAGCTTTTCTTTTAAATAAAGAATAGTATGCCGTAGCCTTGCAAGAGAATGCTATTTTGCCATAGACCTTCGAAAGAGAGAAAAGTCACAGTACGAGTAAGAGGAGATAAATCTTGGGGATAACGCTTCTTTACACCAAGTCGATCATTTAAGATCTTGAACCCATCTCAGACAAACATGGGTCTAACTTGGGATGTGTGATTCCCAGAGGATCATGCTATTGGATGTGTTAATCCCAAGATACTAGATGTGTAATTTTTAGAAAACTAATTCATCGCAGATGTGTTAATCCTAATTATCTTTGGATGTGTCAATCCCAAGGCACCAGATCTGTAATTCTCAAAAAATGAATATCTCAGATATATTAATCCACTAGAGTGCCTTTAGATGCGGCGATATGATAAGTATTTGATACTTTATGAACTTTTCATGGATACAATGAAAGAAGCAAGTTCACGCTTGCTCATCTAAAAATCGTAAGAAAGGCCAAATTAGTTGGAAGCACTGTTGTCAATCTAACCACAGGAACCAGAATCAATTATGGGGGGATGCCATGAAAGTACACCTTCGAGAGAAGGTTTTGTCCTGCAGGATTTTGAGAGGATAAAATGAATGAATTTTTGGAGCTAACCCAAGAAAGGAAGACCCGAAAAGAATACCAGCAAACTTTTGTTAAACTTCTCCAATTTGCTCTAAAGATGGATGAGGTAACTCTTCTCCATCGATTCATTTTAAAGCTTAATCTACCATTGAATAACCTCGTCAAGAATGCAAAACCATCCTCTTTTTCAGAAGCCATAATTATAGCCAGAGGCTATGATAAAGTTTTTTTATATAGAAAGTGTCGAGAGAACGACACGAGTCCTTCCATGTTAATCGTGAAGAGGTCCCCTAATCCAAGAGAGGAACGTCAAGCCCACCCTTGGCTACAAGGAATCATGAGCTAGAGAAAAATCAGGTCAAGAAATAGGGATAGCAGGGTTAAAGATAACCGAATTCAACAAGTATTTCTATGAGTAAATAGAAGAGGATTGGTGCAAGATTCATGTGAAGTAATGTGCATGATGAATAGAGGTATTCTACAAGATGATACTAAGATTATGAAATTGCTATCATAGGTTAGCTTGCATAAAGGATTGCTACCCTTACGTTTTTCCATGACAATTGTGAAGTACCATATTACATGGGGGTATAGAATAAGGAATTTGAAGGTTCATATCATATGAGAGGTATATGGATGCATGTAATTAGGATAATTAGGCCAACTAACTTTAGAATAATAAAGACCTTTTGGAGGCACAACAAAACGAGCCAAACACATGAAATAAGGGACTCTTTAAGAACAATGTTAAGATGAAAGAAGATTTCCACCTAGTGGTGGGGACACCACTTTGGATAAGAAATGAGGATTTACTTAGATACTACCCTAGCTCGCGAGATGAGAATATCTCCAATCTTTTAAGTGGGGGAGATTGTAAGGTCCCTCCCAAGCCATGTATGTGTCTCTTTTAATATAGATTTCAATAAGGAAAGAGAGTGCACTCAGAGAAGAGTGAGGCAATAAGGCTAGAAACATTAGGAAAGTGTTAGAATAAAAATATTAGCTCCAAAAATCCTAAAAGAAATAAGAAGACAAGAATAGTTCTATTAAGAGATACGTATCTCCAAAAATAGAAATTCGAATTTAGGTGATAAGAGGTCATATTTATAGTACTTTTACATATTTAGAGTCCATGCATACTAAAAATAAGGAAAAGCAACGCGTTCCTAAAGATGGCACGTTTGCAGCTATATACAGACGTTTTTGCCTATTCTACCCGCGCCGCGGTGGCTTGTAGACTAGATGCCTTCCGGTTCTTTTGATCGGTTATACGAGTATATTCTGAGTTCTTATCAGAGATTTATGGCCGAAACAGTTTGCTGCTTCTGTCAAGGTCTCTACACAAGAAAAACTGTAAGACGACAACAAGTAGCCTCAAGGTAATCCTAGAGCTTGAGATGTATATATCCCTTCATTCTTATCTAATATCTTAGAAGAGAAGGTTAGATTGCTATGGTCTTTTAGAGGAAGAGACCAAAACTCCATAGCTTTTCTTTTAAATAAAGAATAGTATGCCGTAGCCTTGCAAGAGAAGGCTATTTTGCCATAGACCTTCGAAAGAGAGAAAAGTCACAGTACGAGTAAGAGGAGATAAATCTTGGGGATGATCGGATGATTTCAATCGTAAGAGAAGGTATTAGAAGACTCTATTCTCTTATGTCAAGTTATAAAGCTCTTGTTAACGAGCAAAGGCAGCGATAAACGATAAATTTTCCTAAGGTATATATATATTTTTTTGTTTTACAACTATATATCATTCTTAGGGGTTGAGGTATGGCCTCGGCTTCTCTATTAATTGTTAATAGTGATCTATTTGATTGATTTACTAGTTAAAGTTTGTATTCTTTTAAACAACAGCATATGCCTTAATAAAGAATGTCTTATCGCAATCTCAAGTTGAAATGCTAAAATTTTTGTGAAAAGGATTGTTTTCTTAAGAAGGTAACATGGATTCTAGTCCTATGGTTTAGTTGAGTAAATGGATTGTTATCTTGGTTAAATTACGGTATAGGTACAACTCTCCCTGCCTTGATGCTGCACCGTTCTTGTGCTTGTATAGCCGGACGGCGGAGATGTTGGTAAGGCCCGGAGAGTTGGCCCATGGTATCCCTCATACCATGGGGGGATGCCATAGAAGTACACATTCGAGAGAAGGTTTTGTCCTCCAGGATTTCGACAGGATAAAATGAATGAATTTTTGGAGCTAACCCAAGAAAGGAAGACCCTAAAAGAATATACCACCAAACTTTTGTTAAACTTCTCCAATTTGCTCTAGAGATGGATGAGGTAACTCTTCTCCATCAATTCATTTAAAAGCTTAATCTACCATTGAATAACCTCGTTAAGAATGCAAAACCATCCTCTATTTCAGAAGCCATAATTATAGCCAGAGACTATGATAAAGTTTTTATATATAGAAAGTGTCGAGAGAAGGACACGAGTCCTTCCATGTTAATCGTGAAGAGGTCCCCTAATGCAAGAGAGGAATGTCAAGCCCACCCTTGGCTACAAGGAATCATGAGCTAGAGCAAAATTAGGTCAAGAAATAGGGATAGCAGGGTTAAAGATAACCGAATTCAAGAAGTATTTCTATGAGTAAATAGAAGAGGATTGGTGCAAGATTCATGTGAAGTAATGTGCATGATAAATAGAGGTATTCTACAAGGTGATACTAAGATTATGAAATTGCTATCATAGGTTAGCTTGCATAAAGGATTGATTCCCTTACGTTTTTCCATGACAATTCTGAAGTACCATATTACATGGGAGTATAGAATAAGGAATTTGAAGGTTCATATCATATGAGAGATATATGGATGCATGAAATTAGGATAATTAGGCCAATTAACTTAGAATAAAAAAGACCTTTTGCACGCACAACAAAACGAGCCAAACACATGAAATAAGGGACTCTTTAAGAACAATGTCTAGATGAAAGAAGATTTCTACCTAGTGGGGACACCACTTTGGATGAGAAATGAGGATTTACTTAGATACTACCCTAGCTCGCGAGATGAGGATATCTCCAATCTTTTAAGTGGGGGAGATTGTAAGGTCCCTCCCAAGCCATGTATGTGTCTCTTTTAATATAGATTTCAATAAGGAAAGAGAGTGCACTCAGAGAAGAGTGAGGCAATAAGGCTAGAAACATTAGGAAAGTGTTGAAATAAAAATATTAGCTCCGAAAGACCTAAAAGAAATAAGAAGACAAGAATAGTTCTATTAAGAGATAAGTATCTCCAAAAAAAGAAATTCGAATTTAGGTGATAAGAGGTCATATTTAGAGTACTCTTACATATTTAGATTCCATGCATACTAAAAATGAGGAAAAGCAACGCGTTTCTAAAGATGGCATGTTTGCAACTATATACAGATGTTTTTGCCTATTCCACCCACCGCAGTGGCTTGTAGACTAGATGCCTTCTAGTTCTTTTGACGGGTTATACGAGTATATTTGAGTTCTTATCAGAGATTTATGGCCGAAACAGTTTGCTGCTTCTGTCAAGGTCTCTACACAAGGAAAACTATAAGACGGCAACAAGGAGCCTCAAGGTAATCCTAGAGCTTGAGATGTATATATCCCTTCATTCTTATCTATTATCTTAGAAGAGAAGGTTAGATTGCTATGGTCTTTAAGAGGAAGAGAACAAAACTTCATAGCTTTTCTTTTAAATAAAGAATAGTATGCCGTAGCCCTGTAAGAGAAGGCTATTTTGCCATAGACCTTCGAAAGAGAGAAAAGTCATAGTACGAGTAAGAGGAGATAAATCTTGGGGATGATCGGATGATTTCAATCGTAAGACATAGGATTTGAAGACTCATGTCAAGTTCTAAAGCTCTTGTTAATGAGCAAAGGCAATGATAAACGATAAATTTCTGTAAGGTATATATATATTTTTTTGTTTTACAATTATATATCATTCTTAGGGGTTGAGGTATGGCCTCGGCTTCTCTATTAATTGTTTATACTGATCTATTTGATTGATTTACTAGTTAAAGTTTGTATTCTTTTAAACAACAACATATGCCTTAATAAAGAATGTCTTATCGCAATCTCAAGTTGAAATGCTAAAATCTTTATGAAAAGGATTGTTTTCTTAAGAAGGTAACATGGATTCTAGTCCTATGGTTTAGTTGAGTAAATGGATTGTTATCTTGGTTAAATTAGGTACAGGTACAACTTTCCCTACCTTGATGTTGCGCCGTTCTTGTGCTTGTATAGCCGGATGATGAAGATGTTAGTAAGGCCTGGAGAGTTGGCCCATGGTATCCCTCATACCATTGGGAGAATGAGGTTCGCCGATTGAGGCGGGTGATTGTGATGCTGCCTAGTTTTGAGAGCCTAAGCTAGTGCGGTGAATTAGCCCACCCTAGTGCGTAGACATCCCTCTGAGGGGCGGGAAATCGAGCAATAGAGCCTGAGAGGGCGACAGGCCGTCGGCTTGAGTCCTCTCGCCACCAGCGGCCTGACGATGAGGTGTATGGTCCCATAGGGTTTTGCCCAGCATGTAGAGGCTGGAATGTCAAATTCTAGATCATCGAGACAACAGTATAAAGGAAAACAATAAGAGAGCCGGTTTGGCTTGTATGGAATTGATTCTTGTATAAACATTTTAAAAAAAATCTTGTCTTTGGCATTATTGTATTGTGGAAAGAGGCTATTTTAACGAACCTTGTGAAAGGGCCTTAATTAAAGAGCATGTTTATTTACGTCAAACAGTGTGGTAGGATTAATTAGAAAATAAATCAACACGTGAGTAGGGTGAAGAGTGGGAGGATGGAATGCCCCGATGGAATGCCCCGATGGCACCATCCTATGGACGGGTGGACCCGATTAGTCGGGTAGCTTTCCAACAGATCAAGTGAGAGCCCTACGCTAGATAAATAGGTTCTCGGGCAATTCTATTCTAGAAGACTAGGCCAGCGGCGGCTGTGCCTTGCATGGATGAGGAAAAAAGCGTTGTCTCTAGGAATTAAGACTAGTAGTTGTCCAAATTATAATCAATTACCCTATGGGTGATTTGATTTTTAGAAGATCACGCTCCCCCTGTGCTACAGGGACGATAGAACTAGGTCTTACCTATATGAATCGTATCCTTGAATCTCTGCATGGTCAAGGTGTATGAGTAGAAAATTTTCTCCAAGATAAGACTTAAGTGTTTCCCCTATTTTGGAAGGGAGAAACCTTACAAGTGGTATCAGAGCCGATCTTAATTCCTAGGATTTATTTTTCAAAGATTAACTATCAAGGGAATAAAACAAGTGATTATTTATCATACGAGGACGAATCACTTATTCCTACTGGCCATAGAAGTGGTTTGAATATCCTCGCATGTTGAGACAATCATCCTATGAAATTGTGCTTATATCTTGGGTGTGCACACGCAAGATATTTGTACAATAAATTCGAGAAATAAGATTGGGGAGGAAACCTTTTGAGGAAAAACATAGGGCGATCGAATTAAGAAACTAGTGAGAGACTGAATGACTAGAAGGATAGATCGAAACTTTGTTTAGAGACATTTTTGAGGATATATCTCATTAACTTGCATATTATAAACTATTAAGATTATAACTTCATTAAGGTTTGAATAGTTGACGTCATGTGAATGCCATCCATTGGCTTCTTTACACCAGGTCGATCATTTAAGATCTTGAACCCATCTCAAACAAACATGGGTCTAACTTGGGATGTGTGATTCCCAGAGGATCATGCTATTGGATGT
Organism: Cibotium barometz; assembly: GCF_041138505.1. Taxonomy (NCBI): domain Eukaryota; kingdom Viridiplantae; phylum Streptophyta; class Polypodiopsida; order Cyatheales; family Cibotiaceae; genus Cibotium; species Cibotium barometz. The sequence continues at coordinate 6,865,789 of NC_141091.1, read as the reverse complement.
GTTAATCCCAAGATACTAGATGTGTAATTTTTAGGAAACTAATTCATCGCAGACGTGTTAATCCTAATTATCTTTGGATGTGTCGATCCCAAGGCACCAGATCTGTAATTCTCAAAAAATGAAGATCTCAGCTATATGAATCCACTAGAGTGCCTTTAGATGTGGCGATATGATAAGTATTTGATACTTTATGAACTTTTCATGGATATAATGAAAGAAGCAAGTTCACGCTTGCTCATCTAAAAATCGTAAGAAAGGCCAAATTAGTTGGAAACTGTTGTCAATCTAACCACAGGAACCAGAATCAGTTATGGGGGGATGCCATGAAAGTACACCTTCGAGAGAAGGTTTTGTCCTGCAAGAATTTGAGAGGATAAAATGAATGAATTTTTGGAGCTAACCCAAAAAAGGAAGACCATAAAAGAATACCACCAAACTTTTGTTAAACTTCTCCAATTTGCTCTAGAGATGGATGAGGTAACTCTTCTCCATCGATTCATTTAAAAGATTAATCTACCATTGAATAACCTCGTCAAGAATGCAAAACCGTCCTCTATTTCAGAAGCCATAATTATAGCCAGAGGCTATGATAAAGTTTTTTTATATAGAAAGTGTCGAGAGGACACGAGTCCTTCCATGTTAATCGTAAAGAGGTCCCCTAATCCAAGAGAGGAACATCAAGCCCACCCTTGGCTACAAGGAATCATGAGCTAGAGCAAAATTAGGTCAAGAAATAGGGATAGCAGGGTTAAAGATAACCGAATTCAACAAGTATTTCTATGAGTAAATAGAAGAGGATTTGTGAAAGATTCATGTGAAGTAATGTGCATGATGAATAGAGGTATTCTACAAGATGATACTAAGATTATGAAATTGCTATCATAGGTTAGCTTGCATAAAGGATTGATTCCCTTACATTTTTCCATGACAATTGTGAAGTACCATATTACATGGGGGTATAGAATAAGGAATTTGAAGGTTCATATCATATGAGAGGTATATGGATGCATGAAATTAGGATAATTAGGGCAATTAACTTTGGAATAATAAAGATATTTTGGACGCACAACAAAACGAGCCAAACACATGAAATAAGGGACTCTTTAAGAACACTGTATGTGTCTCTTTTAATATAGATTTCAATAAGGAAAGAGAGTGCACTCAGAGAAGAGTGAGGCAATAAGGCTAGAAACATTAGGAAAGTGTTGAAATAAAAATATTAGCTCCGAAAGACCTAAAAGAAATAAGAAGACAAGAATAGTTCTATTAAGAGATAAGTATCTCCAAAAAAAGAAATTCGAATTTAGGTGATAAGAGGTCATATTTAGAGTACTCTTACATATTTAGATTCCATGCATACTAAAAATGAGGAAAAGCAACGCGTTTCTAAAGATGGCATGTTTGCAACTATATACAGATGTTTTTGCCTATTCCACCCACCGCAGTGGCTTGTAGACTAGATGCCTTCTGGTTCTTTTGACGGGTTATACGAGTATATTTGAGTTCTTATCAGAGATTTATGGCTGAAACAGTTTGCTGCTTCTGTCAAGGTCTCTACACAAGGAAAACTATAAGACGGCAACAAGGAGCCTCAAGGTAATCCTAGAGCTTGAGATGTATATATCCCTTCATTCTTATCTATTATCTTAGAAGAGAAGGTTAGATTGCTATGGTCTTTAAGAGGAAGAGAACAAAACTTCATAGCTTTTCTTTTAAATAAAGAATAGTATGCCGTAGCCCTGCAAGAGAAGGCTATTTTGCCATAGACCTTCGAAAGAGAGAAAAGTCACAGCACGAGTAAGAGGAGATAAATCTTGGGGATGATCGGATGACTTCAATCGTAAGAGAAGGTATTAGAAGACTCTATTATCTTATGTCAAGTTCTAAAGCTCTTGTTAATGAGCAAAGGCAACGATAAACGATAAATTTCTGTAAGGTATATATATATTTTTTTGTTTTACAATTATATATCATTCTTAGGGGTTGAGGTATGGCCTCGGCTTCTCTATTAATTGTTAATAGTGATCTATTTGATTGATTTACTAGTTAAAGTTTGTATTCTTTTAAACAACAGCATATGCTTTAATAAAGAATGTCTTATTGTAATCTCAAGTTGAAATGCTAAAATCTTTGTGAAAAGGATTGTTTTCTTAAGAAGGTAACATAGATTCTAGTCCTATGGTTTAGTTGAGTAAATGGATTGTTATCTTGGTTAAATTAGGTAGAGGTACAACTCTCCCTGCTTTGATGTTGCGCCGTTCTTGTGCTTGTATAGCCGGATGGCGGAGATGTTGGTAAGGCCCGGAAAGTTGGCCCATGGTATCCCTCATACCATTGGGAGAATAAGATTTGCCGATTGAGGCAGGTGATTGTGATGCTGCCTAGTTTTTAGGGCCCAAGCTAGTGCGGTGAATCAGCCCACCCTAGTGCGGTGAATCAGCCACCCCTAGTGCGTAGACATCCCTTTGAGGGGTGGAAGAAAGGAGCGATATAGCCTGAGAGGGCCACAGGCTACCGCCTTGAGTCCTCTCGCCACCAGCGGCCCGACGATGAGGTGTATGATTCCAGGTCTAACTTGGGATGTGGGATTCCCAGAGGATACAATGAAAGAAGCAAGTTCACCCTTGCTCATCTAAAAATCGTAAGAAAGGCCAAATTAGTTGGAAGCACTGTTGTCAATCTAACCACGGGGGAACCAGAATTAGTTATGGGAAGATCCCATGAAAGTACACATTCGAGAGAAGGTTTTGTCCTCGAGGATTTCGAGAGGATAAAATGAATGAATTTTTGGAGCTAACCCAAGAAAGGAAGACCCTAAAAGAATACCACCAAACTTTTGTTAAACTTCTCCAATTTGCTCTAGAGATGGATAGGGAAACTCTTCTCCATCGATTCATTTAAAAGCTTAATCTACCATTGAATAACCTCGTCAAGAATGCAAAACCATCCTCTATTTCAAAAACCATAATTATAGCCAGAGGCTATGATAAAGTTTTTTTAAATAGAAAGTGTCGAGAGAAAGACACGAGTCCTTCCATGTTAATCGTGAAGAGGTCCCCTAATCCAAGAGAGGAACATCAAGCCCACCCTTGGCTACAAGCAATCATGAGCTAGAGCAAAATTAGGTCAAGAAATAGGGATAGCAGGGTTAAAGATAACCGAATTCAACAAGTATTTCTATGAGTAAATAGAAGAGGATTGGTGCAAGATTCATGTGAAGTAATGTGCATGATGAATAGAGGTATTCTACAAGATGATGCTAAGATTATGAAATTGCTATCATAGGTTAGCTTGCATAAAGGATTGATTCCCTTACGTTTTTCCATGACAATTCTGAAGTACCATATTACATGGGGGTATAGAATAAGGAATTTGAAGGTTCATATCATATGAGAGTTATATGGATGCATGAAATTAGGATAATTAGGCCAATTAACTTTGGAATAATAAAGATATTTTGGAGGCACAACAAAACGAGCCAAACACATGAAATAAGGGACTCTTTAAGAACGTTGTATGTGTCTCTTTTAATATAGATTTAATTAAGGAAAGAGTGCACTCAGAGAAGAGTGAGGCAATAAGGCTAGAAACATTAGGAAAGTGTTAGAATAAAAATATTAGCTCCAAAAATCCTAAAAGAAATAAGAAGACAAGAATAGTTCTATTAAGAGATAAGTATCTCCAAAAATAGAAATTCGAATTTAGGTGATAAGAGGTCATATTTAGAGTACTTTTACATATTTAGAGTCCATGCATACTAAAAATGAGGAAAAACAACGCGTTTCTAAAGATGGCATGTTTGCAGCTATATACAGACGTTTTTACCTATTCTACCCGCGCCGCGGTGGCTTGTAGACTAGATGCCTTCCGGTTCTTTTGACCGATTATACAAGTATATTCTGAGTTCTTATCAGAGATTTATGGCCGAAACAGTTTGCTACTTCTGTCAAGGTCTCTACACAAGAAAAACTATAAGACGACAACAAGTAGCCTCAAGGTAATCCTAGAGCTTGAGATGTATATATATCCCTTCATTCTTATCTGATATCTTAGAAGAGAAGGTTAGATTGCTATGGTCTTTCGGAGGAAGAGACCAGAACTCCATAGCTTTTCTTTTAAATAAAGAATAGTATGCCGTAGCCTTGCAAGAGAAGGCTATTTTGCCATAGACCTTCGAAAGAGAGAAAAGTCACAATACGAGTAAGAGGAGATAAATCTTGGGGATGATCCGATGATTTCAATCGTAAGAGAAGGTATTAGAAGACTCTATTCTCTTATGTCAAGTTCTAAAGCTCTTGTTAACGAGCAAAGGCAACGATAAACGATAAATTTTTGTAAGGTATATATATATTTTTTTGTTTTACAATTATATATCATTCTTAGGGGTTGAGGTATGGCCTCGGCTTCTCTATTAATTGTTAATAGTGATCTATTTGATTGATTTACTAGTTAAAGTTTGTATTCTTTTAAACAACAGCATATGCCTTAATAAAGAATGTCTTATCGTAATCTCAAGTTGAAATGCTAAAATCTTTGTGAAAAGGATTGTTTTCTTAAGAAGGTAACATAGATTCTAGTCCTATGGTTTAGTTGAGTAAATGGATTGTTATCTTGGTTAAATTATGGTACAGGTACAACTCTCCCTGCCTTGATGCTACGCCGTTCTTGTGCTTGTATAGCCGGACGGCGGAGATGTTGGTAAGGCCCGGAGGGTTGGCCCATGGTATCCCTCATACCATTGGGAGAATGAGGTTCGCCGATTATGGCGGGTGATTGTGATGCTGCCTAGTTTTGAGGGCCCAAGCTAGTGCGGTGAATTAGTCCACCCTAGTGCGTAGACATCCCTCTGAGGGGCGGGAAATCGAGCAATAGAGCCTGAGAGGGCGACAGGCCGTCGGCTTGAGTCCTCTCGCCACCACCAGCGGCCCGACGATGAGGTGTATGGTCCCGTAGGGTTTTGCCCAGCATGTAGAGGCTGGAAGGTCAAATTCTAGATCATCAACAACAGTATAAAGGAAAAGAATAAGAGAGCCGGTTTGGCTTGTATGGAATTGATTCTTGTATAAACATTTAAAAAAAATAAATCTTGTCTTTGGCATCATTGTATTGTGGAAAGAGCCTGTTTTAATGAACCTTGTGAAAGGGCCTTAAATAAAGAGCATGTTTATTTACGTCAAACAGTGTGGTAGGATTAATTAGAAAATAAATTAACGCGTGAGTAGGGTGGAGAGTGGGAGGATGGAATGCCCCGATGGCACCATCCTACGGACGGGTGGACCCGATCAGTCGGGTAGCTTTCCAACAGATCAAGTGAAAGCCCTACGCTAGATAAATAGGTTCTCAGGCAATTCTATTCTAGAAGACTAGGCCAGCTCGGCGGCTATGCCTTGCATGGATGAGGAAAAAAGCGTTGTCTCTAGGAATTAAGACTAGTAGTTGTCCAAATTATGATCAATTACCCTATGGGTGATTTGATTTTTAGAAGACCACGCTCCCCCTATGCTGCAGGGAGGATAGAACTAGGTCTTACCTATATGAATCATATCCTTGAATCTCTGCATGGTCAAGGTGTATGAGTAGAAAATTTTCTCCAAGATAAGACTTAAGTGTTTTCCCTATTTTGGAAGGAAGAAACCTTACAAGTGGTATCAGAGCCGATCTTAATTCCTAGGATTTATTTTTCAAAGGTTAACTATCAAGGGAATAAAACAAGTGATTGTTTATCATACGAGGACGAATCACTTATTCCTACTGGCCATAGAAGTGGTTTGAATATCCTCGCATGTTGAGACAATCATCCTATGAAATTGTGCTTATATCTTGGGGGTGCACACGCAAGATATTTGTACAATAAATTCGAGAAATAAGATTGGGGAGGAAACCTTTTGAGGAAAAACATAGGGCGATCGAATTAAGAAACTAGTGAGAGACTGAATGACTAGAAGGATAGATCGAAACTTTGTTTAGAGACATTTTTGAGGATATATCTCATTAACTTGCATATTATAAATTACTAAGATTATAACTTCATTAAGGTTTGAATAGTTGACGTCATGTGAATGCCATCCATTGGCTTCTTTTACACCAGGTCGATCATTTAAGATCTTGAACCCATCTCAGACAAACATAACTTGGGATGTGTGATTCCCAGAGGATCATGCTATTGGATGTGTTAATCCCAAGATACTAGATGTGTAATTTTTAGAAAATTAATTCATCGCAGACATGTTAATCCTAATTATCTTTGGATGTGTCAATCCCAAGGCACCAGATCTGTAATTCTCAAAAAATGAAGATCTCAGCTATATTAATCCACTAGAGTGCCTTTAGATGTGGCGATATGATAAGTATTTGATACTTTATGAACTTTTCATGGATATAATGAAAGAAGCAAGTTCACGCTTGCTCATCTAAAAATCGTAAGAAAGGCCAAATTCGTTGGAAGCACTGTTGTCAATCTAACCACAGGAACCAGAATTAGTTATGGGAGGATGCCATGAAAGTACACCTTCGAGAGAAGGTTTTGTCCTGCAGGAATTTGAGAGGATAAAATGAATGAATTTTTGGAGCTAACCCAAAAAAGGAAGACCATAAAAGAATACCACCAAACTTTTGTTAAACTTCTCCAATTTGCTCTAGAGATGGATGAGGTAACTCTTCTCCATCGATTCATTTAAAAGCTTAATCTACCATTGAATAACCTCGTCAAGAATGCAAAACCATCCTCTATTTCAGAAGCCATAATTATAGCCAGAGGCTATGATAAAGTTTTTTTATATAGAAAGTGTCGAGAGAAGGACACGAGTCCTTCCATGTTAATTGTGAAGAGGTCCCCTAATCATAGAGAGGAACATCAAGCCCACTCTTGGCTACGAGGAATCATGAGCTAGAGCAAAATTAGGTCAAGAAATAGGGATAGCAGGGTTAAAGATAGCCGAATTCAACAAGTATTTCTATGAGTAAATAGAAGAGGATTGCTACAAGATTCATGTGAAGTAATGTGCATGATAAATAGAGGTATTCTACAAGATGATACTAAGATTATGAAATTGCTATCATAGGTTAGCTTGCATAAAGGATTGATTCCCTTACGTTTTTCCATGACAATTATGAAGTACCATATTACATGGGGGTATAGAATAAGGAATTTGAAGGTTCATATCATATGAGAGGTATATGGATGCATGAAATTAGGATAATTAGGCCAATTAACTTTGGAATAATAAAGATATTTTGGAGGCACAACAAAACGAGCCAAACACATGAAATAAGGGACTCTTTAAGAACACTGTATGTGTCTCTTTTAATATAGATCTCAATAAGGAAAGAGAGTGCACTCAGAGAAGAGTGAGGCAATAAGGCTAGAAACATTAGGAAAGTGTTAAAATAAAAATATTAGCTCCAAAAATCCTAAAAGAAATAAGAAGACAAGAATAGTTCTATTAAGAGATAAGTATCTCCAAAAATAGAAATTCGAATTTAGGTGATAAGAGGTCATATTTAGAGTACTTTTACATATTTAGAGTCCATGCATACTAAAAATGAGGAAAAGCAACGCGTTTCTAAAGATGGCATGTTTGCAGCTATATACAGACGTTTTTGCCTATTTTACCCGCGCCGCGGTGGCTTGTAGACTAGATGCCTTCCGGTTCGTTTGACCGATTATACGAGTATATTCTGAGTTCTTATCAGAGATTTATGGCCGAAACAGTTTGCTGCTTCTATCAAGGTCTCTACACAAGAAAAACTGTAAGACGACAACAAGTAGCCTCAAGGTAATCCTAGAGCTTGAGATGTATATATAACCCTTCATTCTTATCTAATATCTTAGAAGAGAAGGTTAGATTGCTATGGTCTTTCGAAGGAAGAGACCAGAACTCCATAGCTTTTCTTTTAAATAAAGAATAGTATGCCGTAGCCTTGAAAGAGAAGGCTATTTTGCCATAGACCTTCGAAAGAGAGAAAAGTCACAGTACGAGTAAGAGGAGATAAATCTTGGGGATGATCGGACGATTTCAATCGTAAGAGAAGGTATTAGAAGACTCTATTCTCTTATGTCAAGTTCTAAAGCTCTTGTTAACGAGCAAAGGCAACGATAAACGATAAATTTCTGTAAGGTATATATATATATTTTTGTTTTACAATTATATATCATTCTTAGGGGTTGAGGTATGGCCTCGGCTTCTCTATTATTTGTTAATAGTGATCTATTTGATTGATTTACTAGTTAAAGTTTGTATTCTTTTAAACAACAGCATATGCCTTAATAAAGAATGTCTTATCGTAATCTCAAGCTGAAATGCTAAAATCTTTGTGAAAAGGATTGTTTTCTTAAGAAGGTAACATAGATTCTAGTCCTATGGTTTAGTTGAGTAAATGGATTGTTATCTTGGTTAAATTAGGTACAGATACAACTCTCCCTGCTTTGATGCTGCGCCGTTCTTGTGCTTGTATAGCCGGATGGCGGAGATGTTGGTAAGGCCCGGAGAGTTGGCCCATGGTATCCCTCATACCATTGGGAGAATAAGATTTGCCGATTGAGGCGGGTGATTGTGATGCTGCCTAGTTTTTAGGGCCCAAGCTAGTGCGGTGAATCAGCCCACCCTAGTGCGGTGAATCAGCCACCCCTAGTGCGTAGACATCCCTCTGAGGGGTGGAAGAATGGAGCGATGGAGCCTGAGAGGGCGACAGGCTGCCACCTTGAGTCCTCTCGCCACCAACGGCCCGACGATGAGGTGTATGATTCCAAACAAACATGGGTCTAACTTGGGATGTGGGATTCCCAGAGGATACAATGAAAGAAGCAAGTTCACCCTTGCTCATCTAAAAATCATAAGAAAGGCCAAATTAGTTGGAAGCACTGTTGTCAATCTAACGACGGGGGAACCAGAATTAGTTATGGGGGGATGCCATGAAAGTACACCTTCGAGAGAAGGTTTTGTCCTCCAGGAATTCGAGAGAATAAAATGAATGAATTTTTGGAGCTAACCCAAGAAAGGAAGACCATAAAAGAATACCACCAAACTTTTGTTAAACTTCTCCAATTTGCTCTAGAGATGGATGAGGTAACTCTTCTCCATCGATTCATTTAAAAGCTTAATCTACCATTGAATAACCTCGTCTCAAGAATGCAAAACCATCCTCTATTTCAGAAGCCATAATTATAGCCAGAGGCTATGATAAAGTGTTTTTATATAGAAAGTGTCGAGAGAAGGACACGAGTCCTTCCATGTTAATCGTGAAGAGGTCCCCTAATCCAAGAGAGGAACATCAAGCCCACTCTTGGCTATGAGGAATCATGAGCTAGAGCAAAATTAGGTCAAGAAATAGGGATAGCAGGGTTAAAGATAACCGAATTCAACAAGTATTTCTATGAGTAAATAGAAGAGGATTGGTGCAAGATTCATGTGAAGTAATGTGCATGATGAATAGAGGTATTCTACAAGATGATACTAAGATTATGAAATTGCTATCATAGGTTAGCTTGCATAAAGGATTCATTCCCTTACGTTTTTCCATGACAACTGTGAAGTACCATATTACATGGGGGTATAGAATAAGGAATTTGAAGGTTCATATCATATGAGAGGTATATGGGTGCATGAAATTAGGATAATTAGGTCAATTAACTTTGGAATAATAAAGATATTTTAGAGGCACAACAAAACGAGCCAAACACATGAAATAAGGGACTCTTTAAGAACACTGTATGTGTCTCTTTTAATATAGATCTCAATAAGGAAAGAGAGTGCACTCAGAGAAGAGTGCGGCAATAAGGCTAGAAACATTAGGAAAGTGTTAGAATAAAAATATTAATTCCAAAAATCCTAAAAGAAATAAGAAGACAAGAATAGTTCTATTAAGAGATAAGTATCTCCAAAAATAGAAATTCGAATTTAGGTGATAAGAGGTCATATTTAGAGTACTTTTACATATTTAGAGTCCATGAATACTAAAAATGAGGAAAAGCAACGCGTTTCTAAAGATGGCATGTTTGGAGCTATATACAGACGTTTTTGCCTATTCTACCCGCGCCGCGGTGGCTTGTAGACTAGATGCCTTCCGGTTCGTTTGATCGATTATACGAGTATATTCTAAGTTCTTATCACACAGATTTATGGCCGAAATAGTTTGCTGCTTCTGTCAAGGTCTCTACACAAGAAAAACTGTAAGACGACAACAAGTAGCCTCAAGGTTATCCTAGAGCTTGAGATGTATATATATCCCTTCATTCTTATCTAATATCTTAGAAGAGAAGGTTAGATTGCTATGGTCTTTCGGAGGAAAAGACCAGAACTCCATAGCTTTTCTTTTAAATAAAGAATAGTATGCCGTAGCCTTGCAAGAGAAGGCTATTTTGCCATAGACCTTCGAAAGAGAGAAAAGTCACAGTACGAGTAAGAGGAGATAAGTCTTGGGGATGATCGGACGATTTCAATCGTAAGAGAAGGTATTAGAAGACTCTATTCTCTTATGTCAAGTTCTAAAGCTCTTGTTAACGAGCAAAGGCAACGATAAACGATAAATTTCTGTAAGGTATATATATATTTTTTTGTTTTACAATTATATATCATTCTTAGGGGTTGAGGTATGGCCTCGGCTTCTCTATTAATTGTTAATAGTGATCTATTTGATTGATTTACTAGGTAAAGTTTGTATTCTTTTAAACAACACCATATGCCTTAATAAAGAATGTCTTATCGTAATCTCAAGTTGAAATGCTAAAATCTTTGTGAAAAGGATTGTTTTCTTAAGAAGGTAACATAGATTCTAGTCCTATGGTTTAGTTGAGTAAATGGATTGTTATCTTGGTTAAATTAGGTACAGATACAACTCTCCCTGCTTTGATGCTGCGCCGTTCTTGTGCTTATATAGCCGGATGGCGGAGATGTTGGTAAGGCCCGGAGAGTTGGCCCATGGTATCCCTCATACCATTGGGAGAATAAGACTTGCCGATTGAGGCGGGTGATTGTGATGCTGCCTAGTTTTTAGGGCCCAAGCTAGTGCGGTGAATCAGCCCACCCTAGTGCGGTGAATCAGCCACCCCTAGTGCGTAGACATCCGTCTGAGGGGCGGAAGAATGGAGCGATGGAGCCTGAGAGGGCGACAGGTTGCCGCCTTGAGTCCTCTCGCCACCAGCGGCCCGACGATGAGGTGTATGATTCCAGACAAACATGGGTCTAACTTGGGATGTGGGATTCCCAGAGGATACAATGAAAGAAGCAAGTTCACCCTTGCTCATCTAAAAATCATAAGAAAGGCCAAATTAGTTGGAAGCATTGTTGTCAATCTAACCACGGGGGAACCAGAATTAGTTATGGGGGGATGCCATGAAAGTACACATTCGAGAGAAGGTTTTGTCCTCCAGGATTTCGAGAGGATAAAATGAATGAAATTTTGGAGCTAACCCAAGAAAGGAAGACCCTAAAAGAATACCACCAAACTTTTGTTAAACTTCTCCAATTTGCTCTAGAGATGGATGAGGTAACTCTTCTCCATCGATTCATTTAAAAGCTTAATCTACCATTGAATAACCTCGTCAAGAATGCAAAACCATCCTCTATTTCAGAAGCCATAATTATAGCCAGAGGCTATGATAAAGTTTTTTTATATAGAAAGTGTCGAGAGAAGGACACGAGTCCTTCCATGTTAATCGTGAAGAGGTCCCCTAATCCAAGAGAGGAACATCAAGCCCACCCTTGGCTACAAGGAATCATGAGCTAGAGCAAAATTAGGTCAAGAAATAGGGATAGCAGGGTTAAAGATAACCGAATTCAACAAGTATTTCTATGAGTAAATAGAAGAGGATTGGTGCAAGATTCATGTGAAGTAATGTGCATGATGAATAGAGGTATTCTACAAGAATAGTTCTGTCAAGGTCTCTACACAAGAAAAACTGTAAGACGACAACAAGTAGCCTCAAGGCAATCCTTGAGCTTGAGATGTATATATATCCCTTCATTCTTATCTAATATCTTAGAAGAGAAGGTTAGATTGCTATGGTCTTTTGGAGGAAAAGACCAGAACTCCATAGCTTTTCTTTTAAATAAAGAATAGTATGCCGTAGCCTTGAAGAGAAGGCTATTTTGCCATAGACCTTCGAAAGAGAGAAAAGTCACGGTACGAGTAAGAGGAGATAAATCTTGGGGATGATCGGACGATTTCAATCGTAAGAGAAGGTATTAGAAGACTCTATTCTCTTATGTCAAGTTCTAAAGCTCTTGTTAACGAGCAAAGGCAACGATAAACGATAAATTTCTGTAAGGTATATATATATTTTTTTGTTTTACAATTATATATCATTCTTAGGGGTTGAGGTATGGCCTCGGCTTCTCTATTAATTGTTAATTGTGATCTTTTTGATTGATTTACTAGTTAAAGTTTGTATTCTTTTAAAACAACAGCATATGCCTTAATAAAGAATGTCTTATCGTAATCTCAAGTTGAAATGCTAAAATCTTTGTGAAAAGGATTGTTTTCTTAAGAAGGTAACATAGATTCTAGTCCTATGGTTTAGTTGAGTAAATGGATTGTTATCTTGGTTAAATTAGGTACAGGTAAAACTCTCCCTGCTTTGATGCTGCGCCGTTCTTATGCTTGTATAGCCGGATGGCGGAGATGTTGGTAAGGCCCCGGAGAGTTGGCCCATGGTATCCCTCATACCATTGGGAGAATAAGATTTGCCGATCAAGGCGGGTGATTGTGATGCTGCCTAGTTTTTAGGGCCCAAGCTAGTGCAGTGAATCAGCCCACCCTAGTGCGGTGAATTAGCCACCCCTAGTGCGTAGACATCCCTCTGAGGGACGGAAGAATGGAGCGATGAAGCCTGAGAGGGCGACAGGCTGCCGCCTTGAGTCCTCTCGCCACCAGCAGCCCGACGATGAGGTGTATGATTCCAGACAAACATGGGTCTAACTTGGGATGTGGGATTCCCAGAGGATACAATGAAAGAAGCAAGTTCACCCTTGCTCATCTAAAAATCGTAAGAAAGGCCAAATTAGTTGGAAGCACTGTTGTCAATCTAACCGCGGGGGAACCAGAATTAGTTATGGGGGGATGCCATGAAAGTACACATTCGAGAGAAGGTTTTGTCCTCCAGGATTTCGAGAGGATAAAATGAATGAATTTTTGGAGCTAACCCAAGAAAGGAAGACCCTAAAAGAATACCACCAAACTTTTGTTAAACTTCTCCAATTTGCTCTAGAGATGGATGAGATAACTCTTCTCCATCGATTCATTTAAAAGCTTAATCTACCATTGAATAACCTCGTCAAGAATGCAAAACCATCCTCTATTTCAGAAGCCATAATTATAGCCAGAGGCTATGATAAAGTTTTTTTATATAGAAAGTGTCGAGAGAAGGACACGAGTCCTTCCATGTTAATCATGAAGAGGTCCCCTAATCCAAGAGAGGAACATCAAGCCCACCCTTGGCTACAAGGAATCATGAGCTAGAGCAAAATTAGGTCAAGAAATAGGGATAGCAGGGTTAAAGATAACCGAATTCAACAAGTATTTCTATGAGTAAATAGAAGAGGATTGGTGCAAGATTCATGTGAAGTAATGTGCATGATGAATACAGGTATTCTACAAGATGATACTAAGATTATGAAATTGCTATCATAGGTTAGCTTGCATAAAGGATTGATTCCCTTACGTTTTTCAATGACAATTGTGAAGTACCATATTACATGGGGGTATAGAATAAGGAATTTGAAGGTTCATATCATATGAGAGGTATATGGATGCAAGAAATTAGGATAATTAGGCCAATCAACTTTGGAATAATAAAGATATTTTGGAGGCACAACAAAACGAGCCAAACACATGAAATAAGGGACTCTTTAAGAACAATGTATGTGTCTCTTTTAATATAGATTTCAATAAGGAAAGAGAGTGCACTCAGAGAAGAGTGAGGCAATAAGGCTAGAAACATTAGGAAAGTGTTAGAATAAAAATATTAGCTCCAAAAATCCTAAAAGGAAATAAGAAGACAAGAATGGTTCTATTAAGAGATAAGTATCTCCAAAAATAGAAATTCAAATTTAGGTGATAAGAGGTCATATTTAGAGTACTTTTACATATTTAGAGTCCATGCATACTAAAAATGAGGAAAAGCAATGCGTTTCTAAAGATGGCAGGTTTGCAGCTATATACAGACGTTTTTGCCTATTCTACCTGCGCCGCGGTGGCTTGTAGACTAGATGCCTTCCGGTTCGTTTGACCGATTATACGAGTATATTCTGAGTTCTTATCAGAGATTTATGGCCGAAACAATTTGCTGCTTCTGTCAAGGTCTCTACACAAGAAAAACTGTAAGACGACAACAAGTAGCCTCAAGGTAATCCTAGAGCTTGAGATGTATATATATCCCTTCATTCTTATCTAATATCTTAGAAGAGAAGGTTAGATTGCTATGGTCTTTCAGAGGAAGAGACGAGAACTCCATAGCTTTTCTTTTAAATAACCACGGGGAACCAAAATTAGTTATGGGGGGATGCCATGAAAGTACACATTCGAGAGAAGGTTTTGTCCTCCAGGATTTCGAGAGGATAAAATGAATAAATTTTTGGAGCTAACCCAAGAAAGGAAGACCCTAAAAGAATACCACCAAACTTTTGTTAAACTTCTCCAATTTGCTCTAGAGATGGATGAGGTAACTCTTCTCCATCGATTCATTTAAAAGCTTAATCTACCATTGAATAATCTCGTCAAGATTGCAAAACCATCCTCTATTTCAGAAGCCATAATTATAGCCAGAGGCTATGATAAAGTTTTTTTATATAGAAAGTGTCGAGAGAAGGACACGAGTCCTTCCATGTTAATCGTGAAAGAGGTCCCCTGATCCAAGAGAGGAACATCAAGCCCACCCTTGGCTACAAGGAATCATGAGCTAGAGCAAAATTAGGTCAAGAAATAGGGATAGCAGGGTTAAAGATAACCGAATTCAACAAGTATTTCTATGAGTAAATAGAAGAGGATTGGTGCAAGATTCATGTGAAGTAATGTGCATGATGAATAGAGGTATTCTACAAGATGATACTAAGATTATGAGATTGCTCTTATAGGTTAGCTTGCATAAAGGATTGATTCCCTTACGTTTTTCCATGACAATTGTGAAGTACCATATTACATGGGGGTATAGAATAAGGAATTTGAAGGTTCATATCATATGAGAGGTATATGGATGCATGAAATTAGGATAATTAGGCCAATTAACTTTGGAATAATAAAGATATTTTGGAGGCACAACAAAACGAGCCAAACACTTGAAATAAGGGACTCTTTAAGAACACTGTATGTGTCTCTTTTAATATAGATCTCAATAAGGAAAGAGAGTGCACTCAGAGAAGAGTGCGGCAATAAGGCTAGAAACATTAGGAAAGTGTTAGAATAAAAATATTAGCTCCAAAAATCCTAAAGGAAATAAGAAGACAAGAATAGTTCTATTAAGAGATAAGTATCTCCAAAAATAGAAATTCGAATTTAGGTGATAAGAGGTCATATTTAGAGTACTTTTACATATTTAGAGTCCATGCATACTAAAAATGAGAAAAAGCAACGTGTTTCTAAAGATGGCATGTTTGCAGCTATATACAGACGTTTTTGCCTATTCTACCCGCGCCGCGGTGGCTTGTAGACTAGATGCCTTCCGGTTCGTTTGACCGATTATACGAGTATATTCTGAGTTCTTATCAGAGATTTATGGCCGAAACAGTTTGCTGCTTCTGTCAAGGTCTCTACACAAGAAAAACTGTAAGACGACAACAAGTAGCCTCAAGGTAATCCTAGAGCTTGAGATGTATATATATCCCTTCATTCTTATCTAATATCTTAGAAGAGAAGGTTAGATTGCTATGGTCTTTCGGAGGAAGAGACCAGAACTCCATAGCTTTTCTTTTAAATAAAGAATAGTATGCCGTAGCCTTGCAAGAGAAGGCTATTTTGCCATAGACCTTCGAAAGAGAGAAAAGTCACAGTACGAGTAAGAGGAGATAAATCTTGGGGATGATCGGATGATTTCAATCGTAAGAGAAGGTATTAGAAGACTCTATTCTCTTATGTCAAGTTCTAAAGCTCTTGTTAACGAGCAAAGGCAACGATAAACGATAAATTTCTGTAAGGTATATATATATTTTTTTGCTTTACAATCATATATCATTCTTAGGGGTTGAGGTATGGCCTCGGCTTCTCTATTAATTGTTAATAGTTATCTATTTGATTGATTTACTAGTTAAAGTTTGTATTCTTTTAAACAACATCATATGCCTTAATAAAGAATGTCTTATCGTAATCTCAAGTTGAAATGCTAAAATCTTTGTGAAAAGGATTGTTTTCTTAAGAAGGTAGCATAGATTCTAGTCCTAGGGTTTAGTTGAGTAAATGGATTGTTATCTTGGTTAAATAAGATACAGGTACAACTCTCCCTGCTTTAATGCTGCGCCGTTCTTGTGCTTGTATAGCCGGATGGCGGAGCTGTTGGTAAGGCCCGGAGAGTTGGCCCATGGTATCCCTCATACCATTGGGAGAATAAGATTTGCCGATTGAGGCGGGTGATTGTGATGCTGCCTAGTTTTTAGGGCCCAAGCTAGTGCGGTGAATCAGCCCACCCTAGTGCGGTGAATCAGCCACCCCTAGTGCGTAGACATCCCTCTGAGGGGCGGAAGAATGGAGCGATGGAGGCTGAGAGGGCGACAGGCTGCCGCCTTGAGTCCTCTCGCCACCAGCGGCCCAACGATGAGGCGTATGATTCCAGACAAACTTGGGATGTGGGATTCCCAGAGGATACAATGAAAGAAGCAAGTTCACCCTTGCTCATCTAAAAATCATAAGAAAGGCCAAATTAGTTGGAAGCACTGTTGTCAATCTAACCACGGGGAACCAAAATTAGTTATGGGGGGATGCCATGAAAGTACACATTCGAGAGAAGGTTTTGTCCTCCAGGATTTCGAGAGGATAAAATGAATGAATTTTTGGAGCTAACCCAAGAAAGGAAGACCCTAAAAGAATACCACCAAAGTTTTGTTAAACTTCTCTAATTTGCTCTAGAGATTGATGAGATAACTCTTCTCCATCGATTCATTTAAAAGCTTAATCTACCATTGAATAACCTCGTCAAGAATGCAAAACCATCCTCTATTTCAGAAGCCATAATTATAGCCAGAGGCTATGATAAAGTTTTTATATATAGAAAGTGTCGAGAGAAGGACACGAGTCCTTCCATGTTAATCGTGAGGAGGTCCCCTAATCCAAGAGAGGAACATCAAGCCCACCCTTGGCTACAAGGAATCATAAGCTAAAGCAAAATTAGGTCAAGAAATAGGGATAGCAGGGTTAAAGATAACCGAATTCAACAAGTATTTCTATGAGTAAATAGAAGAGGATTGGTGCAAGATTCATGTGAAGTAATGTGCATGATGAATAGAGGTATTCTACAAGATGATACTAAGATTATGAAATTGCTATCATAGGTTAGCTTGCATAAAGGATTGATTCCCTTACGTTTTTCCATGACAATTGTGAAGTACCATATTACATGGGGGTATAGAATAAGGAATTTGAAGGTTCATATCATATGAGAGGTATATGGATGCATGAAATTAGGATAATTAGGCCAATTAACTTTGGAATAATAAAGATATTTTGGAGGCACAACAAAACGAGCCAAACACATGAAATAAGGGACTCTTTAAGAACAATGTATGTGTCTCTTTTAATATAGATTTCAATAAGGAAAGAGAGTGCACTCAGAGAAGAGTGAGGCAATAAGGCTAGAAACATTAGGAAAGTGCTAGAATAAAAATATTAGCTCCAAAAATCCTAAAAAGAAATAAGAAGACAAGAATAGTTCTATTAAGAGATAAGTATCTCCAAAAATAGAAATTCGAATTTAGGTGATAAGAGGTCATATTTAGAGTACTTTTACATATTTAGAGTCCATGCATACTAAAAATGAGGAAAAGCAACGCGTTTCTAAAGATGGCATGTTTGCAGCTATATACAGACGTTTTTGCCTATTCTACCTGCACCGCGGTGGCTTGTAGACTAGATGCCTTCCGGTTCGTTTGACCGATTATACGAGTATATTCTGAGTTCTTATCAGAGATTTATGGCCGAAACAGTTTGCTGCTTCTGTCAAGGTCTCTACACAAGAAAGACTGTAAGACGACAACAAGTAGCCTCAAGGTAATCCTAGAGCTTGAGATGTATATATATCCCTTCATTCTTATCTAATATCTTAGAAGAGAAGGTTAGATTGCTATGGTCTTTCGGAGGAAAAGGCCAGAACTCCATAGCTTTTCTTTTAAATAAAGAATAGTATGCCGTAGCCTTGCAAGAGAAGGCTATTTTGCAATAGACCTTCGAAAGAGAGAAAAGTCACAGTACGAGTAAGAGGAGATAAATCTTGGGGATGATCGGACGATTTCAATCGTAAGAGAAGGTATTAGAAGACTCTATTCTCTTATGTCAAGTTCTAAAGCTCTTGTTAACGAGCAAGGGCAACGATAAACGATAAATTTCTGTAAGGTATATATATATTTTTTTGTCTTACAATTATATATCATTCTTAGGGGTTGAGGTATGGCCTCGGCTTCTGTATTAATTGTTAATAGTGATCTATTTGATTGATTTACTAGTTAAAGTTTGTATTCTTTTAAACAACAGCATATGCCTTAATAAAGAATGTCTTATCGTAATCTCAAGTTGAAATGCTAAAATCTTTGTGAAAAGGATTGTTTTCTTAAGAAGGTAACATAGATTCTAGTCCTATGGTTTAGTTGAGTAAATGGATTGTTATCTTGGTTAAATTAGGTACAGGTACAACTCTCCCTGCTTTGATGTTGCGCCGTTCTTGTGCTTGTATAGCCGGATGGCGGAGATGTTGGTAAGGCCCGGAGAGTTGGCCCATGGTATCCCTCATACCATTGGGAGAATAAGATTTGCCGATTGAGGCAGGTGATTGTGATGCTGCCTAGTTTTTAGGGCCCAAGCTAGTGCGGTGAATCAGCCCACACTAGTGCGGTGAATCAGCCAAACATCCCTCTGAGGGGCGGAAGAATGGAGCGATGGAGCCTGAGAGGGCGGCAGGCTGCCGCCTTGAGTCCTCTCACCACCAGCGGCCCAACGATGAGGTGTATGTCCAGACAATCATGGGTCTAACTTGGGATGTGGGATTCCCAGAGGATACAATGAAAGAAGCAAGTTCAACCTTGCTCATCTAAATACGTAAGAAAGGCCAAATTAGTTGGAAGCACTGTTTGTCAATCTAACCACGGGGGAACCAGAATTAGTTATGGGGGGATGCCATGAAAGTACACATTCGAGAGAAGGTTTTGTCCTCCAGGATTTCGAGAGGATAAAATGAATGAATTTTTGGAGCTAACCCAAGAAAGGAAGACCATAAAAGAATACCACCAAACTTTTGTTAAACTTCTCCAATTTGCTCTAGAGATGGATGAGATAACTCTTCTCCATCGATTCATTTAAAAGCTTAATCTACCATTGAATAACCTCATCAAGAATGCAAAACCATCCTCTATTTCAAAAGCCATAATTATAGCCAGAGGCTATGATAAAGTTTTTTTATATAGAAAGTGTCGAGAGAAGGACACGAGTCCTTCCATGTTAATCGTGAAGAGGTCCCCTAATCCAACAGAGGAACATCAAGCCCACCCTTGGCTACAAGGAATCATGAGCTAGAGCAAAATTAGGTCAAGAAATAGGGATAGCAGGGTTAAAGATAACCGAATTCAACAAGTATTTCTATGAGTAAATAGAAGAGAATTGGTGCAAGATTCATGTGAAGTAATGTGCATGATGAATAGAGGTATTCTACAAGATGATACTAAGATTATGAAATTGCTATCATAGGTTAGCTTGCATAAAGGATTGATTCCCTTACGTTTTTCCATGACAATTGTGAAGTACCATATTACATGGGGGTATAGAATAAGAAATTTGAAGGTTCATATCATATGAGAGGTATATGGATGCATGAAATTAGGATAATTAGGCCAATTAACTTTGGAATAATAAAGATATTTTGGAGGCACAACAAAACGAGCCAAACACTTGAAATAAGGGACTCTTTAAGAACACTGTATGTGTCTCTTTTAATATAGATTTCAATAAGGAAAGAGAGTGCACTCAGAGAAGAGTGCGGCAATAAGGCTAGAAACATTAGGAAAGTGTTAGAATAAAAATATTAGCTCCAAAAATCCTAAAAGAAATAAGAAGACAAGAATAGTTCTATTAAGAGATAAGTATCTCCAAAAATAGAAATTCGAATTTAGGTGATAAGAGGTCATATTTAGAGTACTTTTACATATTTAGAGTCCATGCATACTAAAAATGAGGAAAAGCAACGTGTTTCTAAAGATGGCATGTTTGCAGCTATATACAGACGTTTTTGCCTATTCTACCTGCACCGCGGTGGCTTGTAGACTAGATGCCTTCCGGTTCGTTTGACCGATTATACGAGTATATTCTGAGTTCTTATCAGAGATTTATGGCCGAAACAGTTTGCTGCTTCTGTCAAGGTCTCTACACAAGAAAAACTGTAAGACGACAACAAGTAGCCTCAAGGTAATCCTAGAGCTTGAGATGTATATATATCCCTTCATTCTTATCTAATATCTTAGAAGAGAAGGTTAGATTGCTATGGTCTTTCGGAGGAAGAGACCAGAACTCCATAGCTTTTCTTTTAAATAAAGAATAGTATGCCGTAGCCTTGCAAGAGAAGGCTATTTTGCCATAGACCTTCGAAAGAGAGAAAAGTCACAGTACGAGTAAGAGGAGATAAATCTTGGGGATGATCGGATGATTTCAATCGTAAGAGAAGGTATTAGAAGACTCTATTCTTTTATGTCAAGTTCTAAAGCTCTTGTTAACGAGCAAAGGCAACGATAAACGATAAATTTCTGTAAGGTATATATATATTTTTTTGCTTTACAATCATATATCATTCTTAGGGGTTGAGGTATGGCCTCGGCTTCTCTATTAATTGTTAATAGTTATCTATTTGATTGATTTACTAGTTAAAGTTTGTATTCTTTTAAACAACATCATATGCCTTAATAAAGAATGTCTTATCGTAATCTCAAGTTGAAATGCTAAAATCTTTGTGAAAAGGATTGTTTTCTTAAGAAGGTAGCATAGATTCTAGTCCTACGGTTTAGTTGAGTAAATGGATTGTTATCTTGGTTAAATAAGGGACAGGTACAACTCTCCCTGCTTTAATGCTGCGCCGTTCTTGTGCTTGTATAGCCGGATGGCGGAGCTGTTGGTAAGGCCCGGAGAGTTGGCCCATGGTATCCCTCATACCATTGGGAGAATAAGATTTGCCGATTGAGGCGGGTGATTGTGATGCTGCCTAGTTTTTAGGGCCCAAGCTAGTGCGGTGAATCAGCCCACCCTAGTGCGGTGAATCAGCCACCCCTAGTGCGTAGACATCCCTCTGAGGGGCGGCAGAATGGAGAGATGGAGCCTGAGAGGGCGACAGGCTGCCGCCTTGAGTCCTCTTGCCACCAGCGGCCCAACGATGAGGCATATGATTCCAGACAAACATGGGTCTAACTTGGGATGTGGGATTCCCAGAGGATACAATGAAAGAAGCAAGTTCACCCTTGCTCATCTAAAAATCGTAAGAAA
Source organism: Cibotium barometz (assembly GCF_041138505.1). Lineage (NCBI taxonomy): Eukaryota > Viridiplantae > Streptophyta > Polypodiopsida > Cyatheales > Cibotiaceae > Cibotium > Cibotium barometz. The sequence goes on along the minus strand of NC_141091.1, from coordinate 6,844,138 downwards.
GGCCAAATTAGTTGGAAGCACTGTTGTCAATCTAACCACGGGGAACCAAAATTAGTTATGGGGGGATGCCATGAAAGTACACATTCGAGAGAAGGTTTTGTCCTCCAGGATTTCGAGAGGATAAAATGAATGAATTTTTGGAGCTAACCCAAGAAAGGAAGACCCTAAAAGAATATCACCAAAGTTTTGTTAAACTTCTCCAATTTGCTCTAGAGATTGATGAGATAACTCTTCTCCATCGATTCATTTAAAAGCTTTATCTACCATTGAATAACCTCGTCAAGAATGCAAAACCATCCTCTATTTCAGAAGCCATGATTATAGCCAGAGGCTATGATAAAGTTTTTATATATAGAAAGTGTCGAGAGAAGGACACGAGTCCTTCCATGTTAATCGTGAGGAGGTCCCCTAATCCAAGAGAGGAACATCAAGGCCACCCTTGGCTACAAGGAATCATAAGCTAAAGCAAAATTAGGTCAAGAAATAGGGATAGCAGGGTTAAAGATAACCGAATTCAACAAGTATTTCTATGAGTAAATAGAAGAGGATTGGTGCAAGATTCATGTGAAGTAATGTGCATGATGAATAGAGGTATTCTACAAGATGATACTAAGATTATGAAATTGCTATCATAGGTTAGCTTGCATAAAGGATTGATTCCCTTACGTTTTTCCATGACAATTGTGAAGTACCATATTACATGGGGGTATAGAATAAGGAATTTGAAGGTTCATATCATATGAGAGGTATATGGATGCATGAAATTAGGATAATTAGGCCAATTAACTTTGGAATAATAAAGATATTTTGGAGGCACAACAAAACGAGCCAAACACTTGAAATAAGGGACTCTTTAAGAACACTGTATGTGTCTCTTTTAATATAGATTTCAATAAGGAAAGAGAGTGCACTCAGAGAAGAGTGCGGCAATAAGGCTAGAAACATTAGGAAAGTGTTAGAATAAAAATATTAGCTGCAAAAATCCTAAAAGAAATAAGAAGACAAGAATAGTTCTATTAAGAGATAAGTATCTCCAAAAATAGAAATTCAAATTTAGGTGATAAGAGGTCATATTTAGAGTACTTTTACATATTTAGAGTCCATGCATACTAAAAATGAGGAAAAGCAACGTGTTTCTAAAGATGGCATGTTTGCAGCTATATACAGACGTTTTTGCCTATTCTACCTGCACCGCGGTGGCTTGTAGACTAGATGCCTTCCGGTTCGTTTGACCGATTATACGAGTATATTCTGAGTTCTTATCAGAGATTTATGGCCGAAACAGTTTGCTGCTTCTGTCAAGGTCTCTACACAAGAAAAACTGTAAGACGACAACAAGTAGCCTCAAGGTAATCCTAGAGCTTGAGATGTATATATATCCCTTCATTCTTATCTAATATCTTAGAAGAGAAGGTTAGATTGCTATGGTCTTTCGGAGGAAGAGACCAGAACTCCATAGCTTTTCTTTTAAATAAAGAATAGTATGCCGTAGCCTTGAAAGAGAAGGCTATTTTGCCATAGACCTTCGAAAGAGAGAAAAGTCACAGTACGAGTAAGAGGAGATAAATCTTGGGGATGATCGGATGATTTCAATCATAAGAGAAGGTATTAGAAGACTCTATTCTCTTATGTCAAGTTCTAAAGCTCTTGTTAACGAGCAAAGGCAACGATAAACGATAAATTTCTGTAAGGTATATATATATTTTTTTGCTTTACAATTATATATCATTCTTAGGGGTTGAGGTATGGCCTCCGCTTCTCTATTAATTGTTAATAGTGATCTATTTGATTGATTTACTAGTTAAAGTTTGTATTCTTTTAAACAACATCATATGCCTTAATAAAGAATGTCTTATCGTAATCTCAAGTTGAAATGCTAAAATCTTTGTGAAAAGGATTGTTTTCTTAAGAAGGTAGCATAGATTCTAGTCCTACGGTTTAGTTGAGTAAATGGATTGTTATCTTGGTTAAATAAGGGACAGGTACAACTCTCCTTGCGTTAATGCTGCGCCGTTCTTGTTCTTGTATAGCCGGATGGCGGAGCTGTTGTTGGTAAGGCCCGGAGAGTTGGCCCATGGTATCCCTCATACCATTGGGAGAATAAGATTTGCCGATTGAGGCGGGTGATTGTGATGCTGCCTAGTTTTTAGGGCCCAAGCTAGTGCGGTGAATCAGCCCACCCTAGTGCGGTGAATCAGCCACCCCTAGTGCGTAGACATCCCTCTGAGGGGCGGAAGAATGGAGCGATGGAGCCTGAGAGGGCGACAGGCTGTCGCCTTGAGTCCTCTCGCCACCAGCGGCCCAACGATGAGGCGTATGATTCCAGACAAACATGGGTCTAACTTGGGATGTGGGATTCCCAGAGGATACAATGAAAGAAGCAAGTTCACCCTTGCTCATCTAAAAATCGTAAGAAAGGCCAAATTAGTTGGAAGCACTGTTGTCAATCTAACCGCGGGGGAACCAGAATTAGTTATGGGGGGATGCCATGAAAGTACACATTCGAGAGAAGGTTTTGTCCTCCAGGATTTCGAGAGGATAAAATGAATGAATTTTTGGAGCTAACCCAAGAAAGGAAGACCCTAAAAGAATACCACCAAACTTTTGTTAAACTTCTCCAATTTGCTCTAGAGATGGATGAGATAACTCTTCTCCATCGATTCATTTAAAAGCTTAATCTACCATTGAATAACCTCGTCAAGAATGCAAAACCATCCTCTATTTCAAAAGCCATAATTATAGCCAGAGGCTATGATAAAGTTTTTATATATAGAAAGTGTCGAGAGAAGGACACGAGTCCTTCCATGTTAATCGTGAAGAGGTCCCCTAATCCAAGAGAGGAACATCAAGCCCACCCTTGGCTACAAGGAATCATGAGCTAGAGCAAAATTAGGTCAAGAAATAGGGATAGCAGGGTTAAAGATAACCGAATTCAACAAGTATTTCTATGAGTGGGGGGATGCCATGAAAGTACACATTCGAGAGAAGGTTTCATCCTCCAGGATTTCGAGAGGATAAAATGAATGAATTTTTGGAGCTAACCCAAGAAAGGAAGACCCTAAAAGAATACCACCAAACTTTTGTTAAACTTCTCCAATTTGCTCTAGAGATGGATGAGGTAACTCTTCTCCATCGATTCATTTAAAAGCTTAATCTACCATTGAATAACCTCGTCAAGAATGCAAAACCATCCTCTATTTCAGAAGCCATAATTATAGCCAGAGGCTATGATAAAGTGTTTTTATATAGAAAGTGTCGAGAGAAGGACACGAGTCCTTCCATGTTAATCGTGAAGAGGTCCCCTAATCCAAGAGAGGAACATCAAGCCCACCCTTGGCTACAAGGAATCATGAGCTAGAGCAAAATTAGGTCAAGAAATAGGGATAGCAGGGTTAAAGCACTACTACATATTAGCCTAATACCGGGGCTTGTACCGGCGCTATTTAACGGTGTCTTAAAAAGCCTCGTCATCGGTATAAGCGCCGGAACCGCAGCGTCAGTATAAGCGTCGGGTCTTAATACTGGCGCATATAACGGCGCCTATACCGACGCTCACCGGGGCATATACCGACGCTTAAACCGGCATCTATACCGATTTTTATACCGACGCTTAAACCGGCATCTATACTGGAATGTATACCGAGGCGTAAACCGGCATCTATACCGGAATGTATACCGAGGCGTAAACCGGCGTCTATACCGATGTATATACCGACTGTGGTACCGGGGCATATACCGACGCTGTAGCAGAAATTTTTTTTTGGGCAGAATAGTGCTGCCTGGCTGTTGCCTAGCTGCCTGCAATGAGCAGGATCAACAACACCAAACAATAGAGCACAAAAACAACCGTGCTCGTTTGCATATTTTCCTGATCGACAAACAAGAAATTAAATTAAACATTAATACTCAAGAATGTTTTGATCATATTTCATTAGTTTGAAGGTCACCTTACATCATGGTAATGCCTCCCAATTAACGGTCTCTCCTTCTTCTTCAAGCATCTCAAACAAGGCCACAAGGCCATGTTTGTGAGCGTACTTCTCCTCTCGCCTACTTGGTGGGCGATTCATGGCCAACTCCTGCACACACGATTAACAATTATAACTTTTAGAAATCAACATTTAGCCCACATACATACATGTAAATAAATAAAATTGCTACAAACACTTACGAATTCATGGCGCATGGTTTCGTAACCACCACTCCCGAGATGAGAAGCCCCTACTGTTTGGAGTCTTGCCCTTGCCGCCTCTCTTTGTTGTTGAAACCTGTCTGGTGTCTCGGTGAGCTCCTGAGCAATGGCTACCCACTCCCTGTCATCTAGCCAAACAGGTTTCTCCTTCCCCTCTCTGAATGCATCCCTCGCCTCTGACCTACGATGCCCCATCAAAATGCAAGCTGTATACTGTATCCACTCATTAGAGACGACATTCATAGGGTCAGATGGCTGGAACTCTTGCTTTATCTTTGTGTTTATATAATTTTTCTTCCCCTTGTCTTGCTGATCCCATTTAGTCATGACAGAGTCATGAAACTGTATAGTGCACAATTGTCGGATGCGTGTCTTCATTGCCTTCCCTGCACTATCCATTATTGGTTCCCCATCCCTAATTGTGTAAATCTTGCTGTTGTCATGGTCATGTGCACCCCAGGGAGTGGAAGGTGACCCTATGGGTGTGCTATCAACAGATGAGAGCGAAGGACGACGCTCACGTGGTGGTGGTGTCACAGCATTTGTGGCACTACCACCACAATAACCTCCCCCTGAAGACCTACTACGTGAGCGCCGTCTATGTGAAGAGGTGGTAGATCGAGCTGTAAGAGGAGTGGAAGGCTGTGTGGTATGAGGTGTGGGAGCTGCTGTCGTACCCACGGGTGTGGGAACTGGCGTCGGGAAGCCAGATGGTGAGGCAGATGTCCCTGCTCCAGAACCCCAATAACTCTGAGCCATGGCTCTCTGCTCTGGAGTCATGGACGAAAGAAAACCATATAACTGCTGGGGACTCATGCCCTGCGGTGTAGGATTAAATGAGAAATCTGGACTGTAGTTGTAGGGCGGTGAGTCACCCATGGCCTGTTGGACAAAAAACCATATGACAAACTTGTACGGAATGAAAATTACACGGTAAACAATGAATGAAAGAACCATAAGATAAACATTAACAATGATAAACAACATTGGTAAAACTATATCAACTTGCTCCTACAGTAGTGATTATGATGGTAAACATTAACAATGGTAAACAATGAATGGACCTTCAATGTCATAAAACCATTACAAATATGTCATAACTATTTGCATAATCATTAAGATACATCATTTTAAAAATCATTATCTATTCTATCATCCTCATTAAGATCAGTAGCCCCAAAGAGATCTATGTCTATGTACATTTCAGCATCCTCATCATTAAAAGTCCCTTGATGAAGGATGTCTTCATCATCTATGTCTTCTTCCTCAACTTGTTTTTCAGCTTCCTTGGTTTGCACCTCTTCATTTGGATCTTGCTCTAGTTGCTCCTCTTCATTTGCTTGCTCCTCTTCATTGTTGATATTGGCTTGTTCTTGCTGCTCTCCATTACCCTGTGCATCCACATCACCTTGTTGTAGCTCAAATTCTTCAAAAATTTGCTTACTGCGCGGGGCGACGAACCACAAACAGCCAGCGTGGATCTTTTGGATCCGCTTTAAAGACAACCTGCTCACAATGCTCTGGGCGCACAAAAGTATCTTGCTGATCGGTCCATACCTTTGTGGAGTCCACTTGGATGAGGCCACTCTTGTCTCTACGTACAGTTGCATGTGGCCCATTCATGATTACCTTGAACCACTTCACATCAAAGATAAACAACTCAAAACTTCTGAAGCCAACCTTTAATATATCTTGAATGGTTCCAAAGTAATCAAGCATTCCAGTAATTGTGTTATCATCACTTGCACTTGCATGACTTTCTTGAACAAACTGTGCTGTGACACCACAATCAAAGGTTGCTCTTCTTTGGTCTATTCGTTCTACTCGAAAATGATGTCCATGTGACCAAAACGCCCCATATTTGTGATACTACAAATAGCACAAAAAGTTTGTTGATGGAGAATCAAACACAGAGACATGTAGAGAAAAAAATGAGAGACATGTAGAACTTAAACACTTACATGCCAATCGCATCCTTTTGTAAGCTCCTCCTCCTCCTCTGTTATAGGTAAACCAGCACGTTTGGCTTCTAAAATTGTAGCTTCTAGCCATCTACCTGTGGGAAAGTCCGGAAGAGCTTGCATACCTTCTGGATATGGGAGATTTCTTGTAGTGCGATTCCTTCTGAAACTTAAACGATCGCTGTCGCTTGAGAGCTTCATATGTCTCAATCCACTTCTCCATTACATGAGAGTTCAAGATGCAAAATTTGTTGATTTTTTCTCTCAAAGTGTTATCCATCTTTCTCTTAATGCCTTGGCCTTGAGGTTCCTCACCAATGACTCGCCTGTTGGACTCTTGAGACCATAGTCGAGGTATCTCTGGATCTGAGGAACTTAAATATTCAGTGATGTAAACAAGGGACTCTTGTATCAGCCACCCTTCTGACATACTACCCTCTGGGCGAGCCATTTGGCGAACAAATCCCTTTAATGTCTTCATAAACCTCTCCAAAAAGAACATCCATCTTGAATGGACTGTTCCAGCAACTGCAACCTCATCTACAACATGAACTAGCAGATGCATCTGGATTGTTAATAAACTTGTAGGGAAAAACTTCTCTACCATGCAGACTGCCTCTATGGAGTTTAAACGCGTTGTCTCCAAAGTGTCTCTCTTTATCTCTTTTGAAGAAATCCAGCGCACCAATGTGCCAATCTTATAGATAGTACCTCTAATGTCTTCAGTGAGGCAATCTTTTATTGCTATGGGTAGCACAAATTGTAGAAACTTGTGCCAATCATGACTCTTGAGACCACTAAGATCATCATCCTTTGTAAATGCACTTTTCAAGCAATGCATACAACCTGTAGGAGTCCGAAACTCTGAAATTGTCCTCTTGACTTGTTGTTCCTCCATCTTGCTAAAAACCCATGGGGCTCTTGGAAGTAGCACCTTTCCATTGGGTCTAGTGCGAGCCCACAACTCTTGCATACAACCAATCTCTTCCAAGTCATCCCTTTGGCCTTTAGTATCCTTTTTTCCTGTCATGGTCTTCCACAGAATGTCAGCTACATTCTTGAAAATATGCATCGGGTCAAGCAAATGGTTTATAAGGAGATCACCCCAATATCTTCCAATCGCTTGCCTTCAATGCACTTGGAGGAGGTCTTCCTAGATTACCATCCCGCAATTCATGATTTTCTGGAAGATACCTAACATGTCCTTGGTAGACATTCTTTCGTAATGCTTTTGAGTATCTTGAATCAAGTCGAGGACCACATACAGGACATGCATTGTAACCCGATATAGACAAACCTGAGCATTCTCTATTCATAAATAGCTATCTCTATTCATAAATAGCTGTTTATAAAGGCCTTATGCAATAATCTAAATGCATATATTATAAGTATAAGCTTGCATAATAAGGCTGCAAGACTTATGCATAAGCTCTATGCATAAGCCTTCCTGATCCAAGAGAGGAACATCAAGCCCACCCTTGGCTACAAGGAATCATGAGCTAGAGCAAAATTAGGTCAAGAAATAGGGATAGCAGGGTTAAAGATAACCGAATTCAACAAGTATTTCTATGAGTAAATAGAAGAGGATTGGTGCAAGATTCATGTGAAGTAATGTGCATGATGAATAGAGGTATTCTACAAGATGATACTAAGATTATGAAATTGCTATCATAGGTTAGCTTGCATAAAGGATTGATTCCCTTACGTTTTTCCATGACAATTGTGAAGTACCATATTACATGGGGGTATAGAATAAGGAATTTGAAGGTTCATATCATATGAGAGGTATATGGATGCATGAAATTAGGATAATTAGGCCAATTAACTTTGGAATAATAAAGATATTTTGGAGGCACAACAAAATGAGCCAAACACATGAAATAAGGGACTCTTTAAGAACACTGTATGTGTCTCTTTTAATCAATAAGGAAAGAGAGTGCACTCAGAGAGGAGTGCGGCAATAAGGCTAGAAACATTAGGAAAGTGTTAGAATAAAAATATTAGCTCCAAAAATCCTAAAAGAAATAAGAAGACAAGAATAGTTCTATTAAGAGATAAGTATCTCCAAAAATAGAAATTCGAATTTAGGTGATAAGAGGTCATATTTAGAGTACTTTTACATATTTAGAGTCCATGCATACTAAAAATGAGGAAAAGCAACGCGTTTCTAAAGATGGCATGTTTGCAGCTATATACATATGTTTTTTTGTCTATTCTACCCGCGCCGCGGTGGCTTGTAGACTAGATGCCTTCCGGTTCGTTTGACCGATTATACGAGTATATTCTGAGTTCTTATCAGAGATTTATGGCCGAAACAGTTTGCTGCTTCTGTCAAGGTCTCTACACAAGAAAAACTGTAAGACGACAACAAGTAGCCTCAAGGTAATCCTAGAGCTTGGGATGTATATATATCCCTTCATTCTTATCTAATATCTTAGAAGAGAAGGTTAGATTGCTATGGTCTTTCGGAGGAAGAGACCAGAACTCCATAGCTTTTCTTTTAAATAAAGAATAGTATGCCGTAGCCTTGCAAGAGAAGGCTATTTTGCCATAGACCTTCGAAAGAGAGAAAAGTCACAGTACGAGTAAGAGGAGATAAATCTTGGGGATGATCGGATGATTTCAATCGTAAGAGAAGGTATTAGAAGACTCTATTCTCTTATGTCAAGTTCTAAAGCTCTTGTTAACGAGCAAAGGCAACGATAAACGATAAACTTCTGTAAGGTATATATATATATTTTTTTATTTTATAATTATATATCATTCTTAGGGGTTGAGGTATGGCCTCGGCTTCTCTATTAATTGTCAATAGTGATCTATTTGATTGATTTACTAGTTAAAGTTTGTATTCTTTTAAACAACAGCGTATGCCTTCATAAAGAATGTCTTATCGTAATCTCAAGTTGAAATGCTAAAATCTTTGTGAAAAGGATTGTTTTCTTAAGAAGGTAACATAGATTCTAGTCCTATGGTTTAGTTGAGTAAATGGATTGTTATCTTGGTTAAATTAGGTACAGGTACAACTCTCCCTGCTTTGATGCTGCGCCGTTCTTGTGCTTGTATAGCCGGATGGCGGAGATGTTGGTAAGGCCCGGAGAGTTGGCCCATGGTATCCCTCATACCATTGGGAGAATAAGATTTGCCGATTGAGGCGAGTGATTGTGATGCTGCCTAGTTTTTAGGGCCCAAGCTAGTGCGGTGAATCAGCCCACCCTAGTGCGGTGAATCAGCCACCCCTAGTGCGTAGACATCCCTCTGAGGGGCGGAAGAATGGAGCGATGGAGCCTGAGAGGGCGACAGGCTACCGCCTTGAGTCCTCTCGCCACCACCAGCGGCCCGACGATGAGGTGTATGATTCCAGACAAACATGGGTTTTACTTGGGATGTGGGATTCCCAGAGGATACAATGAAAGAAGCAAGTTCACCCTTGCTCATCTAAAAATCGTAAGAAAGGCCAAATTAGTTGGAAGCACTGTTGTCAATCTAACCACGGGGGAACCAGAATTAGTTATGGGGGGATGCCATGAAAGTACACATTCGAGAGAAGGTTTTGTCCTCCAGGATTTCGAGAGGATAAAATGAATGAATTTTTGGAGCTAACCCAAGAAAGGAAGACCCTAAAAGAATACCACCAAACTTTTGTTAAACTTCTCCAATTTGCTCTAGAGATGGATGAGGTAACTCTTCTCCATCGATTCATTTAAAAGCTTAATCTACCATTGAATAGCCTCGTCAAGAATGCAAAACCATCCTCTATTTGAGAAGCCATAATTATAGCCAGAGGCTATGATAAAGTTTTTTTATATAGAAAGTGTCGAGAGAAGGACACGAGTCCTTCCATGTTAATCGTGAAGAGGTCCCCTGATCCAGGAGAGGAACATCAAGCCCACCCTTGGCTACAAGGAATCATGAGCTAGAGCAAAATTAGGTCAAGAAATAGGGATAGCAGTGTTAAAGATAACCGAATTCAACAAGTATTTCTATGAGTAAATAGAAGAGGATTGGTGCAAGATTCATGTGAAGTAATGTGCATGATGAATAGAGGTATTCTACAAGATGATACTAAGATTATGAAATTGCTATCATAGGTTAGCTTGCATAAAGGATTGATTCCCTTACGTTTTTCCATGACAATTGTGAAGTACCATATTACATGGGGGTATAGAATAAGGAATTTGAAGGTTCATATCATATGAGAGGTATATGGATGCATGAAATTAGGATAATTAGGCCAATTAACTTTGGAATAATAAAGATATTTTGGAGGCACAACAAAACGAGCCAAACACATGAAATAAGGGACTCTTTAAGAACACTGTATGTGTCTCTTTTAATATAGATTTCAATAAGGAAAGAGAGTGCACTCAGAGAAGAGTGCGGCAATAAGGCTAGAAACATTAGGAAAGTGTTAGAATAAAAATAGAGAGAGTGCACTCAGAGAAGAGTGCGGCAATAAGGCTAGAAACATTAGGAAAGTGTTAGAATAAAAATATTAGCTCCAAAAATCCTAAAAGAAATAAGAAGACAAGAATAGTTCTATTAAGAGATAAGTATCTCCAAAAATAGAAATTCGAATTTAGGTGATAAGAGGTCATATTTAGAGTACTTTTACATATTTAGAGTCCATGCATACTAAAAATGAGGAAAAGCAATGCGTTTCTAAAGATGGCATGTTTGCAGCTATATACATACGTTTTTGCCTATTCTACTCGCGCCGCGGTGGCTTGTAGACTAGATGCCTTCCAGTTCGTTTGACCGATTATACGAGTATATTCTAAGCTAGTGCGGTGAATCAGCCCACCCTAGTGCGGTGAATCATCCACCCCTAGTGCGTAGACATCCCTCTGAGGGACAGAAGAATGGAGCGATGGAGCCTGAGAGGGCGACAGGCTGTCGCCTTGAGTCCTCTCGCCACCACCAGCGGCCCGACGATTAGGTGTATGATTCCAGACAAACATGGGTCTAACTTGGGATGTGGGATTCCCAGAGGATACAATGAAAGAAGCAAGTTCACCCTTGCTCATCTAAAAATCGTAAGAAAGGCCAAATTAGTTGGAAGCACTGTTGTCAATCTAACCGCGGGGGAACCAGAATTAGTTATGGGGGGATGCCATGAAAGTACACATTTGAGAGAAGGTTTTGTCCTCCAGGATTTTGAGAGGATAAAATGAATGAATTTTTGGAGCTAACCCAAGAAAGGAAGACCCTAAAAGAATACCACCAAACTTTTATTAAACTTCTCCAATTTGCTCTAGAGATGGATGAGGTAACTCTTCTCCATCGATTCATTTAAAAGCTTAATCTACCATTGAATAACCTCGTCAAGAATGCAAAATCATCCTCTATTTCAGAAGGCATAATTATAGCCAGAGGCTATGATAAAGTTTTTCATATAGAAAGTGTCGAGAGAAGGACACGAGTCTTAATCGTGAAGAGGTCCCCTGATCCAAGAGAGGAACATCAAGCCCACCCTTGGCTACAAGGAATCATGAGCTAGAGCAAAATTAGGTCAAGAAATAGGGATAGCAGGGTTAAAGATAACCGAATTCAACAAGTATTTCTATGAGTAAATAGAAGAGGATTGGTGCAAGATTCATGTGAAGTAATGTGCATGATGATACTAAGATTATGAAATTGCTATCATAGGTTAGCTTGCATAAAGGATTGATTCCCTTACGTTTTTCCATGACAATTGTGAAGTACCATATTACATGGGGGTATAGAATAAGGAATTTGAAGGTTCATATCATATGAGAGGTATATGGATGCATGAAATTAGGATAATTAGGCCAATTAACTTTGGAATAATAAAGATATTTTGGAGGCACAACAAAACGAGCCAAACACATGAAATAAGGGACTCTTTAAGAACACTGTATGTGTCTCTTTTAATATAGATTTCAATAAGGAAAGAGAGTGCACTCAGAGAAGAGTGAGGCAATAAGGCTAGAAACATTAGGAAAGTGTTAGAATAAAAATATTAGCTCCAAAAATCCTAAAAGAAATAAGAAGACAAGAATAGTTCTATTAAGAGATAAGTATCTCCAAAAATAGAAATTCGAATTTAGGTGATAAGAGGTCATATTTAGAGTACTTTTACATATTTAGAGTCCATGCATACTAAAAATGAGGAAAAGCAACGCGTTTCTAAAGATGGCATGTTTGCAGCTATATACATACGTTTTTGCCTATTCTACCCGCGCCGCGGTGGCTTGTAGACTAGATGCCTTCCGGTTCGTTTGACCGATTATACGAGTATATTCTGAGTTCTTATCAGAGATTTATGGCCGAAACAGTTTGCTGCTTCTGTCAAGGTCTCTACACAAGAAAAACTATAAGACGACAACAAGTAGCCTCAAGGTAATCCTAGAGCTTGAGATATATATATATCCCTTCATTCTTATCTAATATCTTAGAAGAGAAGGTTAGATTGCTATGGTCTTTCGGAGGAAGAGACCAGAACTCCATAGCTTTTCTTTTAAATAAAGAATAGTATGCCGTAGCCTTGCAAGAGAAGGCTATTTTGCCATAGACCTTCGAAAGAGAGAAAAGTCACAGTACGAGTAAGAGGAGATAAATCTTGGGGATGATCAGATGATTTCAATCGTAAGAGAAGGTATTAGAAGACTCTATTCTCTTATGTCAAGTTCTAAAGCTCTTGTTAACGAGCAAAGGCAATGATAAACGATAAATTTCTGTAAGGTATATATATATATATATATATTTTTTGTTTTACAGTTATATATCATTCTTAGGGGTTGAGGTATGGCCTCGGCTTCTCTATTAATTGTTAATAGTGATCTATGTGATTGATTTACTAGTTAAAGTTTGTATTCTTTTAAACAACAGCATATGCCTTCATAAAGAATGTCTTATCGTAATCTCAAGTTGAAATGCTAAAATCTTTGTGAAAAGGATTGTTTTCTTAAGAAGGTAACATAGATTCTAGTCCTATGGTTTAGTTGAGTAAATGGATTGTTATCTTGGTTAAATTAGGTACAGGTACAACTCTCCCTGCTTTGATGCTGCGCCGTTCTTGTGCTTGTATAGCCGGATGGCGGAGATGTTGGTAAGGCCCGGAGAGTTGGCCCATGGTATCCCTCATACCATTGGGAGAATAAGATTTGCCGATTGAGGCGGGTGATTGTGATGCTGCCTAGTTTTTAGGGTCCAAGCTAGTGCGGTGAATCAGCCCACCCTAGTGCAGTGAATCAGCCACCCCTAGTGCGTAGACATCCCTCTGAGGGGCGGAAGAATGGAGCGATGGAGCCTGAGAGGGCGACAGTCTGCCGCCTTGAGTCCTCTCGCCACCACTAGCGGCCCGACGATGAGGTGTATGATTCCAGACAAACATGGGTCTAACTTGGGATGTGGGATTCCCAGAGGATACAATGAAAGAAGCAAGTTCACCCTTGCTCATCTAAAAATCGTAAGAAAGGTCAAATTAGTTGGAAGCACTGTTTTCAATCTAACCACGGGGGAACCAGAATTAGTTATGGGGGGATGCCATGAAAGTACACATTCGAGAGAAGGTTTTGTCCTCCAGGATTTCGAGAGGATAAAATGAATGAATTTTTGGAGCTAACCCAAGAAAGGAAGACCCTAAAAGAATACCACCAAACTTTTGTTAAACTTCTCCAATTTGCTCTAGAGATGGATGAGGTAACTCTTCTCCATCGATTCATTTAAAAGCTTAATCTACTATTGAATAACCTCGTCAAGAATGCAAAACCATCCTCTATTTCAGAAGCCATAATTATAGCCAGAGGCTATGATAAAGTTTTTTTATATAGAAAGTGTCGAGAGAAGGACACGAGTCCTTCCATGTTAATCGTGAAGAGGTCCCCTAATCCAAGAGAGGAACATCAAGCCCACCCTTGGCTACAAGGAATCATGAGCTAGAGCAAAATTAGGTCAAGAAAAAGGGATAGCAGGGTTAAAGATAACCGAATTCAACAAGTATTTCTATGAGTAAATAGAAGAGGATTGGTGCAAGATTCATGTGAAGTAATGTGCATGATGAATAGAGGTATTCTACAAGATGATACTAAGATTATGAAATTGCTATCATAGGTTAGCTTGCATAAAGGATTGATTCCCTTACGTTTTTCCATGACAATTGTGAAGTACCATATTACATGGGGGTATAGAATAAGGAATTTGAAGGTTCATATCATATGAGAGGTATATGGATGCATGAAATTAGGATAATTAGGCCAATTAACTTTGGAATAATAAAGATATTTTGGAGGCACAACAAAACGAGCCAAACACATGAAATAACGGACTCTTTAAGAACACTGTATGTGTCTCTTTTAATATAGATTTCAATAAGGAAAGAGAGTGCACTCAGAGAAGAGTGAGGCAATAAGGCTAGAAACATTAGGAAAGTGTTAGAATAAAAATATTAGCTCCAAAAATCCTAAAAGAAATAAGAAGACAAGAATAGTTCTATTAAGAGATAAGTATCTCCAAAAATAGAAATTCAAATTTAGGTGATAAGAGGTCATATTTAGAGTACTTTTACATATTTAGAGTCCATGCATACTAAAAATGAGGAAAAGCAACGCGTTTCTAAAGATGGCATGTTTGCAGCTATATACATACGTTTTTGCCTATTCTACCCGTGCCGCGGTGGCTTGTAGACTAGATGCCTTCCGGTTCATTTGACCGATTATACGAGTATATTCTGAGTTCTTATCAGAGATTTATGGCCGAAACAGTTTGCTGCTTCTGTCAAGGTCTCTACACAAGAAAAACTGTAAGACGACAACAAGTAGCCTCAAGGTAATCCTAGAGCTTGAGATGTATATATATCCCTTCATTCTTATCTAATATCTTAGAAGAGAAGGTTAGATTGCTATGGTCTTTCGGAGGAAGAGACCAGAACTCCATAGCTTTTCTTTTAAATAAAGAATAGTATGCCGTAGCCTTGCAAGAGAAGGCTATTTTGCCATAGACCTTCGAAAGAGAGAAAAGTCGCAGTACGAGTAAGAGGAGATAAATCTTGGGGATGATCAGATGATTTCAATCGTAAGAGAAGGTATTAGAAGACTCTATTCTCTTATGTCAAGTTCTAAAGCTCTTGTTAACGAGCAAAGGCAACGATAAACGATAAATTTCTGTAAGGTATATATATATATATATTTTTTTGTTTTACAATTATATATCATTCTTAGGGGTTGAGGTATGGCCTCGGCTTCTCTATTAATTGTTAATAGTGATCTATTTGATTGATTTACTAGTTAAAGTTTGTATTCTTTTAAACAACAGCATATGCCTTCATAAAGAATGTCTTATCGTAATCTCAAGTTGAAATGCTAAAATCTTTGTGAAAAGGATTGTTTTCTTAAGAAGGTAACATAGATTCTAGTCCTATGGTTTAGTTGAGTAAATGGATTGTTATCTTGGTTAAATTAGGTACAGGTACAACTCTCCCTGCTTTGATGCTGCGCCGTTCTTGTGCTTGTATAGCCGGATGGCGGAGATGTTGGTAAGGCCCGGAGAGTTGGCCCATGGTATCCCTCATACCATTGGGAGAATAAGATTTGCCGATTGAGGCGGGTGATTGTGATGCTGCCTAGTTTTTAGGGCCCAAGCTAGTGCGGTGAATCAGCCCACCCTAGTGCGGTGAATCAGCCACCCCTAGTGCGTAGACATCCCTCTGAGGGGCGGAAGAATGGAGCGATGGAGCCTGAGAGGGCGACAGGCTGCCGTGTTGAGTCCTCTCGCCACCACCACAGCAGCCCGACGATGAGGTGTATGATTCCAGACAAACATGGGTCTAACTTGGGATGTGGGATTCCCAGAGGATACAATGAAAGAAGCAAGTTCACCCTTGCTCATCTAAAAATCGTAAGAAAGGCCAAATTAGTTGGAAGCACTGTTGTCAATCTAACCGCGGGGGAACCAGAATTAGTTATGGGGGATGCCATGAAAGTACACATTCGAGAGAAGGTTTTGTCCTCCAGGATTTTGAGAGGATAAAATGAATGAATTTTTGGAGCTAACCCAAGAAAGGAAGACCCTAAAAGAATACCACCAAACTTTTCTTAAACTTCTCCAATTTGCTCTAGAGATGGATGAGGTAACTCTTCTCCATCGATTCATTTAAAAGCTTAATCTACCATTGAATAACCTCGTCAAGAATGCAAAACCATCCTCTATTTCAGAAGCCATAATTATAGCCAGAGGCTATGATAAAGTTTTTTTATATAGAAAGTGTCGAGAGAAGGACACGAGTCCTTCCATGTTAATCGTGAAGAGGTCCCCTGATCCAAGAGAGGAACATCAAGCCCACCCTTGGCTACAAGGAATCATGAGCTAGAGCAAAATTAGGTCAAGAAATAGGGATAGCAGGGTTAAAGATAACCGAATTCAACAAGTATTTCTATGAGTAAATAGAAGAGGATTGGTGCAAGATTCATGTGAAGTAATGTGCATGATGATACTAAGATTATGAAATTGCTATCATAGGTTAGCTTGCATAAAGGATTGATTCCCTTACGTTTTTCCATGACAATTGTGAAGTACCATATTACATGGGGGTATAGAATAAGGAATTTGAAGGTTCATATCATATGAGAGGAATACCACCAAACTTTTCTTAAACTTCTCCAATTTGCTCTAGAGATGGATGAGGTAACTCTTCTCCATCGATTCATTTAAAAGCTTAATCTACCATTGAATAACCTCGTCAAGAATGCAAAACCATCCTCTATTTCAGAAGCCATAATTATAGCCAGAGGCTATGATAAAGTTTTTTTATATAGAAAGTGTCGAGAGAAGGACACGAGTCCTTCCATGTTAATCGTGAAGAGGTCCCCTGATCCAAGAGAGGAACATCAAGCCCACCCTTGGCTACAAGGAATCATGAGCTAGAGCAAAATTAGGTCAAGAAAAAGGGATAGCAGGGTTAAAGATAACCGAATTCAACAAGTATTTCTATGAGTAAATAGAAGAGGATTGGTGCAAGATTCATGTGAAGTAATGTGCATGATGAATAGAGGTATTCTACAAGATGATACTAAGATTATGAAATTGCTATCATAGGTTAGCTTGCATAAAGGATTGATTCCCTTACGTTTTTCCATGACAATTGTGAAGTACCATATTACATGGGGGTATAGAATAAGGAATTTGAAGGTTCATATCATATGAGAGGTATATGGATGCATGAAATTAGGATAATTAGGCCAATTAACTTTGGAATAATAAAGATATTTTGGAGGCACAACAAAACGAGCCAAACACATGAAATAAGGGACTCTTTAAGAACACTGTATGTGTCTCTTTTAATATAGATTTCAATAAGGAAAGAGAGTGCACTCAGAGAAGAGTGAGGCAATAAGGCTAGAAACATTAGGAAAGTGTTAGAATAAAAATATTAGCTCCAAAAATCCTAAAAGAAATAAGAAGGCAAGAATAGTTCTATTAAGAGATAAGTATCTCCAAAAATAGAAATTCGAATTTAGGTGATAAGAGGTCATATTTAGAGTACTTTTACATATTTAGAGTCCATGCATACTAAAAATGAGGAAAAGCAACGCGTTTCTAAAGATGGCATGTTTGCAGCTATATACATACGTTTTTGCCTATTCTACCCACGCCGCGGTGGCTTGTAGACTAGATGCCTTCCGGTTCATTTGACCGATTATACGAGTATATTCTGAGTTCTTATCAGAGATTTATGGCCGAAACAGTTTGCTGCTTCTGTCAAGGTCTCTACACAAGAAAAACTGTAAGACGACAACAAGTAGCCTCAAGGTAATCCTAGAGCTTGAGATGTATATATATTCCTTCATTCTTATCTAATATCTTAGAAGAGAAGGTTAGATTGCTATAGTCTTTCGGAGGAAGAGACCAGAACTCCATAGCTTTTCTTTTAAATAAAGAATAGTATGCCGTAGCCTTGCAAGAGAAGGCTATTTTGCCATAGACCTTCGAAAGAGAGAAAAGTCACAGTACGAGGAGATAAATCTTGGGGATGATCGGATGATTTCAATCGTAAGAGAAGGTATTAGAAGACTCTATTCTCTTATGTCAAGTTCTAAAGCTCTTGTTAACGAGCAAAGGCAACGATAAACGATAAATTTCTGTAAGGTATATATATATTTTTCTGTATTACAATTATATATCATTCTTAGGGGTTGAGGTATGGCCTCGGCTTCTCTATTAATTGTTAATAGTGATCTATTTGATTGATTTACTAGTTAAAGTTTGTATTCTTTTAAACAACAGCATATGCCTTCATAAAGAATGTCTTATCGTAATCTCAAGTTGAAATGCTAAAATCTTTGTGAAAAGGATTGTTTTCTTAAGAAGGTAACATAGATTCTAGTCCTATGGTTTAGTTGAGTAAATGGATTGTTATCTTGGTTAAATTAGGTACAGGTACAACTCTCCCTGCTTTGATGCTGCGCCGTTCTTGTGCTTGTATAGCCGGATGGCGGAGATGTTGGTAAGGCCCGGAGAGTTGGCCCATGGTATCCCTCATACCATTGGGAGAATAAGATTTGCCGATTGAAGCGGGTGATTGTGATGCTGCCTAGTTTTTAGGGCCCAAGCTAGTGCGGTGAATCAGCCCACCCTAGTGCGGTGAATCAGCCACCCCTAGTGCGTAGACATCCCTCTGAGGGGCGAAAGAATGGAGCGATGGAGCCTGAGAGGGCGACAGTCTGTTGCCTTGAGTCCTCTCGCCACCACCAGCGGCCCGACGATGAGGTGTATGATTCCAGACAAACATGGGTCTAACTTGGGATGTGGGATTCCCAGAGGATACAATGAAAGAAGCAAGTTCACCCTTGCTCATCTAAAAATCGTAAGAAAGGCCAAATTAGTTGGAAGCACTGTTGTCAATCTAACCACGGGGGAACCAGAATTAGTTATGGGGGGATGCCATGAAAGTACACATTCGAGAGAAGGTTTTGTCCTCCAGGATTTCGAGAGGATAAAATGAATGAATTTTTGGAGCTAACCCAAGAAAGGAAGACCCTAAAAGAATACCACCAAACTTTTGTTAAACTTCTCCAATTTGCTCTAGAGATGGATGAGGTAACTCTTCTCCATCGATTCATTTAAAAGCTTAATCTACCATTGAATAACCTCGTCAAGAATGCAAAACCATCCTCTATTTGAAGAGCCATAATTATAGCCAGAGGCTATGATAAAGTTTTTTTATATAGAAAGTGTCGAGAGAAGGACACGAGTCCTTCCATGTTAATCGTGAAGAGGTCCCCTGATCCAGGAGAGGAACATCAAGCCCACCCTTGGCTACAAGGAATCATGAGCTAGAGCAAAATTAGGTCAAGAAATAGGGATAGCAGGGTTAAAGATAACCGAATTCAACAAGTATTTCTATGAGTAAATAGAAGAGGATTGGTGCAAGATTCATGTGAAGTAATGTGCATGATGATACTAAGATTATGAAATTGCTATCATAGGTTAGCTTGCATAAAGGATTGATTCCCTTACGTTTTTCCATGACAATTGTGAAGTACCATATTACATGGGGGTATAGAATAAGGAATTTGAAGGTTCATATCATATGAGAGGTATATGGATACATGAAATTAGAATAATTAGGCCAATTAACTTTGGAATAATAAAGATATTTTGGAGGCACAACAAAACGAGCCAAACACATGAAATAAGGGACTCTTTAAGAACACTGTATGTGTCTCTTTTAATATAGATTTCAATAAGGAAAGAGAGTGCACTCAGAGAAGAGTGAGGCAATAAGGCTAGAAACATTAGGAAAGTGTTAGAATAAAAATATTAGCTCCAAAAATCCTAAAAGAAATAAGAAGACAAGAATAGTTCTATTAAGAGATAAGTATCTCCAAAAATAGAAATTCGAATTTAGGTGATAAGAGGTCATATTTAGAGTACTTTTACATATTTAGAGTCCATGCATACTAAAAATGAGGAAAAGCAACGCGTTTCTAAAGATGGCATGTTTGTAGCTCTATACAGACGTTTTTGCCTATTCTACCCGCGCCGCGGTGGCTTGTAGACTAGATGCCTTCCGGTTCGTTTGACCGATTATACGAGTATATTCTGAGTTCTTATCAGAGATTTATGGCCGAAACAGTTTGCTGCTTCTGTCAAGGTATCTACACAAGAAAAACTGTAAGACGACAACAAGTAGCCTCAAGGTACTAGAGCTTGAGATGTATATATATTCCTTCATTCTTATCTAATATCTTAGAAGAGAAGGTTAGATTGCTATAGTCTTTCGGAGGAAGAGACCAGAACTCCATAGCTTTTCTTTTAAATAAAGAATAGTATG
This sequence comes from Cibotium barometz, assembly GCF_041138505.1. Taxonomy (NCBI): domain Eukaryota; kingdom Viridiplantae; phylum Streptophyta; class Polypodiopsida; order Cyatheales; family Cibotiaceae; genus Cibotium; species Cibotium barometz. The sequence goes on along the minus strand of NC_141091.1, from coordinate 6,823,695 downwards.
CCGTAGCCTTGCAAGAGAAGGCTATTTTGCCATAGACCTTCGAAAGAGAGAAAAGTCACAGTACGAGTAAGAGGAGATAAATCTTGGGGATGATCGGATGATTTCAATCGTAAGAGAATGGATTAGAAGACTCTATTCTCTTATGTCAAGTTCTAAAGCTCTTGTTAACGAGCAAAGGCAACAATAAACGATAAATTTCTGTAAGGTATATATATATATATTTTTTGTTTTACAATTATCTATCATTCTTAGGGGTTGAGGTATGGCCTCGGCTTCTCTATTAATTGTTAATAGTGATCTATTTGATTGATTTACTAGTTAAAGTTTGTATTCTTTTAAACAACAGCATATGCCTTCATAAAGAATGTCTTATCGTAATCTCAAGTTGAAATGCTAAAATCTTTGTGAAAAGGATTGTTTTCTTAAGAAGGTAACATAGATTCTAGTCCTATGGTTTAGTTGAGTAAATGGATTGTTATCTTGGTTAAATTAGGTACAGGTACAACTCTCCCTGCTTTGATGCTGCGCCGTTATTGTGCTTGTATAGCCGGATGGCGGAGATGTTGGTAAGGCCCGGAGAGTTGGCCCATGGTATCCCTCATACCATTGGGAGAATAAGATTTACCGATTGAGGCGGGTGATTGTGATGCTGCCTAGTTTTTAGGGCCCAAGCTAGTGCGGTGAATCAGCCCACCCTAGTGCGGTCCTAGTGCGTAGACATCCCTCTGAGGGGGGGAAGAATGGAGTGATGGAGCCTAAGAGGGCAACAGGCTGCCGCCTTGAGTCCTCTCGCCACCACCACGGCCCGACGATGAGGTGTTTGATTCGAGACAAACATGGGTCTAACTTGGGATGTGGGATTCCCAGAGGATACAATGAAAGAAGCAAGTTCACCCTTGCTCATCTAAAAATCGTAAGAAAGCCCAAATTAGTTGGAAGCACTGTTGTCAATCTAACCGCGGGGGAACCAGAATTAGTTATGGGGGATGCCATGAAAGTACACATTCGAGAGAAGGTTTTGTCCTCCAGGATTTTGAGAGGATAAAATGAATGAATTTTTGGAGCTAACCTAAGAAAGGAAGACCCTAAAAGAATACCACCAAACTTTTCTTAAACTTCTCCAATTTGCTCTAGAGATGGATGAGGTAACTCTTCTCCATCGATTCATTTAAAAGCTTAATCTACCATTGAATAACCTCGTCAAGAATGCAAAACCATCCTCTATTTCAGAAGCCATAATTATAGCCAGAGGCTATGATAAAGTTTTCTTATATAGAAAGTGTCGAGAGAAGGACACGAGTCCTTCCATGTTAAATTAGGTACAGGTACAACTCTCCCTGCTTTGATGCTGCGCCGTTCTTGTGCTTGTATAGCCGGATGGCGGAGATGTTGGTAAGGCCCGGAGAGTTGGCCCATGGTATCCCTCATACCATTGGGAGAATAAGATTTGCCGATTGAGGCGGGTGATTGTGATGCTGCCTAGTTTTTAGGGTCCAAGCTAGTGCGGTGAATCAGCCCACCCTAGTGAAGTGACTCAGCCACCCCTAGTGCGTAGACATCCCTCTGAGGGGCGGAAGAATGGAGCGATGGAGACTGAGAGGGCGACAGTCTGCCGCCTTGAGTCCTCTCGCCACCACTAGCGGCCCGACGATGAGGTGTATGATTCGAGACAAACATGGGTCTAACTTGGGATGTGGGATTCCCAGAGGATACAATGAAAGAAGCAAGTTCACCCTTGCTCATCTAAAAATCGTAAGAAAGGTCAAATTAGTTGGAAGCACTGTTGTCAATCTAACCACGGGCGAACCAGAATTAGTTATGGGGGGATGCCATGAAAGTACACATTCGAGAGAAGGTTTTGTCCTCCAGGATTTCGAGAGGATAAAATGAATGAATTTTTGGAGCTAACCCAAGAAAGGAAGACCCTAAAAGAATACCACCAAACTTTTGTTAAACTTCTCCAATTTGCTCTAGAGATGGATGAGGTAACTCTTCTCCATCGATTCATTTAAAAGCTTAATCTACCATTGAATAACCTCGTCAAGAATGCAAAACCATCCTGTATTTCAGAAGCCATAATTATAGCCAGAGGCTATGATAAAGTTTTTTTATATAGAAAGTGTCGAGAGAAGGAAACGAGTCCTTCCATGTTAATCGTGAAGAGGTCCCCTGATCCAAGAGAGGAACATCAAGCCCACCCTTGGCTACAAGGAATCATGAGCTAGAGGAAAATTAGGTCAAGAAATAGGGATAGCAGGGTTAAAGATAACCGAATTCAACAAGTATTTCTATGAGTAAATAGAAGAGGATTGGTGCAAGATTCATGTGAAGTAATGTGCATGATGAATAGAGGTATTCTACAAGATGATACTAAGATTATGAAATTGCTATCATAGGTTAGCTTGCATAAAGGATTGATTCCCTTCCGTTTTTCCATGACAATTGTGAAGTACCATATTACATGCGGGTATAGAATAAGGAATTTGAAGGTTCATATCATATGAGAGGTATATGGATGCATGAAATTAGGATAATTAGGCCAATTAACTTTGGAATAATAAAGATATTTTGGAGGCACAACAAAACGAGCCAAACACATGAAATAAGGGACTCTTTAAGAACACTGTATGTGTCTCTTTTAATATAGATTTCAATAAGGAAAGAGAGTGCACTCAGAGAAGAGTGAGGCAATAAGGCTAGAAACATTAGGAAAGTGTTAGAATAAAAATATTAGCTCCAAAAATCCTAAAAGAAATAAGAAGACAAGAATAGTTCTATTAAGAGATAAGTATCTCCAAAAATAGAAATTCGAATTTAGGTGATAAGAGGTCATATTTAGAGTACTTTTACATATTTAGAGTCCATGCATACTAAAAATGAGGAAAAGCAATGCGTTTCTAAAGATGGCATGTTTGTAGCTATATACATACGTTTTTGCCTATTCTACCCGCGCCGCGGTGGCTTGTAGACTAGATTCCTTCCGGTTCGTTTGACCGATTATACGAGTATATTCTGAGTTCTTATCAGAGATTTATGGCCGAAACAGTTTGCTGCTTCTGTCAAGGTCTCTACACAAGAAAAACTGTAAGACGACAACAAGTAGCCTCAAGGTAATCCTAGAGCTTGAGATGTATATATATCCCTTCATTCTTATCTAATATCTTAGAAGAGAAGGTTAGATTGCTATGGTCTTTCGGAGGAAGAGACCAGAACTCCATAGCTTTTCTTTTAAATAAAGAATAGTATGTCGTAGCCTTGCAAGAGAAGGCTATTTTGCCATAGACCTTCGAAAGAGAGAAAAGTCACAGTACGAGTAAGAGGAGATAAATCTTGGGGATGATCAGATGATTTCAATCGTAAGAGAAGGTATTAGAAGACTCTATTCTCTTATGTCAAGTTCTAAAGCTCTTGTTAACGAGCAAAGGCAACGATAAACGATAAATTTCTGTAAGGTATATATATATATATTTTTTTTTGTTTTACAATTATATATCATTCTTAGGGGTTGAGGTATGGCCTCGGCTTCTCTATTAATTGTTAATAGTGATCTATTTGATTGATTTACTAGTTAAAGTTTGTATTCTTTTAAACAACAGCATATGCCTTCATAAAGAATGTCTTATCGTAATCTCAAGTTGAAATGCTAAAATCTTTGTGAAAAGGATTGTTTTCTTAAGAAGGTAACATAGATTCTAGTCCTATGGTTTAGTTGAGTAAATGGATTGTTATCTTGGTTAAATTAGGTACAGGTACAACTCTCCCTGCTTTGATGCTGCGCCGTTATTGTGCTTGTATAGCCGGATGGCGGAGATGTTGGTAAGGCCCGGAGAGTTGGCCCATGGTATCCCTCATACCATTGGGAGAATAAGATTTGCCGATTGAGGCGGGTGATTGTGATGCTGCCTAGTTTTTAGGGCCCAAGCTAGTGCGGTGAATCAGCCCACCCTAGTGCGGTGAATCAGCCACCCCTAGTGCGTAGACATCCCTCTGAGGGGCGAAAGAATGGAGCGATGGAGCCTGAGAGGGCGACAGTCTGTTGCCTTGAGTCCTCTCGCCACCACCAGCGGCCCGACGATGAGGTGTATGATTCCAGACAAACATGGGTCTAACTTGGGATGTGGGATTCCCAGAGGATACAATGAAAGAAGCAAGTTCACCCTTGCTCATCTAAAAATCGTAAGAAAGGCCAAATTAGTTGGAAGCACTGTTGTCAATCTAACCACGGGGGAACCAGAATTAGTTATGGGGGGATGCCATGAAAGTACACATTCGAGAGAAGGTTTTGTCCTCTAGGATTTCGAGAGGATAAAATGAATGAATTTTTGGAGCTAACCCAAGAAAGGAAGACCCTAAAAGAATACCACCAAACTTTTGTTAAACTTCTCCAATTTGGTCTAGAGATGGATGAGGTAACTCTTCTCCATCGATTCATTTAAAAGCTTAATCTACCATTGAATAACCTCGTCAAGAATGCAAAAGCATCCTCTATTTCAGAAGCCATAATTATAGCCTATGATAAAGTTTTTTTATATAGAAAGTGTCGAGAGAAGGACACGAGTCCTTCCATGTTAATCGTGAAGAGGTCCCCTAATCCAAGAGAGGAACATCAAGCCCACCCTTGGCTACAAGGAATCATGAGCTAGAGCAAAATTAGGTCAAGAAATAGGGATAGCAGGGTTAAAGATAACCGAATTGAACAAGTATTTCTATGAGTAAATAGAAGAGGATTGGTGCAAGATTCATGTGAAGTAATGTGCATGATGATACTAAGATTATGAAATTGCTATCATAGGTTAGCTTGCATAAAGGATTGATTCCCTTACGTTTTTCCATGACAATTGTGAAGTACCATATTACATGGGGGTATAGAATAAGGAATTTGAAGGTTCATATCATATGAGAGGTATATGGATGCATGAAATTAGGATAATTAGGCCAATTAACTTTGAAATAATAAAGATATTTTGGAGGCACAACAAAACGAGCCAAACACATGAAATAAGGGACTCTTTAAGAACACTGTATGTGTCTCTTTTAATATAGATTTCAATAAGGAAAGAGAGTGCACTCAGAGAAGAGTGAGGCAATAAGGCTAGAAACATTAGGAAAGTGTTAGAATAAAAATATTAGCTCCAAAAATCCTAAAAGAAATAAGAAGACAAGAATAGTTCTATTAAGAGATAAGTATCTCCAAAAATAGAAATTCGAATTTAGGTGATAAGAGGTCATATTTAGAGTACTTTTACATATTTAGAGTCCATGCATACTAAAAATGAGGAAAAGCAACGCGTTTCTAAAGATGACATGTTTGCAGCTATATACAGACGTTTTTGCCTATTCTACCCGCGCCGCGGTGGCTTGTAGACTAGATGCCTTCCGGTTCTTTTAACCAATTATACGAGTATATTCTGAGTTCTTATCAGAGATTTATGGCCGAAACAGTTTGCTGCTTCTGTCAAGGACTCTACACAAGAAAAACTGTAAGACGACAACAAGTAGCCTCAAGGTAATCCTAGAGCTTGAGATGTATATATATCCCTTCATTCTTATCTAATATCTTAGAAGAGAAGGTTAGATTGCTATGGTCTTTCGGAGGAAGAGACCAGAACTCCATAGCTTTTCTTTTAAATAAAGAATAGTAGGCCGTAGCCTTGCAAGAGAAGGCTATTTTGCCATAGACCTTCGAAAGAGAGAAAAGTCACAGTACGAGTAAGAGGAGATAAATCTTGGGGATGATCGGATGATTTCAATCGTAAGAGAAGGTATTAAAAGACTCTATTCTCTTATGTCAAGTTCTAAAGCTCTTGTTAACGAGCAAAGGCAACGATAAACGATAAATTTCTGTAAGGTATATATATATATATATTTTGTTTTACAATTATCTATCATTCTTAGGGGTTGAGGTATGGCCTCGGCTTCTCTATTAATTGTTAATAGTGATCTATTTGATTGATTTACTAGTTAAAGTTTGTATTCTTTTAAACAATAGCATATGCCTTCATAAAGAATGTCTTATCGTAATCTCAAGTTGAAATGCTAAAATCTTTGTGAAAAGGATTGTTTTCTTTGATCGGATGATTTCAATCGTGAGAGAAGGTATTAGAAGACTCTATTCTCTTATGTCAAGTTCTAAAGCTCTTGTTAACGAGCAAAGGCAACGATAAACGATAAATTTCTGTAAGGTATATATATATATATATATTTGTTTTACAATTATATATCATTCTAAGGGATTGAGGTATGGCATCGGCTTCTCTATTAATTGTTAATAGAGATCTATTTGATTGATTTACTAGTTAAAGTTTGTATTCTTTTAAACAACAGCATATGCGAGCAAAGGCAACGATAAACGATAAATTTCTGTAAGGTATATATATATATTTTTGTTTTACAATTATATATCATTCTTAGGGGTTGAGGTATGGCCTCGACTTCTCTATTAATTGTTAATAGTGATCTATTTGATTGATTTACTAGTTAAAGCTTGTATTCTTTTAAACAACAGCATATGCCTTAATAAAGAATGTCTTATCACAATCTCAAGTTGAAATGCTAAAATCTTTGTGAAAAAGATTGTTTTCTTAAGAAGGTAACATGGATTCTAGTCCTATGGTTTAGTTGAGTAAATGGATTATTATCTTGGTTAAATTAGGTACAGGTACAACTCTCCCTGCCTTGATGTTGCGCCGTTCTTGTGCTTGTATAGCCGGACGATCGAGATGTTGGTAAGGCCCGGAGAGTTGGCCCATGGTATCCCTCATATCATTGGCAGAATGAGGTTCGCCGAATGAGGCGGGTGATTGTGATGCTGCCTAGTTTTGAGGGCCCAAGCTAGTGCGGTGAATTAGCCCACCCTAGTGCATAGACATCCCTCTGAGGGGCGGGAAATCAATCAATAGAGCCTAAGAGGGCAACAGGCCATCGACTTGAGTCCACCAGCGGCCCGACGATGAGGTGTATGGTCCCGTAGGGTTTTGCCCAGCATGTAGAGGTTGGAAGGTCAAATTCTAGATCATCGACGACAGTATAAAGGAAAAGAATAAGAGAGCCGGTTTCGCTTGTATGGAATTGATTCTTGTATAAACATTTAAAAAAAATAAATCTTGTCTTTGGCATTATTGTATTGTGGAAAGAGGCTGTTTTAACAAACCTTGTAAAAGGGCCTTAAATAAAGAGCATGTTTATTTACATCAAACAGTGTGGTAGGATTAATTATAAAATAAATTAACGCGTGAGTAGGGTGGTGGGAGAGTGGGAGGATGGAATGCCCTGATGGCACCATCCTACGGACGGGTGGACCCGATCGGTCTGGTAGCTTTCCAACAGATCAAGTGAAAGCCCTACGCTAGATAAATAGGTTCTCGGGCAATTCTATTCTAGAAGACTAGGCCCAGCGGCGGCTATGCCTTGCATGGATGAGGAAAAAAGCGTTGTCTCTAGGAATTAAGACTAGTAGTTGCCCAAATTATGATCAATTACTCTATGGGTGATTTGATTTTTAGAAGACCACGCTCCCCCTGTGCTGCAGGGAGGATAGAACTAGGTCTTTCCTATATGAATCGTATCCTTGAATCTCTGCATGGTCAAGGTGTATGAGTAGAAAATTTTCTCCAAGATAAGACTTAGTGGACTATCTTAAGTGTTTTCCCTATTTTGGAAGGGAGAAACCTTACAAGTGGTATCAGAGCCGATTTTAATTCCTAGGATTTATTTTTCAAAGGTTAACTATCAAGGAAATAAAACAAGTGATTGTTTATCATACGAGGACGAATCACTTATTCCTACTGGCCATAGAAGTGGTTTGAATATCCTCGCATGTTGAGACAATCATCCTATGAAATTGTGCTTATATCTTGGGGGTGCACATGCAAGATATTTGTACAATAAATTAGAGAAATAAGATTGGGGAGGAAACCTTTTGAGGAAAAACATAGGGCGATCGAATTAAGAAACTAGTGAGAGACTCAATGACTAGAAGGATAGATCGAAACTTTGTTTAGAGAAATTTTTGAGGATATATCTCATTAACTTGCATATTATAAATTATTAAGATTATAACTTCATTAAGGTTTGAATAGTTGACATCATGTGAATGCCATCCATTGGCTTCTTTACACCAGGTCGATCATTTAAGATCTTGAACCCATCTCAGACAAACATGGGATGTGTGATTCCCAAAGGATGTGTGATTCCCAAAGGATCATGCTATTGGATGTGTTAATCCCAAGATACTAGATGTGTAATTTTTAGAAAACTAATTCATCGCAGACGTGTTAATCCTAATTATCTTTGGATGTGTCAATCCCAGGCACCAGATGTGTAATTCTCAAAAAATGAAGATCTCAGATATATTAATCCACTAGAGTGCCTTTAGATGTGGCGATATGATAAGTATTTGATAGTTTTTGAACTTTTCATGGATACAATGAAAGAAGCAAGTTTACGCTTGCTCATCTAAAAATCGTAAGAAAGGCCAAATTAGTTGGAAGCACTGTTGTCAATCTAACCACAGGAACCAGAATCAGTTATGGGGGGATGCCATGAAAGTACACCTTCGAGAGAAGGTTTTGTCCTGCAAGAATTTGAGAGGATAAAATGAATGAATTTTTGGAGCTAACCCAAGAAAGGAAGACCCTAAAAGAATACCACCAAACTTTTGTTAAACTTCTCCATTTGCTCTAGAGATGGATGAGGTAACTCTTCTCCATCGATTCATTTAAAAGCTTAATCTACCATTGAATAACCTCATCAAGAATGCAAAACCATCCTCTATTTCAGAAGCCATGATTATAGCCAAAGGCTATGATAAAGCTTTTTTATATAGAAAGTGTCGAGAGAAGGACACGAGTCCTTCCATGTTAATCGTGAAGAGGTCCCCTAATCCAAGAGAGGAACGTCAAAAGCCCACCCTTGGCTACAAGGAATCATGAGCTAGAGCAAAATTAGGTCAAGAAATAGGGATAGCAGGGTTAAAGATAACCGAATTCAACAAGTATTTCTATGAGTAAATAGAAGAGGATTGGTGCAAGATTCATGTGAAGTAATGTGCATGATAAATAGAGGTATTCTACAAGATGATACTAAGATTATGAAATTACTATCATAGGTTAGCTTGCATAAAGGATTGCTACCCTTATGTTTTTCCATGACAATTGTGAAGTACCATATTACATGGGGGTATAGAATAAGGAATTTGAAGGTTCATATCATATGAGAGGTAAATGGATGCATGAAATTAGGATAATTAGGCCAATTAACTTTAGAATAATAAAGACCTTTTGGAGGCACACTCTTTAAGAACAATGTTTAGATAAAAGAAGATTTCTACCTAGTGGTTTGGATGAGAAATGAGGATTTACTTAGATACTACCCTAGCTCTCAAGATGAGGATATCTCCAATCTTTTAAGTGGGGGAGATTGTAAGGTCCCTCCCAAGCCATGTATGTGTCTCTTTTAATATAGATTTCAATAAGAAAAGAGAGTGCACTCAGAGAAGAGTGAGGCAATAAGGCTAGAAACATTAGGAAAGTGTTAGAATAAAAATATTAGCTCCAAAAATCCTAAAAGAAATAAGAAGACAAGAATAGTTCTATTAAGAGATAAGTATCTCCAAAAATAGAAATTTAAATTTAGGTGATAAGAGGTCATATTTAGAGTACTTTTACATATTTAGAGTCCGTGCATACTAAAAATGAGGAAAAGCAATGCGTTTCTAACGATGGCACGTTTGCAGCTATATACAGACGTTTTTGCCTATTCTACCCGCACCACGGTGGCTTGTAGACTAGATGCCTTCCGGTACGAGCAAAGGAAACGATAGACGATAAATTTCTGTAAGGTATATATATATTTTTTTTGTTTTACAATTATATATCATTCTTAGGGGTTGAGATATGGCCTCGGCTTCTCTATTAATTGTTAATAGTGATCTATTTGATTGATTTACTAGTTAAAGTCTGTATTCTTTTAAACAACAGCATATGCGTTAATAAAGAATGTCCTATCGCAATCTCAAGTTGAAATGCTAAAATCTTTGTGAAAAGGATTGTTTTCTTAAGAAGGTAACATGGATTCTAGTCCTATGGTTTAGTTGAGTAAATGGATTGTTATCTTGGTTAAATTACGGTACAGGTACAACTCTCCCTGCCTTGATGCTGCGCTGTTCTTGTGCTTGTATAGCCGGACGGCGGAGATATTGGTAAGGCCCGGAGAGTTGGCCCATGGTATCCCTCATACCATTGGGAGAATGAGGTTCGCCGAATGAGGCGGGTGATTGTGATGATGCCTAGTTTTTAGGGCCCAAGCTAGTGCGGTGAGTCAACCCACCCTAGTGCGTAGACATCCCTCTGAGGGGCAGAAGAATGGAGCGATGGAGCCTGAGAGGGCGACAGGCCGCCGCCTTGAGTCCTCTTGCCACCAGCGGCCCCCGACGATGAGGTGTATGATTCAAGACAAACATGGGTCTAACTTGGGATGTGGGATTCCCAGAGGATACAATGAAAGAAGCAAGTTCACCCTTGCTCATCTAAAAATCGTAAGAAAGGCCAAATTAGTTGGAAGCACTGTTGTCAATCTAACCGCGGGGGAACCAGAATTAGTTATGGGGGGATGCCATGAAAGTACACATTCGAGAGAAGGTTTTGTCCTCCAGGATTTCGAGAGGATAAAATGAATGAATTTTTGGAGCTAACCCAAGAAAGGAAGACCCTAAAAGAATACCACCAAACTTTTGTTAAACTTCTCCAATTTGCTCTAGCGATGGATGTGGTAACTCTTCTCCATCGATTCATTTGGAAGCTTAATCCACCATTGAATAACCTCGTCAAGAATGCAAAACCATCCTCCATTTCAGAAGCCATAATTATAGCCAGAGACTATGATAAAGTTTTTTTATATAGAAAGTGTCGAGAGAAGGGCACGAGTCCTTCCATGTTAATCGTGAAGAGGCCCCTAATTCAAGAGAGGAACGTCAAGCCCACCCTTGGCTACAAGGAATCATGAGCTAGAGCAAAATTAGGTCAAGAAATAGGGATAGCATGGTTAAAGATAACCGAATTCAATAAGTATTTCTATGAGTAAATAGAAGAGGATTGGTGCAAGATTCATGTGAAGTAATGTGCATGATGAATAGAGGTATTCTACAAGATGATACTAAGATTATGAAATTGCTATCATAGGTTAGCTTGCATAAAGGATTGATTCCCTTATGTTTTTCCATGACAATTGTGAAGTACCATATGACATGGGGGTATAGAATAAGGAATTTGAAGGTTCATATCATATGAGAGGTATATGGATGCATGAAATTAGGATAATTAGGCCAATTAACTTTGGAATAATAAAGATATTTTGGAGGCACAACAAAACGAGCCAAACACATGAAAATAAGGGACTCTTTAAGAACACTGTATGTGTCTCTTTTAATATAGATTTCAAAAAGGAAAGAGAGTGCACTCAGAGAAGAGTGAGGCAATAAGGCTAGAAACATAATGAAAGTGTTAGAATAAAAATATTAGCTCCAAAAATCCTAAAAGAAATAAGAAGACAAGAATAGTTCTATTAAGAGATAAGTATCTCCAAAAATAGAAATTTGAATTTAGGTGATAAGAGGTCATATTTAGAGTACTTTTACATATTTAGAGTCCATGCATACTAAAAATGAGGAAAAGCAACGCGTTTCTAAAGATGGCATGTTTGCAGCTATATACAGACGTTTTTGCCTATTCTACCCGCGCTGCGGTGGCTTGTAGACTAGATGCCTTCCGGTTCTTTTGACCAATTATACGAGTATATTCTGAGTTCTTATCAGAGATTTATGGCCGAAACAGTTTGCTGCTTCTGTCAAGGTCTCTACACAAGAAAAACTGTAAGACGACAACAAGTAGCCTCAAGGTAATCCAAGAGCTTGAGATGTATATATATCCCTTCATTCTTATCTAATATCTTAGAAGTTAGATTGCTATGGTCTTTCGGAGGAAGAGACCAGAACTCCATAGTTTTTCTTTTAAGTAAAGAATAGTATGCCGTAGCCTTGCAAGAGAAGGCTATTTTGCCATAGACCTTCGAAAGAGAGTAAGAGGAGAAGACTCTATTCTCGTATGTCAAGTTCTAAAGCTCTTGTTAACGAGCAAAGGCAACAATAAACGATAAATTTCTGTAAGGTATATATATATTTTTTTTGTTTTACAATTATATATCATTCTTAGGGGTTGAGGTATGGCCTCGGGTTCTCTATTAATTGTTAATAGTGATCTATTTGATTGATTTACTAGTTAAAGTTTGTATTCTTTTAAACAACAGCATATGCCTTAATAAAGAATGTCTTATCGTAATCTCAAGTTGAAATGCTAAAATCTTTGTGAAAAAGATTGTTTTCTTAAGAAGGTAACATAGATTCTAGTCCTATGGTTTAGTTGAGTAAATGGATTGTTATCTTGGTTAAATTAGGTACAGGTACAACTCTCCCTGCTTTGATGCTGCGCCCTTCTTGTGCTTGTATAGCCGGATGGCGGAGATGTTGGTAAGACCCGGAGAGTTGGCCCATGGTATCCCTCATACCATTGGGAGAATAAGAGTTTCCGATTGAGGCGGGTGATTGTGATGCTGCCTAGTTTTGAGGGCCCAAGCTAGTGCGGTGAATCAGCCCACCCCTAGTGCGTAGACATCCCTCTGAGGGGCGGAAGAATGGAGCGATGGAGCCTGAGAGGGCGACATGCTGCCGCCTTGAGTCCTCTCGCCACCAGCGGCTCGACGATGAGGTGTATGATTCCAGACAAACATGGGTCTAACTTGGGATGTGGGATTCCCAGAGGATACAATGAAAGAAGCAAGTTCACCCTTGCTCATCTAAAAATCGTAAGAAAGGCCAAATTAGTTGGAAGCACTGTTGTCATGAATTAGTTATGGGGGGATGCCATGAAAGTACACATTCGAGAGAAGGTTTTGTCCTCCAGGATTTCGAGAGGATAAAATGAATGAATTTTTGGAGCTAACCCAAGAAAGGAAGACCCTAAAAGAATACCACCAAACTTTTGTTAAAACTTCTCCAATTTGCTCTAGAGATGGATGAGGTAACTCTTCTCCATCGATTCATTTAAAATCTTAATCTACCATTGAATAACCTCGTCAAGAATGCAAAACCATCCTCTATTTCAGAAGCCATAATTATAGCCAGAGGCTATGATAAAGTTTTTTTATATAGAAAGTGTCGAGAGAAGGACACGAGTCCTTCCATGTTAATCGTGAAGAGGTCCCGTAATTCAAGAGAGGAACATCAAGCCCACCCTTGGCTACAAGGAATCATGAGCTAGAGCAAAATTAGGTCAAGAAATAGGGATAGCAGGGTTAAAGATAACCGAATTCAACAAGTATTTCTATGAGTAAATAGAAGAGGATTGGTGCAAGATTCATGTGAAGTAAATATGAGTAAATAGAAGAGGATTGGTGCAAGATTCATGTGCATGATGAATAGAGGTATTCTACAAGATGATACTAAGATTATGAAATTGCTATCATAGGTTAGCTTGCATAAAGGATTGATTCCCTTACGTTTTTCCATGACAATTGTGAAGTACCATATTACATGGGGGTATAGAATAAGGAATTTGAAGGTTCATATCATATGAGAGGTATATGGATGCATGAAATTAGGATAATTAGGCCAATTAACTTTGGAATAATAAAGATATTTTGGAGGCACAACAAAACGAGCCAAACACATGAAATAAGGGACTCTTTAAGAACACTGTATATTTCTCTTTTAATATAGATTTCAATAAGGAATAAGAGTGCACTCAGAGAAGAGTGAGGCAATAAGGCTAGAAACATTAGGAAAGTGTTAGAATAAAAATATTAGCTCCAAAAATCCTAAAAGAAATAAGAAGACAAGAATAGTTCTATTAAGAGATAAGTATCTCCAAAAATAGAAATTCGAATTTAGGTGATAAGAGGTCATATTTAGAGTACTTTTACATATTTAGAGTCCATGCATACTAAAAATGAGGAAAAGCAACGCGTTTCTAAAGATGGCATGTTTGCAGGTATTTAGAGTACTTTTACATATTTAGAGTCCATGCATACTAAAAATGAGGAAAAGCAACGCGTTTCTAAAGATGGCATGTTTGCAGGTATATACAGACGTTTTTGCCTATTCTACCCGCGCCGCGGTGGCTTGTAGACTAGATGCCTTCCGGTTCTTTTGACCGATTATACGAGTATATTCTGAGTTCTTATCAGAGTTTAATGGCCGAAACAGTTTGCTGCTTCTGTCAAGGTCTCTACACAAGAAAAACTGTAAGACGACAACAAGTAGCCTCAAGGTAATCCTAGAGCTTGAGATGTATATATATTCCTTCATTCTTATCTAATATCTTAGAAGAGAAGGCTAGATTGCTGTGGTCTTTCGGAGGAAGAGACCAGAACTCCATAGCTTTTCTTTTAAATAAAGAATAGTATGCCATAGCCTTGCAAGAGAAGGCTATTTTGCCATAGACCTTCGAAAGAGAGAAAAGTCACAGTACGAGTAAGAGGAGATAAATCTTGGGGATGATCGGATGATTTCAATCGTAAGAGAAGGTATTAGAAGACTCTATTCTCTTATGTCAAGTTCTAAAGCTCTTGTGAACGAGCAAAGGCGACGATAAACGATAAATTTCTGTAAGGTATATATATATTTTTTTGTTTTACAATTATATATCATTCTTAGGGGTTGAGGTATGGCCTCGGCTTCTGTATTAATTGTTAATAGTGATCTATTTGATTGATTTACTAGTTAAAGTTTGTATTCTTTTAAACAACAGCATATGCCTTAATAAAGAATGTCTTATCGTAATCTCAAGTTGAAATGCTAAAATCTTTGTGAAAAGGATTGTTTTCTTAAGAAGGTAACATAGATTCTAGTCCTATGGTTTAGTTGAGTAAATGGATTGTTATCTTGGTTAAATTAGGTACAGGTACAACTCTCCCTGCCTTGATGCTGCACCGTTCTTGTGCTTGTATAGCTGGACGGCGGAGATGTTGGTAAGGCCCGGAGGGTTGGCCCATGGTATCCCTCATACCATTGGGATAATGAGGTTCGTCGATTGAGGTGGGTGATTGTGATGCTGCCTAGTTTTGAGGGCCCAAGCTAGTGCGGTGAATTAGTCCACCCTAGTGCGTAGACATCCCTCTGAGGGGCGAGAAATCGAGCAATAGAGCTTGAGAGGGCGACAGGCCGTCGGCTTGAGTCCTCTCGCCACCACCAGCGGCCCGACGATGAGGTGTATGGTCCCGTAGGGTTTTGCTCAGCATGTAGAGGCTGGAATGTCAAATTCTAGATCATCGACAACAGTATAAAGGAAAAGAATAAGAGAGCCGGTTTGGCTTGTATGGAATTGATTCTTGTATAAACATTTAAAAAAAGAATCTTGTCTTTGGCATTATTGTATTGTGGAAAGAGGCTGTTTTAATGAACCTTGTGAAAGGGCCTTAAATAAAGAGCATGTTTATTTACGTCAAACAGTGTGGTAGGATTAATTAGAAAATAAGTTAACGCGTGAGTAGGGTGGAGAGTGGGAGGATGGAATGCCCCGATGGCACCATCCTACGAACGGGTGGACCCGATCAGTCGGGTAGCTTTCCAACAGATCAAGTGAAAGCCCTACGCTAGATAAATAGGTTCTCGGGCAATTCTATTCTAGAAGACTAGGCCAGCGGGGCGGTTGTGCCTTGCATGGATGAGGAAAAAAGCATTGTCTCTAGGAATTAAGACTAGTAGTTGTCCAAATTATGATCAATTACCCTATGGGTGATTTGATTTTTAGAAGACCACGCTCCCCCTGTGCTGCAAGGAGGATAGAACTAGGTCTTACCTATATGAATCGTATCCTTGAATCTCTGCATGGTCAAGGTGTATGAGTAGAAAATTTTCTCCAAGATAAGACTTAAGTGTTTCCCCTATTTTGGAAGGGAGAAACCTTACAAGTGGTATCAGAGCCGATCTTAATTCCTAGGATTTATTTTTCAAAGGTTAACTATCAAGGGAATAAAACAAGTGATTGTTTATCATACGAGGACGAATCACTTATTCCTATTGGCCATAGAAGTGGTTTGAATATTCTCGCATGTGGAGACAATCATCCTATGAAGTTGTGCTTATATCTTGGGGGTGCACACGCAAGATATTTGTACAATAAATTCGAGAAATAAGATCGGGGAGGAAACCTTTTGAGGAAAAACATAGGGCGATCGAATTAAGAAACTAGTGAGGGACTGAATGACTAGAAGGATAGATCGAAACTTTGTTTAGAGAAATTTTTGAGAATATATCTCATTAACTTGCATATTATAAATTATTAAGATTATAACTTCATTAAGGTTTGAATAGTTGACGTCATGTGAATGCCATCCATTGGCTTCTTTACACCAGGTCGATCATTTAAGATCTTGAACCTATCTCAGACAATGGGTCTAACTTGGGATGTGTGATTCCCAAAGGATCATGCTATTGGATGTGTTAATCCCAAGATACTAGATGTGTAATTTTTAGAAAACTAATTCATCGCAGACGTGTTAATCCTAATTATCTTTGGATGTGCCAATCCCAAGGCACCAGATCTGTAATTCTCAAAAAATGAAGATCTCAGATATATTAATCCACTAGAGTGCCTTTAGATGTGGTGATATGATAAGTATTTGATACTTTATGAACTCATGGATATAATGAAAGAAGCAAGTTCACGCTTGCTCATCTAAAAATCGTAAGAAAGGCCAAATTAGTTGGAAGCATTGTTGTCAATCTAACCACAGGAGCCAGAATCAGTTATGGGGGGATGCCATGAAAGTACACCTTCGAGAGAAGGTTTTGTCCTGCAGGAATTTGAGAGGATAAAATGAATGAATTTTTGGAGCTAACCCAAAAAACGAAGACCATAAAAGAATACCACCAAACTTTTGTTAAACTTCTCCAATTTGCTCTTCTCCATCGATTCATTTAAAAGCTTAATCTACCATTGAATAACCTCGTCAAGAATGCAAAACCATCCTCTATTTCAGAAGCCATAATTATAGCCAGAGGCTATGATAAAGTTTTTTTATATAGAAAGTGTCGAGAGAAGGACATGAGTCCTTCCATGTTAATCGTGAAGAGGTCCCCTAATCCAAGAGAGGAACATCAAGCCCACCCTTGGCTACAAGGAATCATGAGCTAGAGCAAAATTAGGTCAAGAAGTAGGGATAGCAGGGTTAAAGATAACCGAATTCAACAAGTATTTCTATGAGTAAATAGAAGAGGATTGGTACAAGATTCATGTGAAGTAATGTGCATGATGAATAGAGGTATTCTACAAGATGATACTAAGATTATGAAATTGCTATTATAGGTTAGCTTGCATAAAGGATTGATTCCTTTACGTTTTTCCATGACAATTGTGAAGTACCATATTACATGGGGGTATAGAATAAGGAATTTGAAGGTTCATATCATATGAGAGGTATATGGATGCATGAAATTAGGATAATTAGGCCAATTAACTTTGGAATAATAAAGATATTTTGGAGGCACAACAAAACGAGCCAAACACATGAAATAAGGGACCGTTTAAGAACACTGTATGTGTCTCTTTTAATATAGATTTCAATAAGGAAAGAGAGTGCACTCAGAGAAGAGTGAGGCAATAAGGCTAGAAACATTAGAAAAGTGTTAGAATAAAAATATTAGCTCCAAAAATCCTAAAAGAAATAAGAAGACAAGAATAGTTCTATTAAGAGATAAGTATCTCCAAAAATAGAAATTCGAATTTAGGTGATAAGAGGTCATATTTAGAGTACTTTTACATATTTAGAGTCCATGCATACTAAAAATGAGGAAAAGCAACGCGTTTCTAAAGATGGCATGTTTGCAGCTATATACAGACGTTTTTGCCTATTCTACCCGCGCCGCGGTGGCTTGTAGACTAGATGCCTTCCGGTTCTTTTGACCGATTATACGAGTATATTCTGAGTTCTTATCAGAGATTTATGGCCGAAACAGTTTGCTGCTTCTGTCAAGGACTCTACACAAGAAAAACTGTAAGACGACAACAAGTAGCCTCAAGGTAATCCTAGAGCTTGAGATGTATATATATCCCTTCATTCTTATCTAATATCTTAGAAGAGAAGGTTAGATTGCTATGGTCTTTCGGAGGAAGAGACCAGAACTCCATAGCTTTTCTTTTAAATAAAGAATAGTAGGCCGTAGCCTTGCAAGAGAAGGCTATTTTGCCATAGACCTTCGAAAGAGAGAAAAGTCACAGTACGAGTAAGAGGAGATAAATCTTGGGGATGATCGGATGATTTCAATCGTAAGAGAAGGTATTAGAAGACTCTATTCTCTTATGTCAAGTTCTAAAGCTCTTGTTAACGAGCAAAGGCAACGATAAACGATAAATTTCTGTAAGGTATATATATATTTTCTTGTTTTACAATTATATATCATTCTTAGGGGTTGAGGTATGGCCTCGGCTTCTCTATTAATCTTTAATAGTGATCTATTTGATTGATTTACTAGTTAAAGTTTGTATTCTTTTAAACAATAGCATATGCCTTAATAAAGAATGTCTTATCGTAATCTCAAGTTGAAATGCTAAAATCTTTGTGAAAAGGATTGTTTTCTTAAGAAGGTAGCATAGATTCTAGTCCTATGGTTTAGTTGAGTAAATGGATTGTTATCTTGGTTAAATTAGGTACAGGTACAACTCTCCCTGCTTTGATGCTGCGCCGTTCTTGTGCTTGTATAGCTAGATGGCGGAGATGTTGGTAAGGCCCGGAGAGTTGGCCCATGGTATCCCTCATACCATTGGGAGAATAAGGTTTGCCGATTGAGGCGGGTGATTGTGATGCTGCCTAGTTTTGAGGGCCCAAGCTAGTGCGGTGAATCAGCCCACCCTAGTGCGGTGAATCAGTCACCCCTAGTGTGTAGACATCCCTCTGAGGGGCGGAAGAATGGAGCGATGGAGCCTGAGAGGGCGACATGCTGCCGCCTTGAGTCCTCTCGCCACCAGCGGCTCGACGATGAGGTGTATGATTCCAGACAAACATGGGTCTAACTTGGGATGTGGGATTCCCAGAGGATACAATGAAAGAAGCAAGTTCACCCTTGCTCATCTAAAAATCGTAAGAAAGGCCAAATTAGTTGGAAGCACTGTTGTCATGAATTAGTTATGGGGGGATGCCATGAAAGTACACATTCGAGAGAAGGTTTTGTCCTCCAGGATTTCGAGAGGATAAAATGAATGAATTTTTGGAGCTAACCCAAGAAAGGAAGACCCTAAAAGAATACCACCAAACTTTTGTTAAAACTTCTCCAATTTGCTCTAGAGATGGATGAGGTAACTCTTCTCCATCGATTCATTTAAAATCTTAATCTACCATTGAATAATCTCGTCAAGAATGCAAAACCATCCTCTATTTCAGAAGCCATAATTATAGCCAGAGGCTATGATAAAGTTTTTTTATATAGAAAGTGTCGAGAGAAGGACACGAGTCCTTCCATGTTAATCGTGAAGAGGTCCCGTAATTCAAGAGAGGAACATCAAGCCCACCCTTGGCTACAAGGAATCATGAGCTAGAGCAAAATTAGGTCAAGAAATAGGGATAGCAGGGTTAAAGATAACCGAATTCAACAAGTATTTCTATGAGTAAATAGAAGAGGATTGGTGCAAGATTCATGTGAAGTAAATATGAGTAAATAGAAGAGGATTGGTGCAAGATTCATGTGCATGATGAATAGAGGTATTCTACAAGATGATACTAAGATTATGAAATTGCTATCATAGGTTAGCTTGCATAAAGGATTGATTCCCTTACGTTTTTCCATGACAATTGTGAAGTACCATATTACATGGGGGTATAGAATAAGGAATTTGAAGGTTCATATCATATGAGAGGTATATGGATGCATGAAATTAGGATAATTAGGCCAATTAACTTTGGAATAATAAAGATATTTTGGAGGCACAACAAAACGAGCCAAACACATGAAATAAGGGACTCTTTAAGAACACTGTATATTTCTCTTTTAATATAGATTTCAATAAGGAATAAGAGTGCACTCAGAGAAGAGTGAGGCAATAAGGCTAGAAACATTAGGAAAGTGTTAGAATAAAAATATTAGCTCCAAAAATCCTAAAAGAAATAAGAAGACAAGAATAGTTCTATTAAGAGATAAGTATCTCCAAAAATAGAAATTCGAATTTAGGTGATAAGAGGTCATATTTAGAGTACTTTTACATATTTAGAGTCCATGCATACTAAAAATGAGGAAAAGCAACGCGTTTCTAAAGATGGCATGTTTGCAGGTATTTAGAGTACTTTTACATATTTAGAGTCCATGCATACTAAAAATGAGGAAAAGCAACGCGTTTCTAAAGATGGCATGTTTGCAGGTATATACAGACGTTTTTGCCTATTCTACCCGCGCCGCGGTGGCTTGTAGACTAGATGCCTTCCGGTTCTTTTGACCGATTATACGAGTATATTCTGAGTTCTTATCAGAGTTTAATGGCCGAAACAGTTTGCTGCTTCTGTCAAGGTCTCTACACAAGAAAAACTGTAAGACGACAACAAGTAGCCTCAAGGTAATCCTAGAGCTTGAGATGTATATATATTCCTTCATTCTTATCTAATATCTTAGAAGAGAAGGCTAGATTGCTGTGGTCTTTCGGAGGAAGAGACCAGAACTCCATAGCTTTTCTTTTAAATAAAGAATAGTATGCCATAGCCTTGCAAGAGAAGGCTATTTTGCCATAGACCTTCGAAAGAGAGAAAAGTCACAGTACGAGTAAGAGGAGATAAATCTTGGGGATGATCGGATGATTTCAATCGTAAGAGAAGGTATTAGAAGACTCTATTCTCTTATGTCAAGTTCTAAAGCTCTTGTGAACGAGCAAAGGCGACGATAAACGATAAATTTCTGTAAGGTATATATATATTTTTTTGTTTTACAATTATATATCATTCTTAGGGGTTGAGGTATGGCCTCGGCTTCTGTATTAATTGTTAATAGTGATCTATTTGATTGATTTACTAGTTAAAGTTTGTATTCTTTTAAACAACAGCATATGCCTTAATAAAGAATGTCTTATCGTAATCTCAAGTTGAAATGCTAAAATCTTTGTGAAAAGGATTGTTTTCTTAAGAAGGTAACATAGATTCTAGTCCTATGGTTTAGTTGAGTAAATGGATTGTTATCTTGGTTAAATTAGGTACAGGTACAACTCTCCCTGCCTTGATGCTGCACCGTTCTTGTGCTTGTATAGCTGGACGGCGGAGATGTTGGTAAGGCCCGGAGGGTTGGCCCATGGTATCCCTCATACCATTGGGATAATGAGGTTCGTCGATTGAGGTGGGTGATTGTGATGCTGCCTAGTTTTGAGGGCCCAAGCTAGTGCGGTGAATTAGTCCACCCTAGTGCGTAGACATCCCTCTGAGGGGCGAGAAATCGAGCAATAGAGCTTGAGAGGGCGACAGGCCGTCGGCTTGAGTCCTCTCGCCACCACCAGCGGCCCGACGATGAGGTGTATGGTCCCGTAGGGTTTTGCTCAGCATGTAGAGGCTGGAATGTCAAATTCTAGATCATCGACAACAGTATAAAGGAAAAGAATAAGAGAGCCGGTTTGGCTTGTATGGAATTGATTCTTGTATAAACATTTAAAAAAAGAATCTTGTCTTTGGCATTATTGTATTGTGGAAAGAGGCTGTTTTAATGAACCTTGTGAAAGGGCCTTAAATAAAGAGCATGTTTATTTACGTCAAACAGTGTGGTAGGATTAATTAGAAAATAAGTTAACGCGTGAGTAGGGTGGAGAGTGGGAGGATGGAATGCCCCGATGGCACCATCCTACGAACGGGTGGACCCGATCAGTCGGGTAGCTTTCCAACAGATCAAGTGAAAGCCCTACGCTAGATAAATAGGTTCTCGGGCAATTCTATTCTAGAAGACTAGGCCAGCGGGGCGGTTGTGCCTTGCATGGATGAGGAAAAAAGCATTGTCTCTAGGAATTAAGACTAGTAGTTGTCCAAATTATGATCAATTACCCTATGGGTGATTTGATTTTTAGAAGACCACGCTCCCCCTGTGCTGCAAGGAGGATAGAACTAGGTCTTACCTATATGAATCGTATCCTTGAATCTCTGCATGGTCAAGGTGTATGAGTAGAAAATTTTCTCCAAGATAAGACTTAAGTGTTTCCCCTATTTTGGAAGGGAGAAACCTTACAAGTGGTATCAGAGCCGATCTTAATTCCTAGGATTTATTTTTCAAAGGTTAACTATCAAGGGAATAAAACAAGTGATTGTTTATCATACGAGGACGAATCACTTATTGCTATTGGCCATAGAAGTGGTTTGAATATTCTCGCATGTGGAGACAATCATCCTATGAAGTTGTGCTTATATCTTGGGGGTGCACACGCAAGATATTTGTACAATAAATTCGAGAAATAAGATCGGGGAGGAAACCTTTTGAGGAAAAACATAGGGCGATCGAATTAAGAAACTAGTGAGGGACTGAATGACTAGAAGGATAGATCGAAACTTTGTTTAGAGAAATTTTTGAGAATATATCTCATTAACTTGCATATTATAAATTATTAAGATTATAACTTCATTAAGGTTTGAATAGTTGACGTCATGTGAATGCCATCCATTGGCTTCTTTACACCAGGTCGATCATTTAAGATCTTGAACCTATCTCAGACAATGGGTCTAACTTGGGATGTGTGATTCCCAAAGGATCATGCTATTGGATGTGTTAATCCCAAGATACTAGATGTGTAATTTTTAGAAAACTAATTCATCGCAGACGTGTTAATCCTAATTATCTTTGGATGTGCCAATCCCAAGGCACCAGATCTGTAATTCTCAAAAAATGAAGATCTCAGATATATTAATCCACTAGAGTGCCTTTAGATGTGGTGATATGATAAGTATTTGATACTTTATGAACTCATGGATATAATGAAAGAAGCAAGTTCACGCTTGCTCATCTAAAAATCGTAAGAAAGGCCAAATTAGTTGGAAGCATTGTTGTCAATCTAACCACAGGAGCCAGAATCAGTTATGGGGGGATGCCATGAAAGTACACCTTCGAGAGAAGGTTTTGTCCTGCAGGAATTTGAGAGGATAAAATGAATGAATTTTTGGAGCTAACCCAAAAAACGAACACCATAAAAGAATACCACCAAACTTTTGTTAAACTTCTCCAATTTGCTCTTCTCCATCGATTCATTTAAAAGCTTAATCTACCATTGAATAACCTCGTCAAGAATGCAAAACCATCCTCTATTTCAGAAGCCATAATTATAGCCAGAGGCTATGATAAAGTTTTTTTATATAGAAAGTGTCGAGAGAAGGACATGAGTCCTTCCATGTTAATCGTGAAGAGGTCCCCTAATCCAAGAGAGGAACATCAAGCCCACCCTTGGCTACAAGGAATCATGAGCTAGAGCAAAATTAGGTCAAGAAGTAGGGATAGCAGGGTTAAAGATAACCGAATTCAACAAGTATTTCTATGAGTAAATAGAAGAGGATTGGTACAAGATTCATGTGAAGTAATGTGCATGATGAATAGAGGTATTCTACAAGATGATACTAAGATTATGAAATTACTATTATAGGTTAGCTTGCATAAAGGATTGATTCCTTTACGTTTTTCCATGACAATTGTGAAGTACCATATTACATGGGGGTATAGAATAAGGAATTTGAAGGTTCATATCATATGAGAGGTATATGGATGCATGAAATTAGGATAATTAGGCCAATTAACTTTGGAATAATAAAGATATTTTGGAGGCACAACAAAACGAGCCAAACACATGAAATAAGGGACCGTTTAAGAACACTGTATGTGTCTCTTTTAATATAGATTTCAATAAGGAAAGAGAGTGCACTCAGAGAAGAGTGAGGCAATAAGGCTAGAAACATTAGAAAAGTGTTAGAATAAAAATATTAGCTCCAAAAATCCTAAAAGAAATAAGAAGACAAGAATAGTTCTATTAAGAGATAAGTATCTCCAAAAATAGAAATTCGAATTTAGGTGATAAGAGGTCATATTTAGAGTACTTTTACATATTTAGAGTCCATGCATACTAAAAATGAGGAAAAGCAACGCGTTTCTAAAGATGGCATGTTTGCAGCTATATACAGACGTTTTTGCCTATTCTACCCGCGCCGCGGTGGCTTGTAGACTAGATGCCTTCCGGTTCTTTTGACCGATTATACGAGTATATTCTGAGTTCTTATCAGAGATTTATGGCCGAAACAGTTTGCTGCTTCTGTCAAGGACTCTACACAAGAAAAACTGTAAGACGACAACAAGTAGCCTCAAGGTAATCCTAGAGCTTGAGATGTATATATATCCCTTCATTCTTATCTAATATCTTAGAAGAGAAGGTTAGATTGCTATGGTCTTTCGGAGGAAGAGACCAGAACTCCATAGCTTTTCTTTTAAATAAAGAATAGTAGGCCGTAGCCTTGCAAGAGAAGGCTATTTTGCCATAGACCTTCGAAAGAGAGAAAAGTCACAGTACGAGTAAGAGGAGATAAATCTTGGGGATGATCGGATGATTTCAATCGTAAGAGAAGGTATTAGAAGACTCTATTCTCTTATGTCAAGTTCTAAAGCTCTTGTTAACGAGCAAAGGCAACGATAAACGATAAATTTCTGTAAGGTATATATATATTTTCTTGTTTTACAATTATATATCATTCTTAGGGGTTGAGGTATGGCCTCGGCTTCTCTATTAATCTTTAATAGTGATCTATTTGATTGATTTACTAGTTAAAGTTTGTATTCTTTTAAACAATAGCATATGCCTTAATAAAGAATGTCTTATCGTAATCTCAAGTTGAAATGCTAAAATCTTTGTGAAAAGGATTGTTTTCTTAAGAAGGTAGCATAGATTCTAGTCCTATGGTTTAGTTGAGTAAATGGATTGTTATCTTGGTTAAATTAGGTACAGGTACAACTCTCCCTGCTTTGATGCTGCGCCGTTCTTGTGCTTGTATAGCTAGATGGCGGAGATGTTGGTAAGGCCCGGAGAGTTGGCCCATGGTATCCCTCATACCATTGGGAGAATAAGGTTTGCCGATTGAGGCGGGTGATTGTGATGCTGCCTAGTTTTGAGGGCCCAAGCTAGTGCGGTGAATCAGCCCACCCTAGTGCGGTGAATCAGTCACCCCTAGTGTGTAGACATCCCTCTGAGGGGCGGAAGAATGGAGCGATGGAGCCTGAGAGGGCGACATGCTGCCGCCTTGAGTCCTCTCGCCACCAGCGGCTCGACGATGAGGTGTATGATTCCAGACAAACATGGGTCTAACTTGGGATGTGGGATTCCCAGAGGATACAATGAAAGAAGCAAGTTCACCCTTGCTCATCTAAAAATCGTAAGAAAGGCCAAATTAGTTGGAAGCACTATTGTCAATCTAACCACGGGGGAACCAGAATTAGTTATGGGGGGATGCCATGAAAGTACACATTCGAGAGAAGGTTTTGTCCTCCAGGATTTCGAGAGGATAAAATGAATGAATTTTTCGAGCTAACCCAAGAAAGGAAAACCCTAAAAGAATACCACCAAACTTTTGTTAAACTTTTCCAATTTGCTCTAGAGATGGATGAGGTAACTCTTCTCCATCGATTCATTTAAAAGCTTAATCTACCATTGAATAACCTCGTCAAGAATGTAAAACCATCCTCTATTTCAGAAGCCATAATTATAGCCAGAGGCTATGATAAAGTTTTTTTATATAGAAAGTGTCGAGAGAAGGACACGAGTCCTTCCATGTTAATCGTGAAGAGGTCCCCTAATCCAAGAGAGGAACATCAAGCCCACCCTTGGCTACAAGGAATCATGAGCTAGAGCAAAATTAGGTCAACAAATAGGGATAGCAGGGTTAAAGATAACTGAATTCAACAAGTATTTCTGTGAGTAAATAGAAGAGGATTGGTGCAAGATTCATGTGAAGTAATGTGCATGATGAATAGAGGTATTCTACAAGATGATACTAAGATTATGAAAATGCTATCATAGGTTAGCTTGCATAAAGGATTGATTCCCTAACGTTTTTCCATGACAATTGTGAAGTACCATATTACATGGGGGTATAGAATAAGCAATTTGAAGGTTCATATCATATGAGAGGTATATGGATGCATCAAATTAGGATAATTAGGCCAATTAACTTTGGAATAATAAAGATATTTTGGAGGTACAACAAAACGAGCCAAACACATGAAATAAGGGACTCTTTAAGAACACTGTATGTGTCTCTTTTAATATAGATTTCAATAAGAAAAGAGAGTGCACTCAGAGAAGAGTGAGGCAATAAGGCTAGAAACATTAGGAAAGTGTTAGAATAAAAATATTAGCTCCAAAAATCCTAAAAGAAATAAGAGGACAAGAATAGTTCTATTAAGAGATAAGTATCTCCAAAAATAGAAATTCGAATTTAGGTGATAAGAGGTCATATTTAGAGTACTTTACATATTAAGAGTCCATGCATGATAAAGATGAGGAAAAGCAATGTGTTTCTAAAGATGGCATGTTTGCAGCTATATGCAGACGTTTTTGCCTATTCTACCCGCGCCGCGGTGGCTTGTAGACTAGATGCCTTCCGGTTCTTTTGACCGATTATACGAGTATATTCTAAGTTCTTATGAGAGATTTATGGCCGAAACAGTTTGCTGCTTCTATCAAGGTCTCTACACAAGAAAAACTGTAAGACGACAACAAGTAGCCTCAAGGTAATCCTAGAGCTTGAGATGTATATATATCCCTTCATTCTTATCTAATATCTTAGAAGAGAAGGTTAGATTGCTATGGTCTTTCGGAGGAAGAGACCAGAACTCCATAGCTTTTCTTTTAAATAAAGAATAGTATGCCGTAGCCTTGCAAGAGAAGGCTATTTTGCCATAGACCTTCGAAAGAGAGAAAAGTCACAGTACGAGTAAGAGGAGATAAATCTTGGGGATGATCGGATGATTTCAATCGTGACAGAAGGTATTAGAAGACTCTATTCTCTTATTTCAAGTTCTAAAGCTCTTGTTAACGAGCAAAGGCAACGATAAACGATAAATCTCTTTAAGGTATATATATATATATATATTTGTTTTACAATTATATATCATTCTAAGGGATTGAGGTATGGCATCGGCTTGTCTATTAATTGTTAATAGAGATCTATTTGATTGATTTACTAGTTAAAGTTTGTATTCTTTTAAACAACATCATATGCGAGCAAAGGCAACGATAAACGATAAAATTCTGTAAGGTATATATATATATTTTTGTTTTACAATTAGATATCATTCTTAGGGGTTGAGGTATGGCCTCGACTTCTCTATTAATTGTTAATAGTGATCTATTTGATTGATTTACTAGTTAAAGTTTGTATTCTTTTAAACAACAGCATATGCCTTAATAAAGAATGTCTTATCGCAATCTCAAGTTGAAATGCTAAAATCTTTGTGAAAAAGATTGTTTTCTTAAGAAGGTAACATGGATTCTAGTCCTATGGTTTAGTTGAGTAAATGGATTGTTATCTTGGTTAAATTAGGTACAGGTACAACTCTCCCTGCCTTGATGTTGCGCCGTTCTTGTGCTTGTATAGCCGGACGATGGAGATGTTGGTAAGGCCCGGAGAGTTGGCCCATGGTATCCCTCATATCATTGGCAGAATGAGGTTCGCCGAATGAGGCGGGTGATTGTGATGCTGCCTAGTTTTGAGGGCCCAAGCTAGTGCGGTGAATTAGCCCACCCTAGTGCATAGACATCCCTCTGAGGGGCGGGAAATCGATCAATAGAGCCTGAGAGGGCAACAGGCCATCGACTTGAGTCCACCAGCGGCCCGACGATGAGGTGTATGGTCCCGTAGGGTTTTGCCCAGCATGTAGAGGTTGGAAGGTCAAATTCTAGATCATCGACGACAGTATAAAGGAAAAGAATAAGAGAGCCGGTTTCGCTTGTATGGAATTGATTCTTGTATAAACATTTAAAAAAAATAAATCTTGTCTTTGGCATTATTGTATTGTGGAAAGAGGCTGTTTTAACGAACCTTGTAAAAGGGCCTTAAATAAAGAGCATGTTTATTTACATCAAACAGTGTGGTAGGATTAATTATAAAATAAATTAACGCGTGAGTAGGATGGAATGCCCCGATGGCACCATCCTACGGACGGGTGGACCCGATCGGTCTGGTAGCTTTCCAACAGATCAAGTGAAAGCCCTACGCTAGATAAATAGATTCTCGAGCAATTCTATTCTAGAAGACTAGGCCAGCGGCGGCTGTGCCTTGCATGGATGAGGAAAAAAGCGTTGTCTCTAGGAATTAAGACTAGTAGTTGCCCAAATTATGATCAATTACTCTATGGGTGATTTGATTTTTAGAAGACCACGCTCCCCCTGTGCTGCAGGGAGGATAGAACTAGGTCTTTCCTATATGAATCGTATCCTTGAATCTCTGCATGATCAAGGTGTATGAGTAGAAAATTTTCTCCAAGATAAGACTTAGTGGACTATCTTAAGTGTTTCCCCTATTTTGGAAGGGAGAAACCTTACAAGTGGTAACAGAGCCGATTTTAATTCCTAGGATTTATTTTTCAAAGGTTAACTATCAAGGAAATAAAACAAGTGATTGTTTATCATACGAGGACGAATCACTTATTCCTACTGGCCATAGAAGTGGTTTGAATATCCTCGCATGTTGAGACAATCATCCTATGAAATTGTGCTTATATCTTGGGGGTGCACACGCAAGATATTTGTACAATAAATTAGAGAAATAAGATTGGGGAGGAAACCTTTTGAGGAAAAACATAGGGCGATTGAATTAAGAAACTAGTGAGAGACTGAATGACTAGAAGGATAGATCGAAACTTTGTTTAGAGAAATTTTTGAGGATATATCTCACTAACTTGCATATTATAAATTATTAAGATTATAACTTCATTAAGGTTTGAATAGTTGACGTCATGTGAATGCCATCCATTGGCTTCTTTACACCAGGTCGATCATTTAAGATCTTGAACCCATCTTAGACAAACATGGGTCTAACTTGGGATGTGTGATTCCCAAAGGATCATGCTATTGGATGTGTTAATCCCAAGATACTAGATGTGTAATTTTTAGAAAACTAATTCATCGCAGACGTGTTAATCCTAATTATCTTTGGATGTGTCAATCCCAGGCACCAGATGTGTAATTCTCAAAAAATGAAGATCTCAAATATATTAATCCACTAGAGTGCCTTTATAAGTATTTGATAGTTTTTGAACTTTTCATGGATACAATGAAAGAAGCAAGTTTACGCTTGCTCATCTAAAATTCGTAAGAAAGGCCAAATTAGTTGGAAGCACTGTTGTCAATCTAACCACAGGAACCAGAATCAATTATGGGGGGATGCCATGAAAGTACACCTTCGAGAGAAGGTTTTGTCCTGCAAGAATTTGAGAGGATAAAATGAATGAATTTTTGGAGCTAACCCAAGAAAGGAAGACCCTAAAAGAATACCACCAAATTTTTGTTAAACTTCTCCATTTGCTCTAGAGATGGATGAGGTAACTCTTCTCCATAGATTCATTTAAAAGCTTAATCTACCATTGAATAACCTCGTCAAGAATGCAAAACCATCCTCTATTTCAGAAGCCATAATTATAGCCAGAGGCTATGATAAAGTTTTTTTATATAGAGAGTGTCGAGAGAAGGACACGAGTCCTTCCATGTTAATCGTGAAGAGGTCCCCTAATCCAAGAGAGGAACGTCAAGCCCACCCTTGGCTACAAGGAATCATGAGCTAGAGCAAAATTAGGTCAAGAAATAGGGATAGCAGGGTCAAAGATAACCGAATTCAACAGGTATTTCTATGAGTAAATAGAAGAGGATTGGTGCAAGATTCATGTGAAGTAATGTGCATGATCAATAGAGGTATTCTACAAGATGATACTAAGATTATGAAATTACTATCATAGGTTAGCTTGCATAAAGGATTGCTACCCTTATGTTTTTCCATGACAATTGTGAAGTACCATATTACATGGGGGTATAGAATAAGGAATTTGAAGGTCCATATCATATGAGAGGTAAATGGATGCATGAAATTAGGATAATTAGGCCAATTAACTTTAGAATAATAAAGACCTTTTGGAGGCACAGTCTTTAAGAACAATTTTTAGATAAAAGAAGATTTCTACCTAGTGGTTTGGATGAGAAATGAGGATTTACTTAGATACTACCCTAGCTCGCAAGATGAGGATATCTCCAATCTTTTAAGTGGGGGAGATTGTAAGGTCCCTCCCAAGCCATGTATGTGTCTCTTTCAATATAGATTTCAATAAGAAAAGAGAGTGCACTCAAAGAAGAGTGAGGCAATAAGGCTAGAAACATTAGGAAAGTGTTAGAATAAAAATATTAGCTCCAAAAATCCTAAAAGAAATAAGAAGACAAGAATAGTTCTATTAAGAGATAAGTATCTTAAAAAATAGAAATTCGAATTTAGGTGATAAGAGGTCATATTTAGAGTACTTTACATATTTAGAGTCCATGCATACTAAAAATGAGGAAAAGCAACGCGTTTCTAAAGATGGCATGTTTGCAGCTATATACAGACGTTTTTGCCTATTCTACCCGCGCCACGGTGGCTTGTAGACTAGATGCCTTCCGGTTCTTTTGACCGATTATACGAGTATATTCTAAGTTCTTATGAGAGATTTATGGCCGAAACAGTTTGCTGCTTCTGTCAAGGTCTCTACACAAGAAAAACTGTAAGATGACAACAAGTAGCCTCAAGGTAATCCTAGAGCTTGAGATGTATATATATCCCTTCATTCTTATCTAATATCTTAGAAGAGAAGGCTAGATTGCTATGGCCTTTCGGAGGAAGAGACCAGAACTCCATAGCTTTTCTTTTAAATAAAGAATAGTATGCCGTAGCCTTGCAAGAGAAGGCTATTTTGCCATAGACCTTCAAAAGAGAGAAAAGTCACAGTACGAGTAAGAGGAGATAAATCTTGGGGATGATCGGATGATTTCAATCGTGAGAGAAGGTATTAAAAGACTCTATTCTCTTATGTCAAGTTCTAAAGCTCTTGTTAACGAGCAAAGGCAACGATAAACGATAAATTTCTGTAAGGTATATATATATATATATATATATTTGTTTTACAATTATATATCATTCTAAGGGATTGAGGTATGGCATCGGCTTCTCTATTAATTGTTAATAGAGATCTATTTGATTGATTTACTAGTTAAAGTTTGTATTCTTTTAAACAACAGCATATGCGAGCAAAGGCAACGATAAACGATAAATTTCTATAAGGTATATATATATATTTTTGTTTTACAATTAGATATCATTCTTAGGGGTTGAGATATGGCCTCGACTTCTCTATTAATTGTTAATAGTGATCTATTTGATTGATTTACTAGTTAAAGTTTGTATTCTTTTAAACAACAGCATATGCCTTAATAAAGAATGTCTTATCGCAATCTCAAGTTGAAATGCTAAAATCTTTGTGAAAAAGATTGTTTTCTTAAGAAGGTAACATGGATTCTAGTCCTATGGTTTAGTTGAGTAAATGGATTATTATCTTGGTTAAATTAGGTACAGATACAACTCTCCCTGTCGCCTTGATGTTGCGCCGTTCTTGTGCTTGTATAGCCGGCCGATGGAGATGTTGGTAAGGCCCGGAGAGTTGGCCCATGGTATCCCTCATATCATTGGGACAATGAGGTTCGCCGATTGAGGTGGGTGATTGTGATGCTGCCTAGTTTTGAGGGCCCAAGCTAGTGCGGTGAATTAGCCCACCCTAGTGCATAGACATCCCTCTGAGGGGCGGGAAATCGATCAATAGAGCCTGAGAGGGCAACAGGCCATCGACTTGAGTCCACCAGCGGCCCGACGATGAGGTGTATGGTCCCGTAGGGTTTTGCCCAGCATGTACAGGTTGGAAGGTCAAATTCTAGATCATCGACGACAGTATAAAGGAAAAGAATAAGAGAGCCGGTTTGGCTTGTATGGAATTGTTTCTTGTATAAACATTTAAAAAAAATAAATCTTGTCTTTGGCATTATTGTATTGTGGAAAGAGGCTGTTTTAACGAACCTTGTAAAAGGGCCTTAAATAAAGAGCATGTTTATTTACATCAAACAGTGTGGTAGGATTAATTAGAAAATAAATTAACGCGTGAGTAGGGTGGAGAGTGGGAAGATGGAATGCCCCGATGGCCGGGTGGACCCGATCAGTCTGGTAGCTTTCCAACAGATCAAGTGAAAGCCCTACGCTAGATAAATAGGTTCTCGGGCAATTCTATTCTAGAAGACTAGGCCAGCGGCGGCTGTGCCTTGCATGGATGAGGAAAAAAGCGTTGTCTCTAGGAATTAAGACTAGTAGTTGCCCAAATTATGATCAATTACTCTATGGGTGATTTGATTTTTAGAAGACCACGCTCCCTCTGTGCTGCAGGGAGGATAGAACTAGGTCTTTCCTATGTGAATTGTATCCTTGAATCTCTGCATGGTCAAGGTGTATGAGTAGAAAATTTTCTCCAAGATAAGACTTAGTGGACTATCTTAAGTGTTTCCCCTATTTTGGAAGGGAGAAACCTTACAAGTGGTATCAGAGCCGATTTTAATTCCTAGGATTTATTTTTCAAAGGTTAACTATCAAGGAAATAAAACAAGTGATTGTTTATCATACGAGGACGAATCACTTATTCCTACTGGCCATAGAAGTGGTTTGAATATCCTCGCATGTTGAGACAATCATCCTATGAAATTGTGCTTATATCTTGGGGGTGCACACGCAAGATATTTGTACAATAAATTAGAAAAATAAGATTGGGGAGGAAACCTTTTGAGGAAAAACATAGGGCGATCGAATTAAGAAACTAGTGAGACACTGAATGACTAGAAGGATAGATCGAAACTTTGTTTAGAGAAATTTTTTAAGATATATCTCATTAACTTGCATATTATAAATTATTAAGATTATAACTTCATTAAGGTTTGAATAGTTGACGTCATGTGAATGCCATCCATTGGCTTCTTTACACCAGGTCGATCATTTAAGATCTTGAACCCATCTTAGACAAACATGGGTCTAACTTGGGATGTGTGATTCCCAAAGGATCATGCTATTGGATGTGTTAATCCCAAGATACTAGATGTGTAATTTTTAGAAAACTAATTCATCGCAGACGTGTTAATCCTAATTATCTTTGGATGTGTCAATCCCAGGCACCAGATGTGTAATTCTCAAAAAATGAAGATCTCACATATATTAATCCACTAGAGTGCCTTTAGATGTGGCGATATGATAAGTATTTGATAGTTTTTGAACTTTTCATGGATACAATGAAAGAAGCAAGTTTACGCTTGCTCATCTAAAAATCGTAAGAAAGGCCAAATTAGTTGGAAGCACTGTTGTCAATCTAACCACAGGAACCAGAATCAGTTATGGGGGGATGCCATGAAAGTACACCTTCGAGAGAAGGTTTTGTCCTGCAAAAATTTGAGAGGATAAAATGAATGAATTTTTGGAGCTAACCCAAGAAAGGAAGACCCTAAAAGAATACCACCAAACTTTTGTTAAACTTCTCCATTTGCTCTAGAGATGGATGAGGTAACTCTTCTCCATCGATTCATTTAAAAGCTTAATCTACCATTGAATAACCTCGTCAAGAATGCAAAACCATCCTCTATTTAAGAAGCCATGATTATAGCCAGAGGCTATGATAAAGTTTTTTTATATAGAAAGTGTCGAGAGAAGGACACGAGTCCTTCCATGTTAATCGTGAAGAGGTCCCCTAATCCAAGAGAGGAACGTCAAGCCCACCCTTGGCTACAAGGAATCATGAGCTAGAGCAAAATTAGGTCAAGAAATAGGGATAGCAGGGTTAAAGATAACCGAATTCAACAAGTATTTCTATGAGTAAATAGAAGAGGATTGGTGCAAGATTCATGTGAAGTAATGTGCATGATGAATAGAGGTATTCTAAAAGATGATACTAAGATTATGAAATTACTATCATAGGCTAGCTTGCATAAAGGATTGCTACCCTTATGTTTTTCCATGACAATTGTGAAGTACCATATTACATGGTGGTATATAATAAGGAATTTGAAGGTTCATATCATATGAGAGGTAAATGGATGCATGAAATTAGGATAATTAGGCCAATTAGCTTTAGAATAATAAAGACCTTTTGGAGGCACACTCTTTAAGAACAATGTTTAGATAAAAGAAGATTTCTACCTAGTGGTTTGGATGAGAAATGAGGATTTACTTAGATACTACCCTAGCCCGCAAGATGAGGATATCTCCAATATTTTAAGTGGAGGATATTGTAAGGTCCCTCCCAAGCCATGTATGTGTCTCTTTTAATATAGATTTCAATAAGAAAAGAGAGTGCACTCAGAGAAGAGTGAGGCAATAAGGCTAGAAACATTAGGAAAGTGTTAGAATAAAAATATTAGCTCCAAAAATCCTAAAAGGAATAAGAAGACAAGAATAGTTCTATTAAGAGATAAGTATCTCCAAAAATAAAAATTTAAATTTAGGTGATAAGAGGTCATATTTAGACTACTTTTACATATTTAGAGTCTGTGC
Organism: Cibotium barometz; assembly: GCF_041138505.1. NCBI lineage: Eukaryota > Viridiplantae > Streptophyta > Polypodiopsida > Cyatheales > Cibotiaceae > Cibotium > Cibotium barometz. The sequence goes on along the minus strand of NC_141091.1, from coordinate 6,789,075 downwards.
ATACTAAAAATGAGGAAAAGCAACGCGTTTCTAACGATGGCACGTTTGCAGCTATATACAGACGTTTTTGCCTATTCTACCCGCGCCACGGCGGCTTGTAGACTAGATGCCTTCCGGTACGAGCAAAGGAAACGATAGACGATAAATTTCTGTAAGGTATATATATATATTTTTTTGTTTTACAATTATATATCATTCTTAGGGGTTGAGATATGGCCTCGGCTTCTCTATTAATTGTTAATAGTGATCTATTTGATTGATTTACTAGTTAAAGTTTGTATTCTTTTAAAGAACAGCATATGCCTTAATAAAGAATGTCCTATCGCAATCTCAAGTTGAAATGCTAAAATCTTTGTGAAAAGGATTGTTTTCTTAAGAAGGTAACATGGATTCTAGTCCTATGGTTTAGTTGAGTAAATGGATTGTTATCTTGGTTAAATTACGGTACAGGTACAACTCTCCGTGCCTTGATGCTGCGCCGTTCTTGTGCTTGTATAGCCGGACGGCGGAGATGTTGGTAAGGCCCGGAGAGTTGGCCCATGGTATCCCTCATACCATTGGGAGAATGAGGTTCGCCGAATGAGGCGGGTGATTGTGATGATGCCTAGTTTTTAGGGCCCAAGCTAGTGTGGTGAATCAGCCCACCCTAGTGCGTAGACATCCCTCTGAGGGGCGGGAGAATGGAGCGATGGAGCCTGAGAGGGCGACAGGCCGCCGCCTTGAGTCCTCTCGCCACCAGCGGCCCCCGACGATGAGGTGTATGATTCAAGACAAACATGGGTCTAACTTGGGATGTGGGATTCCCAGAGGATACAATGAAAGAAGCAAGTTCACCCTTGCTCATCTAAAAATCGTAAGAAAGGCCAAATTAGTTCGAAGCACTGTTGTCAATCTAACCACATGGGAACCAGAATTAGTTATGGGGGGATGCCATGAAAGTACACATTCGAGAGAAGGTTTTGTCCTCCAGGATTTCGAGAGGATAAAATGAATGAATTTTTGGAGTTAACCCAAGAAAGGAAGACCCTAAAAGAATACCACCAAACTTTTGTTAAACTTCTCCAATTTTCTCTAGAGATGGATGTGGTAACTCTTCTCCATCGATTCGTTTGGAAGCTTAATCCACCATTGAATAACCTCGTCAAGAATGCAAAACCATCCTCCATTTCAGAAGCCATAATTATAGCCAGAGACTATGATAAAGTTTTTTTATATAGAAAGTGTCGAGAGAAGGACACGAGTCCTTCCATGTTAATCGTGAAGAGGTCCCCTAATTCAAGAGAGGAACGTCAAGCCCACCCTTGGCTACAAGGAATCATGAGCTAGAGCAAAATTAGGTCAAGAAATAGGGATAGCAGGGTTAAAGATAACCGAATTCAACAAGTATTTCTATGAGTAAATAGAAGAGGATTGGTGCAAGATTCATGTGAAGTAATGTGCATAATGAATAGAGGTATTCTACAAGATGATACTAAGATTATGAAATTGCTATCATAGGTTAGCTTCCATAAAGGATTGATTCCCTTACGTTTTTCCATGACAATTGTGAAGTACCATATGACATGGGGTTATAGAATAAGGAGTTTAAAGGTTCATATCATATGAGAGGTATATGGATGAATGAAATTAGGATAATTAGGCCAATTAACTTTGGAATAATAAAGATATTTTGGAGGCACAACAAAACGAGCCAAACACATGAAATAAGGGACTCTTTAAGAACACTGTATGTGTCTCTTTTAATATAGATTTCAATAAGGAAAGAGAGTGCACTCAGAGAAGAGTGAGGCAATAAGGCTAGAAACATTAGGAAAGTGTTAGAATAAAAATATTAGCTCCAAAAATCCTAAAAGAAATAAGAAGACAAGAATAGTTCTATTAAGAGATAAGTATCTCCAAAAATAGAAATTCGAATTTAGGTGATAAGAGGTCATATTTAGAGTACTTTTACATATTTAGAGTCCATGCATACTAAAAATGAGGAAAAGCAACGCGTTTCTAAAGATGGCATGTTTGCAGCTATATACAGACGTTTTTGCCTATTCTACCCGCGCTGCGGTGGCTTGTAGACTAGATGCCTTCCGGTTCTTTTGACCAATTATATGAGTATATTCTGAGTTCTTATCAGAGATTTATGGCCAAAACAGTTTGCTGCTTCTGTCAAGGTCTCTACACAAGAAAAACTGTAAGACGACAACAAGTAGCCTCAAGGTAATCCTAGAGCTTGAGATGTATATATATCCCTTCATTCTTATCTAATATCTTAGAAGAGAAGATTAGATTGCTATGGTCTTTCGGAGGAAGAGACCAGAACTCCATAGCTTTTCTTTTAAATAAAGAATAGTATGCCGTAGCCTTGCAAGAGAAGGCTATTTTGCCATAGACCTTCGAAAGAGAGAAAAGTCAGAGTACGAGTAAGAGGAGAAGACTCTATTCTCGTATGTCAAGTTCTAAAGCTCTTGTTAACGAGCAAAGGCAACAATAAACGATAAATTTCTGTAAGGTATATATATATTTTTTTGTTTTACAATTATATATCATTCTTAGGGGTTGAGGTATGGCCTCGGCTTCTCTATTAATTGTTAATAGTGATCTATTTGAATGATTTACTAGTTAAAGTTTGTATTCTTTTAAACAACAGCATATGCCTTAATAAAGAATGTCTTATCGTAATCTCAAGTTGACATGCTAAAATCTTTGTGAAAAAGATTGTTTTCTTAAGAAGGTAACATAGATTCTAGTCCTATTGTTTAGTTGAGTAAATGGATTGTTATCTTGGTTAAATTAGGTACAGGTACAACTCTCCCTGCTTTGATGCTGCGCCGTTCTTGTGCTTGTATAGATTCTAGTCCTAGGATTTATTTTTCAAAGGTTAACTATCAAGGAAATAAAACAAGTGATTGTTTATCATACGAGGACGAATCACTTATTCCTACTGGCCATAGAAGTGGTTTGAATATCCTCGCATGTTGAGACAATCATCCTATGAAATTGTGCTTATATCTTGGGGGTGCACACGCAAGATATTTGTACAATAAATTCGAGAAATAAGATTGGGGAGGAAACCTTTTGAGGAAAAACATAGGGCGATCGAATTGAGAAACTAGTGAGAGACTGAATGACTAGAAGGATAGATCGAAACTTTGTTTAGAGAAATTTTTGAGGATATATCTCATTAACTTGTATATTATAAATTATTAAGATTATAACTTCATTAAGGTTTGAATAGTTGACGTCATGTGAATGCCATCCATTGGCTTCTTTACACCAGGTCGATCATTTAAGATCTTGAACCCATCTTAGACAAACATGGGTCTTACTTGGGATGTGTGATTCCCAAAGGATCATGCTATTGGATGTGTTAATCCCAAGATACTAGATGTGTAATTTTTAGAAAACTAATTCATCGCAAACGTGTTAATCCTAATTATCTTTGGATGTGTCAATCCCAGGCACCAGATGTGTAATTCTAAAAAAATGAAGATCTCACATATATTAATCCACTAGAGTGCCTTTAGATGTGGCGATATGATAAGTATTTGATAGTTTTTGAACTTTTCATGGATACAATGAAAGAAGCAAGTTTACGCTTGCTCATCTAAAAATCGTAAGAAAGGCCAAATTAGTTGGAAGCACTGTTGTCAATCTAACCACAGGAACCAGAATCAGTTATGGGGGGATGCCATGAAAGTACACATTCGAGAGAAGGTTTCGTCCTGCAAGAATTTGAGAGGATAAAATGAATGAATTTTTGGAGCTAACCCAAGAAAGGAAGACCCTAAAAGAATACCACCAAACTTTTGTTAAACTTCTCCATTTGCTCTAGAGATGGATGAGGTAACTCTTCTCCATCGATTCATTTAAAAGCTTAATCTACCATTAAATAACCTCGTCAAGAATGTAAAACCATCCTCTATTTCAGAAGCCATGATTATAGCCAGAGGCTATGATAAAGTTTTTTTATATAGAAAGTGTCGAGAGAAGGACACGAGTCCTTCCATGTTAATCGTGAAGAGGTCCCCTAATCCAAGAGAGGAACGTCAAAAGCCCACCCTTGGCTACAAGGAATCATGAGCTAGAGCAAAATTAGGTCAAGAAATAGGGATAGCAGGGTTAAAGATAACAGAATTCAACAAGTATTTCTATGAATAAATAGAAGAGGATTAGTGCAAGATTCATGTGAAGTAATGTGCATGATGAATAGAGGTATTCTACAAGATGATACTAAGATTATGAAATTACTATCATAGGTTAGCTTGCATAAAGGATTGCTACCCTTATGTTTTTCCATGACAATTGTGAAGTACCATATTACATGGGGGTATAGAATAAGGAATTTGATGGTTCATATCATATGAGAGGTAAATGGATGCATGAAATTAGGATAATTAGGCCAATTAACTTTAGAATATTAAATACCTTTTGGAGGCACACTCTTTAAGAACAATGTTTCGATAAAAGAAGATTTCTACCTAGTGGTTTGGATGAGAAATGAGGATTTACTTAGATACTACCATAGCTCGCAAGATGAGGACATCTCCAATCTTTTAAGTGGGGGATATTGTAAGGTCCCTCCCAAGCCATGTATGTGTCTCTTTTAATATAGATTTCAATAAGAAAAGAGAGTGCACTCAGAGAAGAGTGAGGCAATAAGGCTAGAAACATTAGGAAAGTGTTAGAATAAAAATATTAGCTCCAAAAATCCTAAAAGAAATAAGAAGACAAGAATAGTTCTATTAAGAGATAAGTATCTCCAAAAATAGAAATTTAAATTTAGGTGATAAGAGGTCATATTTAGACTACTTTTACATATTTAGAGTCCGTGCATACTAAAAATGAGGAAAAGCAACGCGTTTCTAACGATGGCACGTTTGCAGCTATATACAGACGTTTTTGCCTATTCTACCCGCGCCACGGTGGCTTGTAGACTAGATGCCTTCCGGTACGAGCAAAGAAAACGATAGACGATAAATTTCTGTAAGGTATATATATATTTTTTTGTTTTACAATTATATATCATTCTTAGGGGTTGAGATATGGCCTCGGCTTCTCTATTAATTGTTAATAGTGATCTATTTGATTGATTTAATAGTTAAAGTTTGTATTCTATTAAACAACAGCATATGCCTTAATAAAGAATGTCCTATCGCAATCTCAAGTTGAAATTCTAAAATCTTTGTGAAAAGGATTGTTTTCTTAAGAAGGTAACATAGATTCTAGTCCTATGGTTTAGTTGAGTAAATGGATTGTTATCTTGGTTAAATTATGGTACATGTACAACTCTCCGTGCCTTGATGCTGCGCCGTTCTTGTGCTTGTATAGCCAGACGGCGGAGATGTTGGTAAGGCCCAGAGAGTTGGCCCATGGTATCCCTCATACCATTGGGAGAATGAGGTTCGCCGAATGAGGCGGGTGATTGTGATGATGCCTAGTTTTTAGGGCCCAAGCTAGTGCGGTGAATCATCCCACCCTAGTGCGTAGACATCCCTCTCAGGGGCAGGAGAATGGAGCGATGGAGCCTGAGAGGGCGACAGGCCGCCGCCTTGAGTCCTCTCGCCACCAGCGGCCCCCGACAATGAGGTGTATGATTCAAGACAAACATGGGTCTAACTTGGGATGTGGGATTCCCAGAGGATACAATGAAAGAAGCAAGTTCACCCTTGCTCATCTAAAAATCGTAAGAAAGGCCAAATTAGTTGGAAGCACTGTTGTCAATCTAACCATGGGGGAACCAGAATTAGTTATGGGGGGATGCCATGAAAGTACACATTCGAGAGAAGGTTTTGTCCTCCAGGATTTCGAGAGGATAAAATGAATGAATTTTTGGAGCTAACCCAAAAAAGGAAGACCCTAAAAGAATACCACCAAACTTTTGTTAAACTTCTCCAATTTGCTCTAGATATGGATGTGGTAACTCTTCTCTATCGATTCATTTGGAAGCTTAATCCACCATTGAATAACCTCGTCAAGAATGCAAAACCATCCTCCATTTCAGAAGCCATAATTATAGCCATAGACTATGATAAAGTTTTTTTATATAGAAAGTGTCGAGAGAAGGGCACGAGTCCTTCCATTTTAATCGTGAAGAGGTCCCCTAATTCAAGAGAGGAACGTCAAGCCCACCCTTGGCTACACGGAATCATGAGCTAGAGCAAAATTAGGTCAAGAAATAGGGATAGCAGGGTTAAAGATAACCGAATTCAACAAGTATTCCTATGAGTAAATAGAAGAGGATTGGTGCAAGATTCATGTGAAGTAATGTGCATGATGAATAGAGGTATTCTACAAGATGATACTAAGATTATGAAATTGCTATCATAGGTTAGCTTGCATAAAGGATTGATTCCTTTACGTTTTTCCATGACAATTGTGAAGTACCATATGACATGGGGGTATAGAATAAGGAATTTGAAGGTTCATATCATATGAGAGGTATATGGATGCATGAAATTAGGATAATTAGGCCAATTAACTTTGGAATAATAAAGATATTTTGGAGGCCCAACAAATCGAGCCAAACACATGAAATAAGGGACTCTTTAAGAACACTGTATGTGTCTCTTTTAATATAGATTTCAATAAGGAAAGAGAGTGCACTCAGAGAAGAGTGAGGCAATGAGGCTAGAAACATTAGGAAAGTGTTAGAATAAAAATATTAGCTCCAAAAATCCTAAAAGAAATAAGAAGACAAGAATAGTTCTATTAAGAGATAAGTATCTCCAAAAATAGAAATTCGAATTTAGGTGATAAGAGGTCATATTTAGAGTACTTTTACATATTTAGAGTCCATGCATACTAAAAATGAGGAAAAGCAACGCGTTTCTAAAGATGGCATGTTTGCAGCTATATACAGACGTTTTTGCCTATTCTACCCGCGCTGCGGTGGCTTGTAGACTAGATGCCTTCCAGTTCTTTTGACCAATTATACGAGTATATTCTGAGTTCTTATCAGAGATTTATGGCTGAAACAGTTTGCTGCTTCTGTCAAGGTCTCTACACAAGAAAAACTGTAAGACGGCAACAAGTAGCCTCAAGGTAGTCCTAGAGCTTGAGATGTATATATATCCCTTCATTCTTATCTAATATCTTAGAAGAGAAGGTTAGATTGCTATGGTCTTTCGGAGGAAGAGACCAGAACTCCATAGCTTTTCTTTTAAATAAAGAATAGTATGCCGTAGCCTTGCAAGAGAAGGCTATTTTGCCATAGACCTTCGAAAGAGAGAAAAGTCACAGTACGAGTAAGAGGAGAAGACTCTATTTTCGTACGTCAAGTTCTAAAGCTCTTGTTAACGAGCAAAGGCAACAATAAACGATAAATTTCTGTAAGGTATATATGTATTTTTTTGTTTTACAATTATATATCATTCTGTTTTACAATTATATATCATTCTTAGGGGTTGAGGTATGGCCTCGGCTTCTCTATTAATTGTTAATAGTGATCTATTTGATTGATTTACTAGGTAAAGTTTGTATTCTTTTAAACAAAAGCATATGCCTTAATAAAGAATGTCTTATCGTAATCTCAAGTTGAAATGCTAAAATCTTTTTGAAAAAGATTGTTTTCTTAAGAAGGTAACATAGATTCTAGTCCTATGGTTTAGTTGAGTAAATGGATTGTTATCTTGGTTAAATTAGGTACAGGTACAACTCTCCCTGCTTTGATGCTGCGCCGTTCTTGTGCTTGTATAGCCGAATGGCGGAGGTGTTGGTAAGACCCGGAGAGTTGGCCCATGGTATCCCTCATACCATTAGGAGAATAAGATTTTTCGATTGAGGCGGGTGATTGTGATGCTGCCTAGTTTTGAGGGCCCAAGCTAGTGCGGTGAATCAGCCACCCCTAGTGAGTAGACATCCCTCTAAGGGGCGGAAGAATGGAGCGATGGAGCCTGAGAGGGCAACATGCTGCCGCCTTGAGTCCTCTCGCCACCAGCGGCCCGATGATGAGGTGTATGATTCCAGACAAACATGGGTCTAACTTGGGATGTGGGATTCCCAGAGGATACAATGAAAGAAGCAAGTTCACCCTTGCTCATCTAAAAATCGTAAGAAAGGCCAAATTAGTTGGAAGCACTGTTGCCAATCTAACCACGGGGGAACCAGAATTAGTTATGGGGGGATGCCATGAAAGTACACATTCGAGAGAAGGTTTTGTCCTCCAGGATTTCGAGAGGATAAAATTAACGAATTTTTGGAGCTAACCTAAGAAAGGAAGACCCTAAAAGAATACCACCAAACTTTTGTTAAAACTTCTCCAATTTGCTCTAGAGATGGATGAGGTAACTCTTCTCCATCGATTCATTTAAAAGCTTAATCTACCATTGAATTACCTCGTCAAGAATGCAAAACCATCCTCTATTTTAGAAGCCATAATTATAGCCAGAGGCTATGATAAAGTTTTTTTATATAGAAAGTGTCGAGAGAAGGACACGAGTCCTTCCATGTTAATCGTGAAGAGGTCCGGTAATCCAAGAGAGGAACATCAAGCCCACCCTTGGCTACAAGGAATCATGAGCTATAGCAAAATTAGGTCAAGAAATAGGGATAGCAGGGTTAAAGATAACCGAATTCAACAAGTATTTCTATGAGTAAATAGAAGAGGATTGGTGCAAGATTCATGTGAAGTAAATATGAGTAAATAGAAGAGGATTGGTGCAAGATTCAAGTGCATGATGGATAGAGGTATTCTACAAGATGATACTAAGATTATGAAATTGCTATCATAGGTTAGCTTGCATAAAGGATTGATTCCCTTATGTTTTTCCATGACAATTGTGAAGTACCATATTACATGGGGGTATAGAATAAGGAATTTGAAGGTTCATATCATATGAGAGGTATATGGATGCATGAAATTAGGATAATTAGGCCAATTAACTTTGGAATAATAAAGATATTTTGGAGGCACAACAAAACGAGCCAAACACATGAAATAAGGGACTCTTTAAGAACACTGTATGTGTCTCTTTTAATATAGATTTCAATAAGGAAAGAGAGTGCACTCAGAGAAGAGTGAGGCAATAAGGCTAGAAACATTAGGAAAGTGTTAGAATAAAAATATTAGCTCCAAAAATCCTAAAAGAAATAAGAAGACAAGAATAGTTCTATTAAGAGATAAGTATCTCCAAAAATAGAAATTTGAATTTAGGTGATAAGAGGTCATATTTAGAGTACTTTTACATATTTAGAGTCCATGCATACTAAAAATGAGGAAAAGCAACGCGTTTCTAAAGATGGCATGTTTGCAGCTATATACAGACGTTTTTGCCTATTCTACCCGCGCCGCGGTGGCTTGTAGACTAGATGCCTTCCGGTTCTTTTGATCGATTATACGAGTATATTCTGAGTTCTTATCAGAGATTTATGGCCGAAACAGTTTGCTGCTTCTGTCAAGGTCTCTACACAAGAAAAACTGTAAGACGACAACAAGTAGCCTCAAGGTAATCCTAGAGCTTGAGATGTATATATATCCCTTCATTCTTATCTAATATCTTAGAAGAGAAGGTTAGATTGCTGTGGTCTTTCAGAGGAAGAGACCTCTCGCCACCACCAACGGCCCGACGATGAGGTGTATGGTCCTGTAGGGTTTTGCTCAGCATGTAGAGGCTGGAAGGTCAAATTCTAGATCATCGACAACAGTATAAAGGAAAAGAATAAGAGAGCCGGTTTGGCTTGTATGGAATTGATTCTTGTATAAACATTTAAAAAAAGAATCTTGTCTTTGGCATTATTGTATTGTGGAAAGAGGCTGTTTTAACGAGCCTTGTGAAAGGGCCTTAAATAAAGAGCATGTTTATTTACGTCAAACAGTGTGGTAGGATTAATTAGAAAATAAATTAACGTGTGAGTAGGGTGGAGAGTGGGAGGCTGGAATGCCCTGATGGCACCATCCTACGAACGGGTGGACCCGATCAGTCGGGTAGCTTTCCAACAGATCAAGTCAAAGCCCTACGCTAGTTAAATAGGTTCTCGGGCAATTCTATTCTAGAAGACTAGGCCAGCGGGGCGGTTGTGCCTTGCATGGATGAGGAAAAAAGTGTTGTCTCTAGGAATTAAGACTAGTAGTTGTCCAAATTATGATCAATTACCCTATGGGTGATTTGATTTTTAGAAGACCACGCTCCCCCTGTGCTGCAAGGAGGATAGAACTAGGTCTTACCTATATGAATCGTATCCTTGAATCTGTGCATGGTCAAGGTGTATGAGTAGAAAATTTTCTCCAAGATAAGACTTAAGTGTTTCCCCTATTTTGGAAGGGAGAAACCTTACAAGTGGTATCAGAGCCGATCTTAATTCCTAGGATTTATTTTTCAAAGGTTAACTATCAAGGGAATAAAACAAGTGATTGTTTATCATACGAGGACGAATCACTTATTCCTACTGGCCATAGAAGTGGTTTGAATATCCTCGCATGTGGAGACAATTGATATTCCTATGAGGTTGTGCTTATATCTTGGGGGTGCACACGCAAGATATTTGTACAATAAATTCGAGAAATAAGATTGGGGAGGAAACCTTTTGAGGAAAAACATAGGGCGATCGAATTAAGAAACTAGTGAGAGACTGAATGACTAGAAGGATAGATCGAAACTTTGTTTAGAGAAATTTTTGAGAATATATCTCATTAACTTGTATATTATAAATTATTAAGATTATAACTTCATTAAGGTTTGAATAGTTGACGTCATGTGAATGCCATCCATTGGCTTCTTTACACCAGGTCTATCATTTAAGATCTTGAACCTATCTCAGAGAATGGGTCTAACTTGGGATGTGTGATTCCCAAAGGATCATGCTATTGGATGTGTTAATCCCAAGATACTAGATGTGTAATTTTTAGAAAACTAATTCATCGCAGACGTGTTAATCCTAATTATCTTTGGATGTGTCAATCCCAAGGCACCAGATCTGTAATTCTCAAAAAATGAAGATCTCAGATATATTAATCCACTAGAGTGCCTTTCTAGATGTGGCGATATGATAAGTATTTGATACTTTATGAATTCATGGATATAATGAAAGAAGCAAGTTCACGCTTGCTCATCTAAAAATCGTAAGAAAGGCCAAATTAGTTGGAAGCACTGTTGTCAATCTAACCACAGGAACCAGAATCAGTTATGGGGGGATGCCATGAAAGTACACCTTCGAGAGAAGGTTTTGTCCTGCGGGAATTTGAGAGGATAAAATGAATGAATTTTTGGAGCTAACCCAAAAAAGGAAGACCATAAAAGAATACCACCAAACTTTTGTTAAACTTCTCCAATTTGCTCTAGAGATGGATGAGGTAACTCTTCTCCATCGATTCATTTAAAAGCTTAATCTACCATTGAATAACCTCGTCAAGAATGCAAAACCATCCTCTATTTTAGAAGCCATAATTATAGCCAGAGGCTATGATAAAGTTTTTTTATATAGAAAGTGTCGAGAGAAGGACACGAGTCCTTCCATGTTAATCGTGAAGAGGTCCCCTAATCCAAGAGAGGAACATCAAGCCCACCCTTGGCTAGAAGGAATCATGAGCTAGAGCAAAATTAGGTCAAGAAATAGGGATAGCAGGGTTAAAGATAACCGAATTCAACAAGTATTTCTGTGAGTAAATAGAAGAGCATTGGTGCAAGATTCATGTGAAGTAATGTGCATGATGAATAGAGGTATTCTACAAGATGATACTTAGATTATGAAGTTGCTATTATAGGTTAGCTTGCATAAAGGATTGATTCCCTAACATTTTTCCATGACAATTGTGAAGTACCATATGACATGGGGGTATAGAATAAGGAATTTGAAGGTTCATATCATATGAGAGGTATATGGATGCATGAAATTAGGATAATTAGGCCAAATGCATAAAATTAGGATAATTAGGCCAATTAACTTTGAAATAATAAAGATATTTTGGAGGCCCAACAAATCGAGCCAAACACATGAAATAAGGGACTCTTTAAGAACACTGTATGTGTCTCTTTTAATATAGATTTCAATAAGGAAAGAGAGTGCACTCAGAGAAGAGTGAGGCAATAAGGCTAGAAACATTAGGAAAGTGTTAGAATAAAAATATTAGCTCCAAAAATCCTAACAGAAATAAGAAGACAAGAATAGTTCTATTAAGAGATAAGTATCTCCAAAAAAAGAAATTCGAATTTAGGTGATAAGAGGTCATATTTAGAGTACTTTTACATATTTAGAGTCCATGCATACTAAAAATGAGGAAAAGCAACGCGTTTTTAAAGATGGCATGTTTGCAGCTATATACAGACGTTTTTGCCTATTCTACCTGCGCCGCGGTGGCTTGTAAACTAGATGCCTTCCGGCTCTTTTGACCGATTATACGAGTATATTCTGAGTTCTTATCTGAGATTTATGGCCGAAAGAGTTTACTGCTTCTGTCAAGGTCTCTACACAAGAAAAACTGTAAGACGACAACAAGTAGCCTCAAGGTAATCCTAGATGTTGAGATGTATATATATCCCTTCATTCTTATCTAATATCTTAGAAGAGAAGGTTAGATTGCTATGGTATTTCGGAGGAAGAGACCAGATCTCCATAGATTTTCTTTTAAATAAAGAATAGTATGCCGTAGCCTTGCAAGAGAAGGCTATTTTGCCATAGACCTTCGAAAGAGAGAAAAGTCACAGTACGAGTAAGAGGAGATAAATCTTGGGGATGATCGGATGATTTCAATCGTAAGAGAAGGTATTAGAAGACTCTATTCTCTTATGTCAAGTTCTAAAGCTCTTGTTAACGAGCAAAGGCAACGATAAACGATAAATTTCTGTAAGGTATATATATATTTTTTTGTTTTACAATTATATATCATTCTTAGGGGTTGAGGTATGGCCTCGGCTTCTATATTAATTGTTAATAGTGATCTATTTGATATTGATTTACTAGTTAAAGTTTGTATTCTTTTAAACAACAGCATATGCCTTAATAAAGAATGTCTTATCGTAATCTCAAGTTGAAATGCTAAAATCTTTGTGAAAAGGATTGTTTTCTTAAGAAGGTAACATAGATTCTAGTCCTATGGTTTAGTTGAGTAAATGGATTTATATCTTGATTAAATTAGGTACAGGTACAACTCTCCCTGCTTTGATGTTGCGCCGTTCTTGTGCTTGTATAGCCGGACGGCGGAGATGTTGGTAAGACCCGGAGAGTTGACCCATGGTATCCCTCATACCATTGGGAGAATAAGATTTGCCGATTGAGGCGGGTGATTGTGATGCTGCCTAATTTTGAGGGCCCAAGCTAGTGCGGTGAATCAGCCCACCCTAGTACGGTGAATCAGCCACCCCTAGTGCATAGACATCCCTCTGAGGGGCGGAAGAATGGAGCGATGGAGCCTGAGAGGGTAAAATGCTGCCGCCTTGAGTCCTCTCGCCACCAGCGGCCCGACGATGAGGTGTATGATTCCAGACAAACATGGGTCTAACTTGGGATGTGGGATTCCCAGAGGATACAATGAAAGAAGCAAGTTCACCCTTGCTCATCTAAAAATCGTAAGAAAGGCCAAATTAGTTGGAAGCACTGTTGTCAATCTAACCACGGGGGAACCAGAATTAGTTATGGGGGGATGCCATGAAAGTACACATTCGAGAGAAGGTTTTGTCCTCCAGGATTTCGAGAGGATAAAATGAATGAATTTTTGGAGCTAACCCAAGAAAGGAAGACCCTAAAAGAATACCACCAAACTTTTGTTAAACTTCTCCAATTTGCTCTAGAGATGGATGAGGTAACTCTTCTCCATGTATTCATTTAAAATCTGAATCTACCATTGAATAACCTCGTCAAGAATGCAAAACCATCCTCTATTTTAGAAGCCATAATTATAGCCAAAGGCTATGATAAAGTTTTTTTATATAGAAAGTGTCGAGACAAGGACACGAGTCCTTCCATGTTAATCGTGAAGAGGTCCCCTAATCCAAGAGAGGAACATCAAGCCCACCCCTGGCTACAAGGAATCATGAGCTAGAGCAAAATTAGGTCAAGAAATAGGGATAGCAGGGTTAAAGATAACCGAATTCAACAAGTATTTCTGTGAGTAAATAGAAGAGGATTGGTGCAAGATTCATGTGAAGTAATGTGCATGATGAATAGAGGTATTCTACAAGATAATACTAAGATTATGAAATTGCTATCATAGGTTAGCTTGCATAAAGGATTGATTCCCTTACGTTTTTCCATGACAATTGTGAAGTACCATATTACATGGGGGTATAGAATAAGGAATTTGAAGGTTCATATCATATGAGAGGTATATGGATGCATGAAATTAGGATAATTAGGCCAATTAACTTTGGAATAATAAAGATATTTTGGAGGCACAACAAAACGAGCCAAACACATGAAATAAGGGACTCTTTAAGAACACTGTATGTGTCTCTTTTAATATAGATTTCAATAAGGAAAGAGAGTGCACTCAGAGAAGAGTGAGCCAATAAGGCTAGAAACATTAGGAAAGTGTTAGAATAAAAATATTAGCTCCAAAAATCCTAAAAGAAATAAGAAGACAAGAATAGTTCTATTAAGAGATAAGTATCTCCAAAAATAGAAATTCAAATTTAGGTGATAAGAGGTCATATTTAGAGTACTTTTACATATTTAGAGTCCATGCATACTAAAAATGAGGAAAAGCAACGCGTTTCTAAAGACGGCATGTTTGCAGCTATATACAGACGTTTTTGCCTATTCTACCCGCACCGCGGTGGCTTGTAGACTAGATGCCTTCCGGTTCTTTTGACCGATTATACGAGTATATTCTGAGTTTTTATCAGAGATTTATGGCCGAAATAGTTTGCTGCTTCTGTCAAGGTCTCTACACAAGAAAAACTGTAAGACGACAACAAGTAGCCTCAAGGTAATCCTAGATCTTGAGATGTATATATATCCCTTCATTCTTATCTAATATCTTAGAAGAGAAGGTTAGATTGCTATGGTCTTTCAGAGGAAGAGACCAGAACTCCATAGCTTTTCTTTTAAATAAAGAATAGTATGCCGTAGCCTTGCAAGAGAAGGCTATTTTGCCATAGACCTTCGAAAGAGAGAAAAGTCACAGTACGAGTAAGAGGAGATAAATCTTGGGGATGATCGGATGATTTCAATCGTAAGAGAAGGTATTAGAAGACTCTATTCTCTTATGTCAAGTTCTAAAGCTCTTGTTAACGAGCAAAGGCAACGATAAACGATAAATTTCTGTAAGGTATATATATATTTTTCTGTATTACAATTATATATCATTCTTAGGGGTTGAGGTATGGCCTCGGCTTCTCTATTAATTGTTAATAGTGATCTATTTGATTGATTTACTAGTTAGAGTTTGTATTCTTTTAAACAACAGCATATGCCTTAATAAAGAATGTCTTATTGTAATCTCAAGTTGAAATGCTAAAATCTTTGTGAAAAGGATTGTTTTTTTAAGAAGGTAACATAGATTCTAGTCCTATGGTTTAGTTGAGTAAATGGATTGTTATCTTGGTTAAATTAGGTACAGGTACAACTCTCCCTGCTTTGATGCTGCGCCGTTCTTGTGCTTGTATAGCTGAATGGTGGAGATGTTGGTAAGGCCCGGAGAGTTGGCCCATGGTATCCCTCATACCATTGGCAGAATAAGATTTGTTGATTGAGGCGGGTGATTGTGATGCTGCCTAGTTTTGAGGGCCCAAGTTAGTGCGGTGAATCAACCCACCCTAGTGCGGTGAATCAGCCACCCCTAGTGCGTAGACATCCCTCTGAGGGGCGGAATTTCTGTGAGTAAATAGAAGAGGATTGGTGCAAGATTCATGTGAAGTAATGTGCATGATGAATAGAGGTATTCTACAAGATGATACTAAGATTATGAAATTGCTATCATAGGTTAGCTTGCATAAAGGATTGATTCCCTTACGTTTTTCCATGACAATTGTGAAGTACCATATTACATGGGGGTATAGAATAAGGAATTTGAAGGTTCATATCATATGAGAGGTATATGGATGCATGAAATTAGGATAATTAGGCCAATTAACTTTGGAATAATAAAGATATTTTGGAGGCACAACAAAACGAGCCAAACACATGAAACAAGGGACTCTTTAAGAACACTGTATGTGTCTCTTTTAATATAGATTTCAATAAAAGGAAAGAGAGTGCACTCAGAGAAGAGTGAGGCAATAAGGCTAGAAACATTAGGAAAGTGTTAGAATAAAAATATTAGCTCCAAAAATCCTAAAAGACATAAGAAGACAAGAATAGTTCTATTAAGAGATAAGTATCTCCAAAAATAGAAATTCGAATTTAGGTGATTAGAGGTCATATTTAGAGTACTTTTACATATTTGGAGTCCATGCATGATAAAAATGACGAAAAGCAACGCGTTTCTAAAGATGGCATGTTTGCAGCTATATACAAACGTTTTTGCCTATTCTACCTGCGCTGCGGTGGCTTGTAGACTAGATGCCTTCCGGTTCTTTTGACCGATTATACGAGTATATTCTGGGTTCTTATGAGAGATTTATGGCCGAAACAGTTTGCTGCTTTTGTCAAGGTCTCTACACAAGAAAAACTGTAAGACGACAACAAGTAGCCTCAAGGTAATCCTAGATCTTGAGATGTATATATATCCCTTCATTCTTATCTAATATCTTAGAAGAGAAGGTTAGATTGCTATGGTCTTTCGGAGCAAGAGACCAGAACTCCATAGCTTTTCTTTTAAATAAAGAATAGTATGCCGTAGCCTTGCAAGAGAAGGCTATTTTGCCATAGACCTTCGAAAGAGAGAAAAGTCACAGTACGAGTAAGAGGAGATAAATCTTGGGGATGATCGGATGATTTCAATCGTAAAAAAAGGTATTAGAAGACTCTATTCTCCTATGTCAAGTTCTAAAGCTCTTGTTAACGAGCAAAGGCAACGATAAACGATAAATTTCTATAAGGTATATATATATTTTTTTGTTTTACAATTATATATCATTCTTAGGGGTTGAGGTATGGCCTCGGCTTCTCTATTAATTGTTAATAGTGATCTATTTGATTGATTTACTAGTTAAAGTTTGTATTCTTTTAAACAACACCATATGCCTTAATAAAGAATGTCTTATCGTAATCTCAAGTTGAAATGCTAAAATCTTTGTGAAAAGGATTGTTTTCTTAAGAAGGTAACATAGATTCTAGTCCTATGGTTTAGTTGAGTAAATGGATTGTTATCTTGGTTAAATTAGGTACAGGTACAACTCTCCCTGCCTTGATGCTGCGCCGTTCTTGTGCTTGTATAGCCGGATGGCGGAGATGTTGGTAAGGCCCGGAGAGTTGGCCCATGGTATCCCTCATACCATTGGGAGAATAGGATTTGCCGATTGAGGCGGGTGATTGTGATGCTGACTAGTTTTGAGGGCCCAAGCTAGTGCGGTGAATCAGCCCACCCTAGTGCGGTGAATCAGCCACCCCTAGTGCGTAGACATCCCTCTGAGGGGCGGAAGAATGGAGCGATGGAGCCTGAGAGGGCGACATGCTGCCGCCTTGAGTCCTCTCGCCACCAGCGGCCCGACGATGAGGTGTATGATTCCAGACAAACATGGGTCTAACTTGGGATGTGGGATTCCCAGAGGATACAATGAAAGAAGCAAGTTCACCCTTGCTCATCTAAAAATCGTAAGAAAGGCCAAATTAGTTGGAAACACTGTTGTCAATCTAACCACGGGGGAACCAGAATTAGTTATGGGGGGATGCCATGAAAGTACACATTCGAGAGAAGGTTTTGTCCTCCAGGATTTCGAGAGGATAAAATGAATGAATTTTTGGAGCTAACCCAAGAAAGGAAGACCCTAAAAGAATACCACCAAAATTTTGTTAAACTTCTCCAATTTGCTCTAGAGATGGATGAGGTAACTCTTCTCCATCGATTCATTTAAAAGCTTAATCTACCATTGAATAACCTCGTCAAGAATGCACAACCATCCTCTATTTCAGAAGCCATAATTATAGCCAGAGGCTATGATAAAGTTTTTTTATATAGAAAGTGTCGAGAGAAGGACACGAGTCCTTCCATGTTAATCGTGAAGAGGTCCCCTAATCCAAGAGAGGAACATCAAGCCCAACCTTGGCTACAAGGAATCATGAGCTAGAGGAAAATTAGGTCAAGAAGTAGGGATAGCAGGGTTAAAGATAACCGAATTCAACAAGTATTTCTGTGAGTAAATAGAAGAGGATTGGTGCAAGATTCATGTGAAGTAATGTGCATGATGAATAGAGGTATTCTACAAGATGATATTAAGATTATGAAATTGCTATCATAGGTTAGCTTGCATAAAGGATTGATTCCCTTACGTTTTTGCATGACAATTGTGAAGTACCATATTACATGGGGGTATAGAATAAGGAATTTGAAGGTTCATATCATATGAGAGGTATATGGATGCATGAAATTAGGATAATTAGGCCATTACCTTTGGAATAATAAAGATATTTTGGAGGCACAACAAAACGAGCCAAACACATGAAATAAGGGACTCTTTAAGAACACTGTATGTGTCTCTTTTAATATAGATTTCAATAAGGAAAGAGAGTGCACTCAGAGAAGAGTGCACTCTCTTTCAATAAGGAAAGAGAGTGCACTCAGAGAAGAGTGAGGCAATAAGGCTAGAAACATTAGGAAAGTGTTAGAATAAAAATATTAGCTCCAAAAATCCTAAAAGAAATAAGAAGACAAGAATAGTTCTATTAAGAGATAAGTATCTCTAAAAATAGAAATTCGAATTTAGGTGATAAGAGGTCATATTTAGAGTACTTTTACATATTTAGAGTCCATGCATACTAAAAATGAGAAAAAGCAACGCGTTTCTAAAGATGGCATGTTTGGAGCTATATACAGACGTTTTTGCCTATTCTACCCGTGCCGCGGTGGCTTGTAGACTAGATGCCTTCCGGTTCTTTTGACCGATTATACGAGTATATTCTGGGTTCTTATCAGAGATTTATGGCCGAAACAGTTTGCTGCTTCTGTCAAGGTCTCTACACAAGAAAAACTGTAAGACGACAACAAGTAGCCTCAAGGTAATCCTAGAGCTTGAGATGTATATATATCCCTTCATTCTTATCTAATATCTTAGAAGAGAAGGTTAGATTGCTATGGTCTTTCGGAGGAAGAGACCAGAACTCCATAGCTTTTCTTTTAAATAAAGAATAGTATGCCGTAGCCTTGCAAGAGAAGGCTATTTTTCCATAGACCTTCGAAAGAGAGAAAAGTCACACTACGAGTAAGAGGAGATAAATCTTGGGGATGATCGGATGATTTCAATCGTAAGAGAAGGTATTAGAAGACTCTATTCTCTTATGTCAAGTTCTAAAGCTCTTGTTAACGAGCAAAGGCAACGATAAACGATAAATTTCTGTAAGGTATATATATATTTTTTTGTTTTACAATTATATATCATTCTTAGGGGTTGAGGTATGGCCTCGGCTTCTCTATTAATTGTTAATAGTGATCTATTTGATATTGATTTACTAGTTAAAGTTTGTATTCTTTTAAACAACAGCATATGCCTTAATAAAGAATGTCTTATCGTAATCTCAAGTTGAAATGCTAAAATCTTTGTGAAAAGGATTGTTTTCTTAAGAAGGTAACATAGATTCTAGTCCTATGGTTTAGTTGAGTAAATGAATTGTTATCTTGGTTAAATTAGGTACAGGTATAACTCTCCCTGCTTTGATGCTGCGCCGTTCTTGTGCTTGTATAGCCGGATGGCGGAGATGTTGGTAAGGCCCGGAGAGTTGGCCCATGGTATCCCTCATACCATTGGGAGAATAAGATTTGCCGATTGAGGCGGGTGATTGTGATGCTGCCTAGTTTTTAAGGCCCAAGCTAGTGCGGTGAATCAGCCACCCCTAGTGCATAGACATCCCTCTAAGGGGCGGAAGAATGGAGGGAGCGATGGAGCCTGAGAGGGCGACATGCTGCCGCCTTGAGTCCTCTCGCCACCAGCGGCCCGACGATGAGGTGTATGATTCCAGACAAACATGGGTCTAACTTGGGATGTGGGATTCCCAGAGGATACAATGAAAGAAGCAAGTTCACCCTTGCTCATCTAAAAATCGTAAGAAAGGCCAAATTAGTTGGAAGCACTGTTGTGAATCTAACCACGGGGGAACCAGAATTAGTTATGGGGGGATGCCATGAAAGTACACATTCGAGAGAAGGTTTTGTCCTCCAGGATTTCGAGAGGATAAAATGAATGAATTTTTGGAGCTAACCCAAGAAAGGAAGACCCTAAAAGAATACCACCAAACTTTTGTTAAACTTCTCCAATTTGCTCTAGAGATGGATGAGGTAACTCTTCTCCATCGATTCATTTAAAAGCTTAATCTACCATTGAATAACCTCGTCAAGAATGCAAAACCATCCTCTATTTCAGAAGCCATAATTATAGCCAGAGGCTATGATAAAGTTTTTTTATATAGAAAGTGTCGAGAGAAGGACACGAGTCCTTCCATGTTAATCGTGAAGAGGTCCCCTAATCCAAGAGAGGAACATCAAGCCCACCCTTGGCTACAAGGAATCATGAGCTAGAGCAAAATTAGGTCAAGAAATAGCGATAGCAGGGTTAAAGATAACCGAATTCAACAAGTATTTCTGTGAGTAAATAGAAGAGGATTGGTGCAATATTCATGTGAAGTAATGTGCATGATGAATAGAGGTATTCTACAAGATGATACTAAGATTATGAAATTGCTATCATAGGTTAGCTTGCATAAAGGATTGATTCCCTAATGTTTTTCCATGACAATTGTGAAGTACCATATTACATGGGGGTATAGAATAAGGAATTTGAAGGTTCATATCATATGAGAGGTATATGGATGCATGAAATTAGGATATATAGGCCAATTAACTTTGGAATAAAAAAGATATTTTGGAGGCACAACAAAACGAGCCAAACACATGAAATAAGGGACTCTTTAAGAACACTGTATGTGTCTCTTTTAATATAGATTTCAATAAGGAAAGAGAGTGCACTCAGAGAAGAGTGAGGCAATAAGGCTAGAAACATTAGGAAAGTGTTAGAATAAAAATATTAGCTCCAAAAATCCTAAAAGAAATAAGAAGACAAGAATAGTTCTATTAAGAGATAAGTATCTCCAAAAATAGAAATTCGAATTTAGGTGATAAGAGGTCATATTTAGAGTTCTTTACATATTTAGAGTCCATGCATACTAAAAATGAGGAAAAGCAACGCGTTTCTAAAGATGGCATGTTTGTAGCTATATACAGACGTTTTTGCCTATTCTACCCGTGCCGCGGTGGCTTGTAGACTAGATGCCTTCCGGCTCTTTTGACCGATTATACGAGTATATTTTGGGTTCTTATGAGAGATTTATGGCCGAAACAGTTTGCTGCTTTTGTCAAGGTCTCTACACAAGAAAAACTGTAAGACGACAACAAGTAGCCTCAAGGTAATCCTAGATCTTGAGATGTATATATATCCCTTCATTCTTATCTAATATCTTAGAAGAGAAGGTTAGATTGCTATGGTCTTTCGAAGGAAGAGACCAGAACTCCATAGCTTTTCTTTTAAATAAAGAATAGTATGCCGTAGCCTTGCAAGAGAAGGCTATTTTGCCATAGACCTTCGAAAGAGAGAAAAGTCACAGTACGAGTAAGAGGAGATAAATCTTGGGGATGATCGGATGATTTCAATCGTAAGAGAAGGTATTAGAAGACTCTATTCTCTTATGTCAAGTTCTAAAGCTCTTGTTAACGAGCAAAGGCAACGATAAACGATAAATTTCTGTAAGGTATATATATATTTTTTTGTTTTACAATTATATATCATTCTTAGGGGTTGAGGTATGGCCTCGGCTTCTCTATTAATTGTTAATAGTGATCTATTTGATATTGATTTACTAGTTAAAGTTTGTATTCTTTTAAACAACAGCATATGCCTTAATAAAGAATGTCTTATCGTAATCTCAAGTTGAAATGCTAAAATCTTTGTGAAAAGGATTGTTTTCTTAAGAAGGTAACATAGATTCTAGTCCTATGGTTTAGTTGAGTAAATGAATTGTTATCTTGGTTAAATTAGGTACAGGTATAACTCTCCCTGCTTTGATGCTGCGCCGTTCTTGTGCTTGTATAGCCGGATGGCGGAGATGTTGGTAAGGCCCGGAGAGTTGGCCCATGGTATCCCTCATACCATTGGGAGAATAAGATTTGCCGATTGAGGCGGGTGATTGTGATGCTGCCTAGTTTTTAGGGCCCAAGCTAGTGCGGTGAATCAGCCACCCCTAGTGCATAGACATCCCTCTAAGGGGCGGAAGAATGGAGGGAGCGATGGAGCCTGAGAGGGCGACATGCTGCCGCCTTGAGTCCTCTCGCCACCAGCGGCCCGACGATGAGGTGTATGATTCCAGACAAACATGGGTCTAACTTGGGATGTGGGATTCCCAGAGGATACAATGAAAGAAGCAAGTTCACCCTTGCTCATCTAAAAATCGTAAGAAAGGCCAAATTAGTTAGAAGCACTGTTGTCCATCTAACCACGGGGGAACCAGAATTAGTTATGGGGGGATGCCATGAAAGTACACATTCGAGAGAAGGTTTTGTCCTCCAGGATTTCGAGAGGATAAAATGAATGAATTTTTGGAGCTAACCCAAGAAAGGAAGACCCTAAAAGAATACCACCAAACTTTTGTTAAACTTCTCCAATTTGCTCTAGAGATGGATGAGGTAACTCTTCTCCATCGATTCATTTAAAAGCTTAATCTACCATTGAATAACCTCGTCAAGAATGCAAAACCATCCTCTATTTCAGAAGCCATAATTATAGCCAGAGGCTATGATAAAGTTTTTTTATATAGAAAGTGTCGAGAGAAGGACACGAGTCCTTCCATGTTAATCGTGAAGAGGTCCCCTAATCCAAGAGAGGAACATCAAGCCCACCCTTGGCTACAAGGAATCATGAGCTAGAGCAAAATTAGGTCAAGAAATAGGGATAGCAGGGTTAAAGATAACCGAATTCAACAAGTATTTCTGTGAGTAAATAGAAGAGGATTGGTGCAAGATTCATGTGAAGTAATGTGCATGATGAATAGAGGTATTCTACAAGATGATACTAAGATTATGAAATTGCTATCATAGGTTAGCTTGCATAAAGGATTGATTCCCTAACGTTTTTCCATGACAATTGTGAAGTACCATATTACATGGGGGTATAGAATAAGGAATTTGAAGGTTCATATCATATGAGAGGTATATGGATGCATGAAATTAGGATAATTAGGCCAATTAACTTTGGAATAATAAAGATATTTTGGAGGCACAACAAAACGAGCCAAACACATGAAATAAGGGACTCTTTAAGAACACTGTATGTGTCTCTTTTAATATAGATTTCAATAAGGAAAGAGAGTGCACTCAGAGAAGAGTGAGGCAATAAGGCTAGAAACATTAGGAAAGTGTTAGAATAAAAATATTAGCTCCAAAAATCCTAAAAGAAATAAGAAGACAAGAATAGTTCTATTAAGAGATAAGTATCTCCAAAAATAGAAATTCAAATTTAGGTGATAAGAGGTCATATTTAGAGTTCTTTACATATTTAGAGTCCATGCATACTAAAAATGAGGAAAAGCAACGCGTTTCTAAAGATGGCATGTTTGCAGCTATATACAGACGTTTTTGCCTATTCTACCCGTGCCGCGGTGGCTTGTAGACTAGATGCCTTCCGGTTCTTTTGACCGATTATACGAGTATATTCTGGGTTCTTATGAGAGATTTATGGCCGAAACAATTTGCTGCTTTTGTCAAGGTCTCTATACAAGAAAAACTGTAAGACGACAACAAGTAGCCTCAAGGTAATCCTAGATCTTGAGATGTATATATATCCCTTCATTCTTATCTAATATCTTAGAAGAGAAGGTTAGATTGCTATGGTCTTTCGGAGGAAGAGACCAGAACTCCATAGCTTTTCTTTTAAATAAAGAATAGTATGCCGTAGCCTTGCAAGAGAAGGCTATTTTGCCATAGACCTTCGAAAGAGAGAAAAGTCACAGTACGAGTAAGAGGAGATAAATCTTGGGGATGATCGGATGATTTCAATCGTAAGAGAAGGTATTAGAAGACTCTATTCTCTTATGTCAAGTTCTAAAGCTCTTGTTAACGAGCAAAGGCAACGATAAACGATAAATTTCTATAAGGTATATATATATATATATATATTTTTTTTTACAATTATATATCATTCTTAGGGGTTGAGGTATGGCCTCGGCTTCTCTATTAATTGTTAATAGTGATCTATTTGATATTGATTTACTAGTTAAAGTTTGTATTCTTTTAAACAACAGCATATGCCTTAATAAAGAATGTCTTATCGTAATCTCAAGTTGAAATGCTAAAATCTTTGTGAAAAGGATTGTTTTCTTAAGAAGGTAACATAGATTCTAGTCCTATGGTTTAGTTGAGTAAATGAATTGTTATCTTGGTTAAATTAGGTACAGGTATAACTCTCCCTGCTTTGATGCTGCGCCGTTCTTGTGCTTGTATAGCCGGATGGTGGAGATGTTGGTAAGGCCCGGAGAGTTGGCCCATGGTATCCCTCATACCATTGGGAGAATAAGATTTGCCGATTGAGGCGGGTGATTGTGATGCTGCCTAGTTTTTAGGGCCCAAGCTAGTGCGGTGAATCAGCCACCCCTAGTGCATAGACATCCCTCTGAGGGGCGGAAGAATGGAGCGATGGAGCCTGAGAGGGCGACATGCTGCCGCCTTGAGTCCTCTCGCCACCAGCGGCCCGACGATGAGGTGTATGATTCCAGACAAACATGGGTCTAACTTGGGATGTGGGATTCCCAGAGGATACAATGAAAGAAGCAAGTTCACCCTTGCTCATCTAAAAATCGTAAGAAAGGCCAAATTAGTTAGAAGCACTATTGTCCATCTAACCACGGGGGAACCAAAATTAGTTATGGGGGGATGCCATGAAAGTACACATTCAAGAGAAGGTTTTGTCCTCCAGGATTTCGAGAGGATAAAATGAATGAATTTTTGGAGCTAACCCAAGAAAGGAAGACCCTAAAAGAATACCACCAAACTTTTGTTAAACTTCTCCAATTTGCTCTAGAGATGGATGAGGTAACTCTTCTCCATCGATTCATTTAAAAGCTTAATCTACCATTGAATAACCTCGTCAAGAATGCAAAACCATCCTCTATTTCAGAAGCCATAATTATAGCCAGAGGCTATGATAAAGTTTTTTTATATAGAAAGTGTCGAGAGAAGGACACGAGTCCTTCCATGTTAATCGTGAAGAGGTCCCCTAATCCAAGAGAGGAACATCAAGCCCACCCTTGGCTACAAGGAATCATGAGCTAGAGCAAAATTAGGTCAAGAAATAGGGATAGCAGGGTTAAAGATAACCGAATTCAACAAGTATTTCTGTGAGTAAATAGAAGAGGATTGGTGCAAGATTCATGTGAAGTAATGTGCATGATGAATAGAGGTATTCTACAAGATGATACTAAGATTATGAAATTGCTATCATAGGTTAGCTTGCATAAAGGATTGATTCCCTAACGTTTTTCCATGACAATTGTGAAGTACCATATTACATGGGGGTATAGAATAAGGAATTTGAAGGTTCATATCATATGAGAGGTATATGGATGCATGAAATTAGGATAATTAGGCCAATTAACTTTGGAATAATAAAGATATTTTGGAGGCACAACAAAACGAGCCAAACACATGAAATAAGGGACTCTTTAAGAACACTGTATGTGTCTCTTTTAATATAGATTTCAATAAAAGGAAAGAGAGTGCACTCAGAGAAGAGTGAGGCAATAAGGCTAGAAACATTAGGAAAGTGTTAGAATAAAAATATTAGCTCCAAAAATCCGAAAAGAAATAAGAAGACAAGAATAGTTCTATTAAGAGATAAGTATCTCCAAAAATAGAAATTCGAATTTAGGTGATAAGAGGTCATATTTAGAGTACTTTTACATATTTAGAGTCCATGCATACTAAAAATGAGGAAAAGCAACGCGTTTCTAAAGATGGCATGTTTGCAGCTATATACAGACGTTTTTGCCTATTCTACCCGTGCCGCGGTGGCTTGTAGACTAGATGCCTTCCGGTTCTTTTGACCGATTATACGAGTATATTCTGGGTTCTTATGAGAGATTTATGGCCGAAACAATTTGCTGCTTTTGTCAAGGTCTCTATACAAGAAAAACTGTAAGACGACAACAAGTAGCCTCAAGGTAATCCTAGATCTTGAGATGTATATATATCCCTTCATTCTTATCTAATATCTTAGAAGAGAAGGTTAGATTGCTATGGTCTTTCGGAGGAAGAGACCAGAACTCCATAGCTTTTCTTTTAAATAAAGAATAGTATGCCGTAGCCTTGCAAGAGAAGGCTATTTTGCCATAGACCTTCGAAAGAGAGAAAAGTCACAGTACGAGTAAGAGGAGATAAATCTTGGGGATGATCGGATGATTTCAATCGTAAGAGAAGGTATTAGAAGACTCTATTCTCTTATGTCAAGTTCTAAAGCTCTTGTTAACGAGCAAAGGCAACGATAAACGATAAATTTCTGTAAGGTATATATATATATATATTTATTTTTTTTTACAATTATATATCATTCTTAGGGGTTGAGGTATGGCCTCGGCTTCTCTATTAATTGTTAATAGTGATCTATTTGATATTGATTTACTAGTTAAAGTTTGTATTCTTTTAAACAACAGCATATGCCTTAATAAAGAATGTCTTATCGTAATCTCAAGTTGAAATGCTAAAATCTTTGTGAAAAGGATTGTTTTCTTAAGAAGGTAACATAGATTCTAGTCCTATGGTTTAGTTGAGTAAATGAATTGTTATCTTGGTTAAATTAGGTACAGGTATAACTCTCCCTGCTTTGATGCTGCGCCGTTCTTGTGCTTGTATAGCCGGATGGCGGAGATGTTGGTAAGGCCCGGAGAGTTGGCCCATGGTATCCCTCATACCATTGGGAGAATAAGATTTGCCGATTGAGGCGGGTGATTGTGATGCTGCCTAGTTTTTAGGGCCCAAGCTAGTGCGGTGAATCAGCCACCCCTAGTGCATAGACATCCCTCTGAGGGGCGGAAGAATGGAGCGATGGAGCCTGAGAGGGCGACATGCTGCCGCCTTGAGTCCTCTCGCCACCAGCGGCCCGACGATGAGGTGTATGATTCCAGACAAACATGGGTCTAACTTGGGATGTGGGATTCCCAGAGGATACAATGAAAGAAGCAAGTTCACCCTTGCTCATCTAAAAATCGTAAGAAAGGCCAAATTAGTTAGAAGCACTGTTGTCCATCTAACCACGGGGGAACCAGAATTAGTTATGGGGGGATGCCATGAAAGTACACATTCGAGAGAAGGTTTTGTCCTCCAGGATTTCGAGAGGATAAAATGAATGAATTTTTGGAGCTAACCCAAGAAAGGAAGACCCTAAAAGAATACCACCAAACTTTTGTTAAACTTCTCCAATTTGCTCTAGAGATGGATGAGGTAACTCTTCTCCATCGATTCATTTAAAAGCTTAATCTACCATTGAATAACCTCGTCAAGAATGCAAAACCATCCTCTATTTCAGAAGCCATAATTATAGCCAGAGGCTATGATAAAGTTTTTTTATATAGAAAGTGTCGAGAGAAGGACACGAGTCCTTCCATGTTAATCGTGAAGAGGTCCCCTAATCCAAGAGAGGAACATCAAGCCCACCCTTGGCTACAAGGAATCATGAGCTAGAGCAAAATTAGGTCAAGAAATAGGGATAGCAGGGTTAAAGATAACCGAATTCAACAAGTATTTCTGTGAGTAAATAGAAGAGGATTGGTGCAAGATTCATGTGAAGTAATGTGCATGATGAATAGAGGTATTCTACAAGATGATACTAAGATTATGAAATTGCTATCATAGGTTAGCTTGCATAAAGGATTGATTCCCTAACGTTTTTCCATGACAATTGTGAAGTACCATATTACATGGGGGTATAGAATAAGGAATTTGAAGGTTCATATCATATGAGAGGTATATGGATGCATGAAATTAGGATAATTAGGCCAATTAACTTTGGAATAATAAAGATATTTTGGAGGCACAACAAAACGAGCCAAACACATGAAATAAGGGACTCTTTAAGAACACTGTATGTGTCTCTTTTAATATAGATTTCAATAAGGAAAGAGAGTGCACTCAGAGAAGAGTGAGGCAATAAGGCTAGAAACATTAGGAAAGTGTTAAAATAAAAATATTAGCTCCAAAAATCCTAAAAGAAATAAGAAGACAAGAATAGTTCTATTAAGAGATAAGTATCTCCAAAAATAGAAATTCGAATTTAGGTGATAAGAGGTCATATTTAGAGTTCTTTACATATTTAGAGTCCATGCATACTAAAAATGAGGAAAAGCAACGCGTTTCTAAAGATGGCATGTTTGCAGCTATATACAGACGTTTTTGCCTATTCTACCCGCGCCGCGGTGGCTTGTAGACTAGATGCCTTCCGGTTCTTTTGACCGATTATACGAGTATATTCTGGGTTCTTATGAGAGATTTATGGCCGAAACAGTTTGCTGCTTTTGTCAAGGTCTCTACACAAGAAAAACTGTAAGACGACAACAAGTAGCCTCAAGGTAATCCTAGATCTTGAGATGTATATATATCCCTTCATTCTTATCTAATATCTTAGAAGAGAAGGTTAGATTGCTATGGTCTTTCGGAGGAAGAGACCAGAACTCCATAGCTTTTCTTTTAAATAAAGAATAGTATGCCGTAGCCTTGCAAGAGAAGGCTATTTTGCCATAGACCTTCGAAAGAGAGAAAAGTCACAGTACGAGTAAGAGGAGATAAATCTTGGGGATGATCGGATGATTTCAATCGTAAAAGAAGGTATTAGAAGACTCTATTCTCTTATGTCAAGTTCTAAAGCTCTTGTTAACGAGCAAAGGCAACGATAAACGATAAATTTCTGTAAGGTATATATATATTTTTTTGTTTTACAATTATATATCATTCTTAGGGGTTGAGGTATGGCCTCGGCTTCTCTATTAATTGTTAATAGTGATCTATTTGATTGATTTACTAGTTAAAGTTTGTATTCTTTTAAACAACAGCATATGCCTTAATAAAGAATGTCTTATCGTAATCTCAAGTTGAAATGCTAAAATCTTTGTGAAAAGGATTGTTTTCTTAAGAAGGTAACATAGATTCTAGTCCTATGGTTTAGTTGAGTAAATGGATTGTTATCTTGGTTAAATTAGGTACAGGTACAACTCTCCCTGCCTTGATGCTGCGCCGTTCTTGTGCTTGTATAGCCGGATGGCGGAGATGTTGGTAAGGCCCGGAGAGTTGGCCCATGGTATCCCTCATACCATTGGGAGAATAGGATTTGCCGATTGAGGCGGGTGATTGTGATGCTGCCTAGTTTTGAGGGCCCAAGCTAGTGCGGTGAATCAGCCCACCCTAGTGCGGTGAATCAGCCACCCCTAGTGCAAAGACATCCCTCTGAGGGACGGAAGAATGGAGCGATGGAGCCTGAGAGGGCGACATGCTGCCGCCTTGAGTCCTCTCGCCACCAGCGGCCCGACGATGAGGTGTATGATTCCAGACAAACATGGGTCTAACTTGGGATGTGGGATTCCCAGAGGATACAATGAAAGAAGCAAGTTCACCCTTGCTCATCTAAAAATCGTAAGAAAGGCCAAATTAGTTGGAAGCACTGTTGTGAATCTAACCACGGGGGAACCAGAATTAGTTATGGGGGGATGCCATGAAAGTACACATTCGAGAGAAGGTTTTGTCCTCCAGGATTTCGAGAGGATAAAATGAATGAATTTTTGGAGCTAACCCAAGAAAGGAAGACCCTAAAAGAATACCACCAAACTTTTGTTAAACTTCTCCAATTTGCTCTAGAGATGGATGAGGTAACTCTTCTCCATGGATTCATTTAAAAGCTTTATCTACCACTGAATAACCTCGTCAAGAATGCACAACCATCCTCTATTTCAGAAGCCATAATTATAGCCAGAGGCTATGATAAAGTTTTTTTATATAGAAAGTGTCGAGAGAAGGACACGAGTCCTTCCATGTTAATCGTGAAGAGGTCCCCTAATCCAAGAGAGGAACATCAAGCCCACCCTTGGCTACAAGGAATCATGAGCTAGAGCAAAATTAGGTCAAGAAATAGAGATAGCAGGGTTAAAGATAACCAAATTCAACAAGTATTTCTGTGAGTAAATAGAAGAGGATTGGTGCAAGATTCATGTGAAGTAATGTGCATGATGAATAGAGGTATTCTACAAGATGATATTAAGATTATGAAATTGCTATCATAGGTTAGCTTGCATAAAGGATTGATTCCCTTACGTTTTTCCATGACAATTGTGAAGTACCATATTACATGGGGGTATAGAATAAGGAATTTGAAGGTTCATATCATATGAGAGGTATATGGATGCATGAAATTAGGATAATTAGGCCAATTAACTTTGGAATAATAAAGATATTTTGGAGGCACAACAAAACGAGCCAAACACATGAAATAAGGGACTCTTTAAGAACACTGTATGTGTCTCTTTTAATATAGATTTCAATAAGGAAAGAGAGTGCACTCAGAGAAGAGTGCACTCTCTTTCAATAAGGAAAGAGAGTGCACTCAGAGAAGAGTGAGGCAATAAGGCTAGAAACATTAGGAAAGTGTTAGAATAAAAATATTAGCTCCAAAAATCCTAAAAGAAATAAGAAGACAAGAATAGTTCTATTAAGAGATAAGTATCTCCAAAAATAGAAATTCGAATTTAGGTGATAAGAGGTCATATTTAGAGTACTTTTACATATTTAGAGTCCATGCATACTAAAAATGAGGAAAAGCAACGCGTTTCTAAAGATGGCATGTTTGCAGCTATATACAGACATTTTTGCCTATTCTACCCGTGCCGCGGTGGCTTGTAGACTAGATGCCTTCCGGTTCTTTTGACCGATTATACGAGTATATTCTGAGTTCTTATCAGAGATTTATGGCCGAAACAGTTTGCTGCTTCTGTCAAGGTCTCTACACAAGAAAAACTGTAAGACGACAACAAGTAGCCTCAAGGTAATCCTAGAGCTTGAGATGTATATATATCCCTTCATTCTTATCTAATATCTTAGAAGAGAAGGTTAGATTGCTATGGTCTTTCGGAGGAAGAGACCAGAACTCCATAGCTTTTCTTTTACATAAAGAATAGTATGCCGTAGCCTTGCAAGAGAAGGCTATTTTGCCATAGACCTTCGAAAGAGAGAAAAGTCACACTACGAGTAAGAGGAGATAAATCTTGGGGATGATCGGATGATTTCAATCATAAGAGAAGGTATTAGAAGACTCTATTCTCTTATGTCAAGTTCTAAAGCTCTTGTTAACGAGCAAATGCAACGATAAACGATAAATTTCTGTAAGGTATATATATATTTTTTTGTTTTACAATTATATATCATTCTTAGGGGTTGAGGTATGGCCTCGGCTTCTCTATTAATTGTTAATAGTGATCTATTTGATATTGATTTACTAGTTAAAGTTTGTATTCTTTTAAACAACAGCATATGCCTTAATAAAGAATGTCTTATCGTAATCTCAAGTTGAAATGCTAAAACCTTTGTGAAAAGGATTGTTTTCTTAAGAAGGTAACATAGATTCTAGTCCTATGGTTTAGTTGAGTAAATGAATTGTCATCTTGGTTAAATTAGGTACAGGTATAACTCTCCCTGCTTTGATGCTGCGCCGTTCTTGTGCTTGTATAGCCGGATGGCGGAGATGTTGGTAAGGCCCGGAGAGTTGGCCCATGGTATCTCTCATACCATTGGGAGAATAAGATTTGCCGATTGAGGCGGGTGATTGTGATGCTGCCTAGTTTTTAGGGCCCAAGCTAGTGCGGTGAATCAGCCACCCCTAGTGCATAGACATCCCTCTGAGGGGCGGAAGAATGGAGCGATGGAGCCTGAGAGGGCGACATGCTGCCGCCTTGAGTCCTCTCGCCACCAGCGGCCCGACGAGATGAGGTGTATGATTCCAGACAAACATGGGTCTAACTTGGGATGTGGGATTCCCAGAGGATACAATGAAAGAAGCAAGTTCACCCTTGCTCATCTAAAAATCGTAAGAAAGGCCAAATTAGTTAGAAGCACTGTTGTCCATCTAACCACGAGGGAACCAGAATTAGTTATGGGGGGATGCCATGAAAGTACACATTCGAGAGAAGGTTTTTTCCTCCAGGATTTCGAGATGATAAAATGAATGAATTTTTGGAGCTAACCCAAGAAAGGAAGACCCTAAAAGAATACCACCAAACTTTTGTTAAACTTCTCCAATTTGCTCTAGAGATGGATGAGGTAACTCTTCTCCATCGATTCATTTAAAAGCTTAATCTACCATTGAATAATCTCGTCAAGAATGCAAAACCATCCTCTATTTCAGAAGCCATAATTATAGCCAGAGGCTATGATAAACTTTTTTTATATAGAAAGTGTCGAGAGAAGGACACGAGTCCTTCCATGTTAATCGTGAAGAGGTCCCCTAATCCAAGAGAGGAAGATCAAGCCCACCCTTGGCTACAAGGAATCATGAGCTAGAGCAAAATTAGGTCAAGAAATAGGGATAGCACGGTTAAAGATAACCGAATTCAACAAGTATTTCTGTGAGTAAATAGAAGAGGATTGGTGCAAGATTCATGTGAAGTAATGTGCATGATGAATAGAGGTATTCTACAAGATGATACTAAGATTATGAAATTGCTATCATAGGTTAGCTTGCATAAAGGATTGATTCCCTAGCGTTTTTCCATGACAATTGTGAAGTACCATATTACATGGGGGTATAGAATAAGGAATTTGAAGGTTCATATCATATGAGAGGTATATGGATGCATGAAATTAGGATAATTAGGCCAATTAACTTTGGAATAATAAAGATATTTTGGAGGCACAACAAAACGAGCCAAACACATGAAATAAGGGACTCTTTAAGAACACTGTATGTGTCTCTTTTAATATAGATTTCAATAAGGAAATAGAGTGCACTCAGAGAAGAGTGAGGCAATAAGGCTAGAAACATTAGGAAAGTGTTAGAATAAAAATATTAGCTCCAAAAATCCTAAAAGAAATAAGAAGACAAGAATAGTTCTATTAAGAGATAAGTATCTCCAAAAATAGAAATTCGAATTTAGGTGATAAGAGGTCATATTTAGAGTTCTTTACATATTTAGAGTCCATGCATACTAAAAATGAGGAAAAGCAACGCGTTTCTAAAGATGGCATGTTTGCAGCTATATACAGACGTTTTTGCCTATTCTACCCGCGCCGTGGCTTGTAGACTAAATGTCTTCCGGTTCTTTTGACCGAGAGATTTATGGCCGAAACAGTTTGCTGCTTCTGTCAAGGTCTCTACACAAGAAAAACTGTAAGACGACAACAAGTAGCCTCAAGGTAATCCTAGATCTTGAGATGTATATATATCCCTTCATTCTTATCTAATATCTTAGAAGAGAAGGTTAGATTGCTATGGGCTTTCGGAGGAAGAGACCAGAACTCCATAACTTTTCTTTTAAATAAAGAATAGTATGCCGTAGCCTTGCAAGAGAAGGCTATTTTGCCATAGACCTTCGAAAGAGAGAAAAGTCACAGTACGAGTAAGAGGAGATAAATCTTGGGGATGATCGGATGATTTTAATCGTAAAAGAAGGTATTAGAAGACTCTATTCTCTTATGTCAAGTTCTAAAGCTCTTGTTAACGAGCAAAGGCAACGATAAACGATAAGTTTTTGTAAGGTATATATATATTTTTTTGTTTTACAATTATATATCATTCTTAGGGGTTGAGGTATGGCCTCCGCTTCTCTATTAATTGTTAATAGTGATCTATTTGATTGATTTACTAGTTAAAGTTTGTATTCTTTTAAACAACAGCATATGCCTTAATAAAGAATGTCTTATCGTAATCTCAAGTTGAAATGCTAAAATCTTTGTGAAAAGGATTGTTTTCTTAAGAAGGTAACATAGATTCTAGTCCTATGGTTTAGTTGAGTAAATGGATTGTTATGTTGGTTAAATTAGGTACAGGTACAACTCTCCCTGCCTTGATGCTGCGCCGTTCTTGTGCTTGTATAGCCGGATGGCGGAGATGTTGGTAAGGCCCGGAGAGTTGGCCCATGGTATCCCTCATACCATTGGGAGAATAAGATTTGCCGATTGAGGCGGGTGATTGTGATGCTGCATAGTTTTTAGGACCCAAGCTAGTGCGGTGAATCAGCCCACCCTAGTGCGGTGAATCAGCCATCCCTAGTGCGTAGACATCCCTCTGATGGGCGGAAAAATGGAGCGATGGAGCCTGAGAGGGCGACATGCTGTCGCCTTGAGTCCTCTCGCCACCAGCGGCCCGACGATGAGGTGTATGATTCCAGACAAACATGGGTCTAACTTGGGATGTGGGATTCCCAGAGGATACAATGAAAGAAGCAAGTTCACCTTTGCTCATCTAAAAATCGTAAGAAAGGCCAAATTAGTTGGAAGCAGTGTTGTCAATCTAACCACGGGGGAACCACAATTAGTTATGGGGGGATGCCATGAAAGTACACATTCGAGAGAAGGTTTTGTCCTCCAGGATTTCGAGAGGATAAAATGAATGAATTTTTGGAGCTAACCCAAGAAAGGAAGACCCTAAAAGACTACCACCAAACTTTTGTTAAACTTCTCCAATTTGCTCTAGAGATGGATGAGGTAACTCTTCTCCATCGATACATTTAAAAGCTTAATCTACCATTGAATAACCTCGTCAAGAATGCAAAACCATCCTCTATTTCAGAAGCCATAATTATAGCCAGAGGCTATGATAAAGTTTTTTTATATAGAAAGTGTCGAGAGAAGGACACGAGTCCTTCCATGTTAATCGTGAAGAGGTCCCCTAATCCAAGAGAGGAACATCAAGCCCACCCTTGGCTACAAGGAATCATGAGCTAGAGCAAAATGAGGTCAAGAAATAGGGATAGCAGGGTTAAAGATAACCGAATTCAACAAGTATTTCTGTGAGTAAATAGGAGAGGATTGGTGCAAGATTCATGTGAAGTAATGTGCATGATGTATAGAGGTATTCTACAAGATGATACTAAGATTATGAAATTGCTATCATAGGTTAGCTTGCATAAAGGATTGATTCCCTTACGTTTTTCCATGACAATTGTGAAGTACCATATTACATGGGGGTATAGAATAAGGAATTTGAAGGTTCATATCATATGAGAGGTATATGGATGCATGAAATTAGGATAATTAGGCCAATTAACTTTGGAATAATAAAGATATTTTGGAGGCACAACAAAACGAGCCAAACACATGAAATAAGGGACTCTTTAAGAACACTGTATGTGTCTCTTTTAATATAGATTTCAATAAAAGGAAAGAGAGTGCACTCAGAGAAGAGTGAGGCAATAAGGCTAGAAACATTAGGAAAGTGTTAGAATAAAAATATTAGCTCCAAAAATCCTAAAAGAAATAAGAAGACAAGAATAGTTCTATTAAGAGATAAGTATCTCCAAAAATAGAAATTCGAATTTAGGTGATAAGAGGTCATATTTAGAGTTCTTTACATATTTAGAGTCCATGCATACTAAAAATGAGAAAAAGCAACGCGTTTCTAAAGATGGCATGTTTCCAGCTATATACAGACGTTTTTGCCTATTCTACCCGCGTCGCGGTGGCTTGTAGACTAGATGCCTTCCGGTTCTTTTGACCGATTATACGAGTATATTCAAAGTTCTTATCAGAGATTTATGGCCGAAACAGTTTGCTGCTTCTGTCAAGGTCTCTACACAAGAAAAACTGTAAGACGACAACAAGTAGCCTCAAGGTAATCCTAGAGCTTGAGATGTATATATATCCCTTCATTCTTATCTAATATCTTAGAAGAGAAGGTTAGATTGCTATGGTCTTTCGGAGGAAGAGACCAGAACTCCATAGCTTTTCTTTTAAATAAAGAATAGTATATCGTAGCCTTGCAAGAGAAGGCTATTTTGCCATAGACCTTCAAAAGAGAGAAAAGTCACAGTACGAGTAAGAGGAGATAAATCTTGGGGATGATCGGATGATTTCAATCGTAAGAGAAGATTTTAGAAGACTCTATTCTCTTATGCCAAGTTCTAAAGCTCTTGTTAACGAGCAAAGGCAACGATAAACGATAAATTTCTGTAAGGTATATATATATTTTTTTGTTTTATAATTATATATCATTCTTAGGGGTTGAGGTATGGCCTCGGCTTCTCTATTAATTATTAATAGTGATCTATTTGATTGATTTACTAGTTAAAGTTTGTATTCTTTTAAACAACAGCATATGCCTTAATAAAGAATGTCTTATCGTAATCTCAAGTTGAAATGCTAAAATCTTTGTGAAAAGGATTGTTTTCTTAAGAAGGTAACATAGATTCTAGTCCTATGGTTTAGTTGAGTAAATGGATTGTTATCTTGGTTAAATTAGGTACAGGTACAACTCTCCCTGATTTGATGCTGCGCCGTTCTTGTGCTTGTATAGCCGGACGGCGGAGATGTTGGTAAGGCCCGGAGAGTTGACCCATGGTATCCCTCATACCATTGGGAGAATAAGATTTGCCGATTGAGGCGGGTGATTGTGATGCTGCCTAGTTTTGAGGGCCCAAGCTAGTGCGGTGAATCAGCCCACCCTAGTGCGGTGAATCAGCCACCCCTAGTGCGTAGACATCCCTCTGAGGGGCGGAAGAATGGAGCGATGGAGCCTGAGAGGGCGACATGCTGCCGCCTTGAGTCCTCTCGCCACCAGCGGGCCGACGATGAGGTGTATGATTCCAAACAAACATGGGTCTAACTTGGGATATGGGATTCCCAGAGGATACAATGAAAGAAGCAAGTTCACCCTTGCTCATCTAAAAATCGTAAGAAAGGCCAAATTAGTTGGAAGCACTGTTGTCAATCTAACCACGGGGGAACCAGAATTAGTTATGGGGGGATGCCATGAAAGTACACATTCGAGAGAAGGTTTTGTCCTCCAGGATTTCGAGAGGATAAAATGAATGAATTTTTGGAGCTAACCCAAGAAAGGAAGACCCTAAAAGACTACCACCAAACTTTTGTTAAACTTCTCCAATTTGATCTAGAGATGGATGAGGTAACTCTTCTCCATCGATACATTTAAAAGCTTAATCTACCATTGAATAACCTCGTCAAGAATGCAAAACCATCCTCTATTTCAGAAGCCATAATTATAGCCAGAGGCTATGATAAAGTTTTTTTATATAGAAAGTGTCGAGAGAAGGACACGAGTCCTTCCATGTTAATCGTGAAGAGGTCCCCTAATCCAAGAGAGGAACATCAAGCCCACCCTTGGCTACAAGGAATCATGAGCTAGAGCAAAATGAGGTCAAGAAATAGGGATAGCAGGGTTAAAGATAACCGAATTCAACAAGTATTTCTATGAGTAAATAGGAGAGGATTGGTGCAAGATTCATGTGAAGTAATGTGCATGATGTATAGAGGTATTCTACAAGATGATACTAAGATTATGAAATTGCTATCATAGGTTAGCTTGCATAAAGGATTGATTCCCTTACGTTTTTCCATGACAATTGTGAAGTACCATATTACATGGGGGTATAGAATAAGAAATTTGAAGGTTCATATCATATGAGAGGTATATGGATGCATGAAATTAGGATAATTAGGCCAATTAACTTTGGAATAATAAAGATATTTTGGAGGCACAACAAAACGAGCCAAACACATGAAATAAGGGACTCTTTAAGAACACTGTATGTGTCTCTTTTAATATAGATTTCAATAAAAGGAAAGAGAGTGCACTCAGAGAAGAGTGAGGCAATAAGGCTAGAAACATTAGGAAAGTGTTAGAATAAAAATATTAGCTCCAAAAATCCGAAAAGAAATAAGAAGACAAGAATAGTTCTATTAAGAGATAAGTATCTCCAAAAATAGAAATTCGAATTTAGGTGATAAGAGGTCATATTTAGAGTACTTTTACATATTTAGAGTCCATGCATACTAAAAATGAGGAAAAGCAACGCGTTTCTAAAGATGGCATGTTTGCAGCTATATACAGACGTTTTTGCCTATTCTACCCGCGCCGCGGTGGCTTGTAGACTAGATGCCTTCCGGTTCTTTTGACCAATTATACGAGTATATTCTGAGTTCTTATCAGAGATTTATGGCCGAAACAGTTTGCTGCTTCTGTCAAGGTCTCTACACAAGAAAAACTGTAAGATGACAACAAGTAGCCTCAAGGTAATCCTAGAGCTTGAGATGTATATATATCCCTTCATTCTTATCTAATATCTTAGAAGAGAAGGTTAGATTGCTATGGTCTTTCGGAGGAAGAGACCAGAACTCCATAGCTTTTCTTTTAAATAAAGAATAGTATGCCGTAGCCTTGCAAGAGAAGGCTATTTTGCCATAGACCTTCGAAAGAGAGAAAAGTCACACTACGAGTAAGAGGACATAAATCTTGGGGATTATCGGATGATTTCAATCATAAGGGAAGGTATTAGAAGACTCTATTCTCTTATGTCAAGTTCTAAAGCTCTTGTTAACGAGCAAAGGCAACGATAAACGATAAATTTCTGTAAGGTATATATATATATTTTTTGTTTTATAATTATATATCATTCTTAGGGGTTGAGGTATGGCCTCGGCTTCTCTATTAATTGTTAATAGTGATCTATTTGATTGATTTACTAGTTAAAGTTTGTATTCTTTTAAACAACAGCATATGCCTTAATAAAGAATGTCTTATCGTAATCTCAAGTTGAAATGCTAAAATCTTTGTGAAAAGGATTGTTTTCTTAAGAAGGTAACATAGATTCTAGTCCTATGGTTTAGTTGAGTAAATGGATTGTTATCTTGGTTAAATTAGGTACAGGTACAACTCTCCCTGCCATGATGCTACGCCGTTCTTGTGCTTGTATAACCGGATGGCGGAGATGTTGGTAAGGCCCGGAGAGTTGGCCCATGGTATCCCTCATACCATTGGGAGAATAAGATTTTCCGATTGAGGTGGGTGATTGTGATGCTGCCTAGTTTTTAGGACCCAAGCTAGTGCGGTGAATCAGCCCACCCTAGTGCGGTGAATCAGCCACCCCTAGTGCGTAGACATCCCTCTGATGGGCGGAAGAATGGAGCGATGGAGCCTGAGAGGGCGACATGCTGTCGCCTTGAGTCCTCTCGCCACCAGCGGCCCGACGATGAGGTGTATGATTCCAGACAAACATGGGTCTAACTTGGGATGTGGGATTCCCAGAGGATACAATGAAAGAAGCAAGTTCACCCTTGCTCATCTAAAAATCGTAAGAAAGGCCAAATTAGTTGGAAGCACTGTTGTCAATCTAACCACGGGGGAACCAGAATTAGTTATGGGGGGATGCCATGAAAGTACACATTCGAGAGAAGGTTTTGTCCTCCAGGATTTCGAGAGGATAAAATGAATGAATTTTTGGAGCTAACCCAAGAAAGGAAGACCCTAAAAGAATACCACCAAACTTTTGTTAAACTTCTCCAATTTGCTCTAGAGATGGATGAGGTAACTCTTCTCCATCAATTCATTTCAAAGCTTAATCTACCATTGAATAACCTCGTCAAGAATGCACAACCATCATCTATTTCAGAAGCCATAATTATAGCCAGAGGCTATGATAAAGTTTTTTTATATAGAAAGTGTCGAGAGAAGGACACGAGTCCTTCCATGTTAATCGTGAAGAGGTCCCCTAATCCAAGAGAGGAACATCAAGCCCACCCTTGGCTACAAGGAATCATGAGCTAGAGCAAAATTAGGTCAAGAAATAGGGATAGCAGGGTTAAAGATAACCAAATTCAACAAGTATTTCTGTGAGTAAATAGAAGAGGATTGGTGCAAGATTCATGTGAAGTAATGTGCATGATGAATAGAGGTATTCTACAAGATGATATTAAGATTATGAAATTGCTATCATAGGTTAGCTTGCATAAAGGATTGATTCCCTTACGTTTTT
This sequence comes from Cibotium barometz, assembly GCF_041138505.1. Taxonomy (NCBI): domain Eukaryota; kingdom Viridiplantae; phylum Streptophyta; class Polypodiopsida; order Cyatheales; family Cibotiaceae; genus Cibotium; species Cibotium barometz. The sequence goes on along the minus strand of NC_141091.1, from coordinate 6,749,064 downwards.
CCATGACAATTGTGAAGTACCATATTACATGGGGGTATAGAATAAGGAATTTGAAGGTTCATATCATATGAGAGGTATATGGATGCATGAAATTAGGATAATTAGGCCAATTAACTTTGGAATAATAAAGATATTTTGGAGGCACAACAAAACGAGCCAAACACATGAAATAAGGGACTCTTTAAGAACACTGTATGTGTCTCTTTTAATATAGATTTCAATAAGGAAAGAGAGTGTACTCAGAGAAGAGTGCACTCTCTTTCAATAAGGAAAGAGAGTGCACTCAGAGAAGAGTGAGGCAATAAGGCTAGAAACATTAGGAAAGTGTTAGAATAAAAATATTAGCTCCAAAAATCCTAAAAGAAATAAGAAGACAAGAATAGTTCTATTAAGAGATAAGTATCTCCAAAAATAGAAATTCGAATTTAGGTGATAAGAGGTCATATTTAGAGTACTTTTACATATTTAGAGTCCATGCATACTAAAAATGAGGAAAAGCAACGCGTTTCTAAAGATGGCATGTTTGCAGCTATATACAGACGTTTTTGCCTATTCTACCCGTGCCGCGGTGGCTTGTAGACTAGATGCCTTCCGGTTCTTTTGACCGATTATACGAGTATATTCTGAGTTCTTATCAGAGATTTATGGCCGAAACAGTTTGCTGCTTCTGTCAAGGTCTCTACACAAGAAAAACTATAAGACGACAACAAGTAGCCTCAAGGTAATCCTAGAGCTTGAGATGTATATATATCCCTTCATTCTTATCTAATATCTTAGAAGAGAAGGTTAGATTGCTATGGTCTTTCGGAGGAAGAGACCAAAACTCCATAGCTTTTCTTTTAAATAAAGAATAGTATGCCGTAGCCTTGCAAGAGAAGGCTATTTTGCCATAGACCTTCGAAAGAGAGAAAAGTCACACTACGAGTAAGAGGAGATAAATCTTGGGGATGATCGGATGATTTCAATCATAAGAGAAGGTATTAGAAGACTCTATTCTCTTATGTCAAGTTCTAAAGCTCTTGTTAACGAGCAAAGGCAACGATACACGATAAATTTCTGTAAGGTATATATATATTTTTTTGTTTTACAATTATATATCATTCTTAGGGGTTGAGGTATGGCCTCGGCTTCTCTATTAATTGTTAATAGTGATCTATTTGATATTGATTTACTAGTTAAAGTTTGTATTCTTTTAAACAACAGCATATGCCTTAATAAAGAATGTCTTATCGTAATCTCAAGTTGAAATGCTAAAATCTTTGTGAAAAGGATTGTTTTCTTAAGAAGGTAACATAGATTCTAGTCCTATGGTTTAGTTGAGTAAATGAATTGTTATCTTGGTTAAATTAGGTACAGGTATAACTCTCCCTGCTTTGATGCTGCGTCGTTCTTGTGCTTGTATAGTCGGATGGCGGAGATGTTGGTAAGGCCCGGAGAGTTGGCCCATGGTATCCCTCATACCATTGGGAGAATAAGATTTGCCGATTGAGGCGGGTGATTGTGATGCTGCCTAGTTTTTAGGGCCCAAGCTAGTGCGGTGAATCAGCCACCCCTAGTGCATAGACATCCCTCTGAGGGGTGGAAGAATGGAGCGATGGAGCCTGAGAGGGCGACATGCTGTCGCCTTGAGTCCTGTGAGATCCCTGTTCCCACTGAACAACGGATTCAGGATACTGGCAGCGGAAGTAACACATCATGCGCGGGTAGGGGTCTCACACTCGGGGCCTCGCCCACGAATATCCGGACAAGAAACTAATCCGTCGGTTTGTCCAAAACTGAAACCGGAAAAACTTCCTTTACCGGAAAGCATGGGCGATTCCACCAGGATAACTCTTTACTCTAACGTAGTCAAGATCATTACGGATCAACTGATCTGACTGCACCTCTAACGGTACTTGGTCAAATCAAGGAAGAAACTTGCACTTGGATCATTGGGATCAACGCTTTTTTCCCCATCAAGAGGCACAGCCGTTGATTCCTATCCATAGAACAATTTCTATCCGGGATTTACTTCATCTATCGTAATAATAGAATTTAAATCTCGATTTACGGATCCATCAGTCCAGCCTAACCCCATCCGATCCCATGGGTTAGCCAACCGCCCAACCACTGTAGTGATGGGATCCAATTTTGGAATTTGGTTAGGTTTTGTCCCGGGTACCAAGGAAAAGAGTTCCAAGGCCCCCTAGCCGGAAGTTCATGCAAACATAGAACTAGCCACACCACTTACACACCCAATATGAAATTGCCTTTTTCTTAGCATCAACTAACTTTAAAACAATCCTTTAATGAAACCATAGTACCACTGATCATAATCTTCCAATTTATCCAGTTGATTCATAATTTCCCATCATTCCTTCATCAGAGTATCTATGGCATCATTGGCAACTAGAACGCTCACCACCTGTCCACACAGGGGCCTTTTCAATAGTTCCTAGCCCATAATACTCGGCAATATAATCACTTATAAAAATCAAGATGGACTCTCGTTGAAGATCAGCAAGATCAACCAACAGATCCATATAAAGAGCCATGGACTCATCCATTGAAGACCAGCAAGGTCAATCAACCAGATCCATGCCCAGTTTCACAACAATTCTTACTCCTTGTTCCAATATCTTCCTCGACGCACGCGTGGGTATCCTGGGCGACCCAGAGCCCGAGCACCGTATGGTCAGCACCCTCTAGGATCCTTCGCAGGTGACCTAGCGCTTCACTCATAGGCCGCTTCCTTGGTCCCTCATCCACCGTACCGGAAGCTCACCATTTAAATCAAACCGAGGCTGGTCAAGACCTCGGTCGACCTTGCTACGCGAGACGTCCTCCATTGACTCTCCGTCAGCAGTTGCAACTTTAACAGTTAGGTCTTCATGACCTTAATCCACAAGATGGTCAAAATGCTTCTCCAGCATTCTTGACATAAAACAGTCATTTACAAACAGTCACAAAATACAGTTTCTAAATCAAACTCTTGTCTTTCCACATTATCCCTCCTTAGTCCACATTACTTATTCCACATTCCATTCACTCATCTCATCCATTTCCTCATATCAACGACACATTAATTCACATTCACATTCATACATCCACATTTACATGGATACATCCATTTTCACATCCTCATTTATACATCCACATCCCATATCCACATTCATACATACACATCCATATCCACATCCATACATCCACATTCACATCCACATTCACATTCACATCCACATTCACATCCTCATTTATACATCCACATCCACATCCATACATCCACAATGCACATCTACATGCATACCTCCATTTTCACATACTCATTTATACATCCACATCCCTTATCTACATTCATACATACACATCCATATCCACATCCATACATCCACATCCACATCCACATTCATATTCACATCCATATATCCACATCTACATGCATACATCCATTATCACGTCCTCATTCATACATCCACATCCACATACATACATACATCCACATCCACATTCCCATTCACATCTATACATCCACATCTACATCCACATACATACATACATCCACATCCACATTCCCATTCACATCTATACATCCACATCTACATCCACATTCATATACATCCACATCCACATTCCCATTCACATCTACATCCACATACATACATACATCCACATCCACATTCCCATTCACATCTATACATCCACATCTACATCCACATTCATATACATCCACATCCACATTCCCATTCACATCTATACAGTCACATCTACATCCACATACATACATACATCCACATCCACATTCCCATTCACATCTATACATCCACATCTACATCCACATTCATATACATCCACATCCACATTCCCATTCACATCTACATCCACATACATACATACATCCACATCCACATTCCCATTCACATCTATACATCCACATCTACATCCACATTCACATCTATGCATATACATCTTCATGCATACATCCATTTTCACATTCATACATCCACTTTCACATTCATACATCCATACTCCCATCTCCACATCCACACATCCACATACATACATCCATTTCCACATTCCCATTCATGTAACCCCATATGTCTTCACATCTAATCTTTTACATCACATCCATTCTCGCCCTATCACAACCCATATAAATCAATTCATCAATTCTCAAACAGAATTAAAAATCATATCAACCACATTCGAATTCATCATCTGGATAGCATTAACGCTTATAATTTCAAGTCTTAGATTTACTCGTATATACTGTCAGTAAAGAGCTGCAGTTATACTCTCGGTATATACGGATAGTCATGGCCCTTGGAATTATAAGGTAAATACCATCATGTCTAGGCCTCAAGCAAGTCAAGGATTCTATATAATTGCGGTACTTCCATCTAAAGACCCAATTACCAAATTATGAATTTCAATTTGAATATCAAATTGTATGAATTATATCACACAATTACAACCTTTTTTTGTGCTTCTTGATAAATTTTTGACATAATTGGTTTCTCAGTTGATCTTTATTAACCAAATGCTCTGATACCAACTGTGAGATCCCTGTTCCCACTGAACAACGGATTCAGGATACTGGCAGCGGAAGTAACACATCATGCGCGGGTAGGGGTCTCACACTCGGGGCCTCGCCCACGAATATCCGGACAAGAAACTAATCCGTCGGTTTGTCCAAAACTGAAACTGGAAAAACTTCCTTTACCGGAAAGCATGGGCGATTCCACCAGGATAACTCTTTACTCTAACGTAGTCAAGATCATTACGGATCAACTGATCTGACTGCACCTCTAACGGTACTTGGTCAAATCAAGGAAGAAACTTGCACTTGGATCATTGGGATCAACGCTTTTTTCCCCATCAAGAGGCACAGCCGTTGATTCCTATCCATAGAACAATTTCTATCCGGGATTTACTTCATCTATCGTAATAATAGAAATTAAATCTCGATTTACGGATCCATCAGTCCAGCCTAACCCCATCCGATCCCATGGGTTAGCCAACCGCCCAACCACTGTAGTGATGGGATCCAATTTTGGAATTTGGTTAGGTTTTGTCCCGGGTACCAAGGAAAAGAGTTCCAAGGCCCCCTAGCCGAAAGTTCATGCAAACATAGAACTAGCCACACCACTTACACACCCAATATGAAATTGCCTTTTTCTTAGCATCAACTAACTTTAAAACAATCCTTTAATGAAACCATAGTACCACTGATCATAATCTTCCAATTTATCCAGTTGATTCATAATTTCCCATCATTCCTTCATCAGAGTATCTATGGCATCATTGGCAACTAGAACGCTCACCACCTGTCCACACAGGGGCCTTTTCAATAGTTCCTAGCCCATAATACTCGGCAATATAATCACTTATAAAAATCAAGATGGACTCTCGTTGAAGATCAGCAAGATCAACCAACAGATCCATATAAAGAGCCATGGACTCATCCATTGAAGACCAGCAAGGTCAATCAACCAGATCCATGCCCGGTTTCACAAAACAATTCTTACTCCTTGTTCCAATATCTTCCTCGACGCACGCGTGGGTATCCTCGGCGACCCAGAGCCCGAGCACCGTATGGTCAGCACCCTCTAGGATCCTTCGCAGGTGACCTAGCGCTTCACTCATAGGCCGCTTCCTTGGTCCCTCATCCACCGTACCGGAAGCTCACCATTTAAATCGAACCGAGGCTGGTCAAGACCTCGGTCGACCTTGCTACGCGAGACGTCCTCCATTGACTCTCCGTCAGCAGTTGCAACTTTAACAGTTAGGTCTTCATGACCTTAATCCACAAGATGGTCAAAATGCTTCCCCAGCATTCTTGACATAAAACAGTCATTTACAAACAGTCACAAAATACAGTTTCTAAATCAAACTCTTGTCTTTCCACATTATCCCTCCTTAGTCCACATTACTTATTCCACATTCCATTCAATGTGTACTCATTCTCATCCATTTCCTCATATCGATGACACATTAATTCACATTCACATTCATACATCCACATTTACATGGATACATCCATTTTCACATCCTCATTTATACATCCACATCCCATATCCACATTCATACATACACATCCATATCCACATCCATACATCCACATTCACATCCACATTCACATTCACATCCTCATTTATACATCCACATCCACATCCATACATCCACATCTACATGCATACCTCCATTTTCACATCCTCATTTATACATCCACATCCCTTATCTACATTCATACATACACATCCATATCCACATCCATACATCCACATCCACATCCACATTCATATTCACATCCATATATCCACATCTACATGCATACATCCATTATCACGTCCTCATTCATACATCCACATCCACATACATACATACATCCACATCCACATACATACATACATCCACATCCACATTCCCATTCACATCTATACATCCACATCTACATCCACATACATACATACATCCACATCCACATTCCCATTCACAGCTATACATCCACATCTACATCCACATTCATATACATCCACATCCACATTCCCATTCACATCTATACATTCACATCTACATCCACATACATACATACATCCACATCCACATTCCCATTCACATCTATACATCCACATCTACATCCACATTCATATACATCCACATCCACATTCCCATTCACATCTATACAGTCACATCTACATCCACATACATACATACATCCACATCCACATTCCCATTCACATCTATACATCCACATCTACATCCACATTCATATACATCCACACCCACATTCCCATTCACATCTATACAGTCACATCTATATCCACATACATACATACATCCACATCCACATTCCCATTCACATCTATACATCCACATCTACATCCACATTCACATCTATGCATATACATCTTCATGCATACATCCATTTTCACATTCATACATCCACTTTCACATTCATACATCCATACTCCCATCTCCACATCCACACATCCACATACATACATCCATTTCCACATTCCCATTCATGTAACCCCATATGTCTTCACATCTAATCTTTTACATCACATCCATTCTCGCCCTATCACAACCCATATACATCCTATTCTATCACATACACTTCTTACCTCATCCCATACACATCTTATCACATCTTAATTCATCTTATCACCTCTTATACACCTCTTATCACATCCTATCACATCTCATATCTTATTTATAGAATACAAGAGAATTCTTATATTTGATATAAGATTTCTTTATACATTTACTTATGCATAAATTCCATTTAAGGAGATTAATACTTCCGAAGAAAAATCAATCTTTTATGCATCTTCCTATGCATAAATTCATGAAAATGACACTTTTGAATTAAAATTCAATCTTTTATGCATCTTCCTATGCATAAATTCAATTTAGATGAGAATGACACTTTTGAATTAAAAATCAATTTTTTTTTATGCATCTTCTTATGCATAAAGTCAATTTGGTAGGAATTACACTTTTAGAATAAAAGAATTTCTCTTATGCATCTAAGTTATGCATAAAATCCATTTATGATGAAAATGACACTTTTAGTATAAAAAGAATATCTTTTATGCATACCTCCACGCACGAAATCCAATTATGATAAAAGTAACACTTTTATAATAAAATAATCAACTTTTATGCATACCTCTATGCATGAAATTCAATTATGATAAAAGTCATACTTTTATATAAAAATTTTCCTTTATGCATACTTCTATGCATGAAAATTAAAAATGATAAAAGTAACACTTTTGATATAAAAATTTTCCTTTATGCATACTTCTATGCATGAAAATTAAAAATGATAAAAGTAACACTTTTGATATAAAAATTTTTCTTTTATGCATACTTCTATGCATGAAAATTAAAAATGATAAAAGTAACACTTTTGATATAAAAAATTTTCTTTTATGCATACTTCTATGCATGAAATAAAAATGGTAAAAATAACACTTTTGATATAAAAACTTATCCTTTATGCATGATATTAAATTTTAATTTCTCCATGATTATAATGAAATTCTTTCAATTAATCTAGGATGATAATTCCTAGGATATGGTAGGAAGTCCTCTTTTTATACTTTGAATGAAATTATTTTATGCATAATTTTTATAAAAATTTTGCCATAGCTCCGCTGCTATGACTGATAAATCTCAATTTTTCTAAGGGATAAAGCTTATCATTAAGAAAATAATTAAAATAATCTCTAATTGGATCCTTAATCCATAATGGATTGAATCATCAATATACATAAACTAAAAGCATAGAAAAAAGCCATTAATTTGGCCTCAAGCATAGTTTAATCTTGGGTTAAGGAAAAGCTTTATGAAAAGCTTGATTTGGATTGAGAATGGGTTATGAGTATGACCATTTCTTGAGTGAGAGAGAGAATTTACATAAAAATCATTAGAATTTAAACATAAATGAAAATTAACTTCAATAGCATTATGTAACTCTTCACTACTATTCAAACTTCAATAGCATTTTAAAAAAAAAACCATACCAATTAAACTTCTCAAGCTTGAGAGGGGTTGAGAAGAGAGAAACATTGAGAAATTATAGAAAGATCAATATTCACTAATTACCTTACAACTTGCTTGATTCTTTGTTCACGGTAGAGGCCCCCAACCAATCAATTGGTTAAGTATGTTGATGGAGCCACTAATGGGGATTGAAGAAAGAGGGAAACTCCAAAAACTAGTGAATTATTAAATGAATTCACAGTTCTTGGCTTAGGTGGAGTAGAGTAACGATGCATAAACACTATCTATTTTTCAACAAGGGGGAGGCTTCTATTTATAGGAAAAACTGAGCTCCTAACCAAACAAACTGATTCTAGAATTTTCTAAATCAGTTTGGTCAATATTTGACCATTTTTAGGTCAGTTAAGCTAACTTTTTGGAACTAGACTTGAATGAGGAGAGAGGAGAGATGAAATATCTCAATTTTTATGAGTTTAAAACTCATTCAAGCATGTGAAATATGCACCTCCTTTAAAGAACTCCCCTTCCTTACATATGTGTCATAATGGAATCATTTTAATATTGCTCATAGTTTTTTTACTAATAAACCTTGTACATTTTCAACTCTTCATCTTATGTGAAATATGCACCTCCTTTAAAGAATTCCCCTTCCTTACATATGTGTCATAATGGAATCATTTTAATATTGCTCATAGTTTTTTACTAATAAACCTTGTACATTTTCAACTCTTCATCTTATGTGAAATATGCACCTCCTTTAAAGAATTCCCCTTCCTTACATATGTGTCATAATGGCATCATTTTAATATTGCTCATAGTTTTTTACTAATAAACCTTGTACATTTTCAACTCTTCACCTTATGTGAGCATTTACTCATTTTTGGGTATCTTCTTTTTACAAATTTGGATTTATCTCTTCCCTACACATGGATTGATGCTATTGGCCCATAGGAACCTTAATTGGACCATAGTCTAAAGATTTCTGAAAATCTAGACCCTTAGACTAAGGTTCTTTATACCTATTTCCAATTAATTCCAGTTGCACATTGGAAAATTCTTTTTGAATTTCTGTTTCAGGGGAACTCATCTGAATTATAAGAGATATTTTTCTATCCAAAAATATTCAAAATCTGAATATTCTCTCTCTAGAATATTTTCTCTCTCTAGGCTAAAATAGTTAGAAACAAGGTCTTTATATTTTTGAAGAGGGATTGATTACAGGGGAAGATACTAGATATCAAAAAGGGGTTGGGAGAGGAATCTTACAAGTCCTCTCGCCACCAGCAGCCCGACGATGAGGTGTATGATTCCAGACAAACATGGGTTTAACTTGGGATGTGGGATTCCCAGAGGATACAATGAAAGAAGCAAGTTCACCCTTGGTCATCTAAAAATCGTAAGAAAGGCCAAATTAGTTGGAAGCACTGTTGTCCATCTAACCACGGGGGAACCAGAATTAGTTATGGGGGGATGCCATGAAAGTACACATTCGAGAGAAGGTTTTGTCCTCCAGGATTTTGAGAGGATAAAATGAATGAATTTTTGGAGCTAACCCAAGAAAGGAAGACCATAAAAGAATACCACCAAACTTTTGTTAAACTTCTCCAATTTGCTCTAGAGATGGATGAGGTAACTCTTCTCCATCGATTCATTTAAAAGCTTAATCTACCATTGAATAACCTCGTCAAGAATGCAAAACCATCCTCTATTTCAGAAGCCATAATTATAGCCAGAGGCTATGATAAAGTTTTTTTATATAGAAAGTGTCGAGAGAAGGACACGAGTCCTTCCATGTTAATCGTGAAGAGGTCCCCTAATCCAAGAGAGGAACATCAAGCCCACCCTTGGCTACAAGGAATCATGAGCTAGAGCAAAAGTAGGTCAAGAAGTAGGGATAGCAGGGTTAAAGATAACCGAATTCAACAAGTATTTCTGTGAGTAAATAGAAGAGGATTGGTGCAAGATTCATGTGAAGTAATGTGCATGATGAATAGAGGTATTCTACAAGATGATACTAAGATTATGAAATTGCTATCATAGGTTAGCTTGCATAAAGGATTGATTCCCTAACGTTTTTCCATGACAATTGTGAAGTACCATATTACATGGGGGTATAGAATAAGGAATTTGAAGGTTCATATCAGATGACAAGATTCATGTGAAGTAATGTGCATGATGAATAGAGGTATTCTACAAGATGATATTAAGATTATGAAATTGCTATCATAGGTTAGCTTGCATAAAGGATTGATTCCCTTACGTTTTTCCATGACAATTGTGAAGTACCATATTACATGGGGGTATAGAATAAGGAATTTGAAGGTTCATATCATATGAGAGGTATATGGATGCATGAAATTAGGATAATTAGGCCAATTAACTTTGGAATAATAAAGATATTTTGGAGGCACAACAAAACGAGCCAAACACATGAAATAAGGGACTCTTTAAGAACACTGTATGTGTCTCTTTTAATATAGATTTCAATAAGGAAAGAGAGTGCACTCAGAGAAGAGTGCACTCTCTTTCAATAAGGAAAGAGAGTGCACTCAGAGAAGAGTGAGGCAATAAGGCTAGAAACATTAGGAAAGTGTTAGAATAAAAATATTAGCTCCAAAAATCCTAAAAGAAATAAGAAGACAAGAATAGTTCTATTAAGAGATAAGTATCTCCAAAAATAGAAATTCGAATTTAGGTGATAAGAGGTCATATTTAGAGTACTTTTACATATTTAGAGTCCATGCATACTAAAAATGAGGAAAAGCAACGCGTTTCTAAAGATGGCATGTTTGCAGCTATATACAGACGTTTTTGCCTATTCTACCCGAGCCGCGGTGGCTTGTAGACTAGATGCCTTCTGGTTCTTTTGACCGATTATACGAGTATATTCTAAGTTCTTATCAGAGATTTATGGCCGAAACAGTTTGCTGCTTCTGTCAAGGTCTCTACACAAGAAAAACTGTAAGACGACAACAAGTAGCCTTAAGGTAATCCTAGAGCTTGAGATGTATATATATCCCTTCATTCTTATCTAATATCTTAGAAGAGAAGGTTAGATTGCTATGGTCTTTCGGAGGAAGAGACCAGAACTCCATAGCTTTTCTTTTAAATAAAGAATAGTATGCCGTAGCCTTGCAAGAGAAGGCTATTTTGCCATAGACCTTCGAAAGAGAGAAAAGTCACAGTACGAGTAAGAGGAGATAAATCTTGGGGATGATCGGATGATTTCAATCGTAAAAGAAGGTATTAGAAGACTCTATTCTCTTATGTCAAGTTCTAAAGCTCTTGTTAACGAGCAAAGGCAACGATAAACGATAAATTTCTGTAAGGTATATATATATTTTTTTGTTTTACAATTATATATCATTCTTAGGGGTTGAGGTATGGCCTCGGCTTGTCTATTAATTGTTAATAGTGATCTATTTGATTGATTTACTAGTTAAAGTTTGTATTCTTTTAAACAACAGCATATGCCTTAATAAAGAATGTCTTATCGTAATCTCAAGTTGAAATGCTAAAATCTTTGTGAAAAGGATTGTTTTCTTAAGAAGGTAACATAGATTCTAGTCCTATGGTTTAGTTGAGTAAATGGATTGTTATCTTGGTTAAATTAGGTACAGGTACAACTCTCCCTGCCTTGATGCTGCGCCGTTCTTGTGCTTGTATAGCCGGATGGCGGAGATGTTGGTAAGGCCCGGAGAGTTGGCCCATGGTATCCCTCATACCATTGGGAGAATAAGATTTGCGATTGAGGCGGGTGATTGTGATGCTGCCTAGTTTTTAGGACCCAAGCTAGTGCGATGAATCAGCCCACCCTAGTGCGGTGAATCAGCCACCCCTAGTGCGTAGACATCCCTCTGATGGGTGGAAGAATGGAGCGATGGAGCCTGAGAGGGCGACATGCTGTCGCCTTGAGTCCTCTCGCCACCAGCGGCCCGACGATGAGGTGTATGATTCCAGACAAACATGGGTCTAACTTGGGATGTGGGATTCCGAGAGGATACAATGAAAGAAGCAAGTTCACCCTTGCTCATCTAAAAGTCGTAAGAAAGGCCAAATTAGTTGGAAGCACTGTTGTCAATCTAACCACGGGGGAACCAGAATTAGTTATGGGGGGATGCCATGAAAGTACACATTCGAGAGAAGGTTTTGTCCTCCAGGATTTCGAGAGGATAAAATGAATGAATTTTTGGAGCTAACCCAAGAAAGGAAGACCCTAAAAGATTACCACCAAACTTTTGTTAAACTTCTCTAATTTGCTCTAGAGATGGATGAGGTAACTCTTCTCCATCGATTCATTTAAAAGCTTAATCTACCATTGAATAACCTCGTCAAGAATGCAAAACCATCCTCTATTTCAGAAGCCATAATTATAGCCAGAGGCTATGATAAAGTTTTTTTATATAGAAAGTGTCGAGAGAAGGACACGAGTCCTTCCATGTTAATCGTGAAGAGGTCCCCTAATCCAAGAGAGTAACATCAAGCCCACCCTTGGCTACAAGGAATCATGAGCTAGAGCAAAAGTAGGTCAAGAAATAGGGATAGCAGGGTTAAAGATAACCGAATTCAACAAGTATTTCTATGAGTAAATAGAAGGGGATTGGTGCAAGATTCATGTGAAGTAATGTGCATGATGAATAGAGGTATTCTACAAGATGATACTAAGATTATGAAATTGCTATCATAGGTTAGCTTGCATAAAGGATTGATTCCCTTACGCTTTTCCATGACAATTGTGAAGTACCATATTACATGGGGGTATAGAATAAGGAATTTGAAGGTTCATATCATATGAGAGGTATATGGATGCATGAAATTAGGATAATTAGGCCAATTAACTTTGGAATAATAAAGATATTTTGGAGGCACAACAAAACGAGCCAAACACATGAAATAAGGGACTCTTTAAGAACACTGTATGTGTCTCTTTTAATATAGATTTCAATAAGGAAAGAGAGTGCACTAAGAGAAGAGTGAGGCAATAAGGCTAGAAACATTAGGAAAGTGTTAGAATAAAAATATTAGCTCCAAAAATCCTAAAAGAAATAAGAAGACAAGAATAGTTCTATTAAGAGATAAGTATCTCCAAAAATAGAAATTCGAATTTAGGTGATAAGAGGTCATATTTAGAGTTCTTTACATATTTAGAGTCCATGCATACTAAAAATGAGGAAAAGCAACGCGTTTCTAAAGATGGCATGTTTGCAGCTATATACAGACGTTTTTGCCTATTCTACCCGTGCCGCGGTGGCTTGTAGACTAGATGCCTTCCGGTTCTTTTGACCGATTATACGAGTATATTCTGAGTTCTTATCAGAGATTTATTGCCGAAACAGTTTGCTGCTTCTGTCAAGGTCTCTACACAAGAAAAACTGTAAGACGACAACAAGTAGCCTCAAGGTAATCCTAGAGCTTGAGATGTATATATATCCCTTCATTCTTATCTAATATCTTAGAAGAGAAGGTTAGATTGCTATGGTCTTTCGGAGGAAGAGACCAGAACTCCATAGCTTTTCTTTTAAATAAAGAATAGTATGCCGTAGCCTTGCAAGAGAAGGCTATTTTGCCATAGACCTTCGAAAGAGAGAAAAGTCACAGTACGAGTAAGAGGAGATAAATCTTGGGGATGATCGGATGATTTCAATCGTAAGAGAAGGTATTAGAAGACTCTATTCTCTTATGTCAAGTTCTAAAGCTCTTGTTAACAAGCAAAGGCAACGATAAACGATAAATTTCTGTAAGGTATATATATATTTTTTTGTTTTACAATTATATATCATTCTTAGGGGTTGAGGTATGGCCTCGGCTTCTCTATTAATTTTTAATAGTGATCTATTTGATATTGATTTACTAGTTAAAGTTTGTATTCTTTTAAACAACAGCATATGCCTTAATAAAGAATGTCTTATCGTAATCTCAAGTTGAAATGCTAAAATCTTTGTGAAAAGGATTGTTTTCTTAAGAAGGTAACATAGATTCTAGTCCTATGGTTTAGTTGAGTAAATGAATTGTTATCTTGGTTAAATTAGGTACAGGTATAACTCTCCCTGCTTTGATGCTGCGCCGTTCTTGTGCTTGTATAGCCGGATGGCGGAGATGTTGGTAAGGCCCGGAGAGTTGGCCCATGGTATCCCTCATACCATTGGGAGAATAAGATTTGCCGATTGAGGCGGGTGATTGTGATGCTGCCTAGTTTTTAGGGCCCAAGCTAGTGCGGTGAATCAGCCACCCCTAGTGCATAGACATCCCTCTGAGGGGCGGAAGAATGGAGCGATGGAGCCTGAGAGGGCGACATGCTGTCGCCTTGAGTCCTCTCGCCACCAGCGGCCCGACGATGAGGTGTATGATTCCAGACAAACATGGGTCTAACTTGGGATGTGGGATTCCCAGAGGATACAATGAAAGAAGCAAGTTCACCCTTGCTCATCTAAAAATCGTAAGAAAGGCCAAATTAGTTGGAAGCACTGTTGTCAATCTAACCACGGGGGAACCAGAATTAGTTATGGGGGGATGCCATGAAAGTACACATTCGAGAGAAGGTTTTGTCCTCCAGGATTTCGAGAGGATAAAATGAATGAATTTTTGGAGCTAACCCAAGAAAGGAAGACCCTAAAAGAATACCACCAAACTTTTGTTAAACTTCTCCAATTTGCTCTAGATATGGATGAGGTAACTCTTCTCCATCGATTCATTTAAAATCTTAATCTACCATTGAATAACCTCGTCAAGAATGCAAAACCATCCTCTATTTCAGAAGCCATAATTATAGCCAGAGGCTATGATAAAGTTTTTTTATATAGAAAGTGTCGAGAGAAGGACACGAGTCCTTCCATGTTAATCGTGAAGAGGTCCCCTAATCCAAGAGAGGAACATCAAGCCCACCCTTGGCTACAAGGAATCATGAGCTAGAGCAAAATTAGGTCAAGAAATAGGGATAACAGGGTTAAAGATAACCGAATTCAACAAGTATTTCTGTGAGTAAATAGAAGAGGATTGGTGCAAGATTCATGTGAAGTAATGTGCATGATGAATAGAGGTATTCTACAAGATGATACTAAGATTATGAAATTGCTATCATAGGTTAGCTTGCATAAAGGATTGATTCCCTTACGTTTTTCCATGACAATTGTGAAGTACCATATTACATGGGGGTATAGAATAAGGAATTTGAAGGTTCATATCATATGAGAGGTATATGGATGCATGAAATTAGGATAATTAGGCCAATTAACTTTGGAATAATAAAGATATTTTGGAGGCACAACAAAACGAGCCAAACACATGAAATAAGGGACTCTTTAAGAACACTGTATGTGTCTCTTTTAATATAGATTTCAATAAGGAAAGAGAGTGCACTCAGAGAAGAGTGAGGCAATAAGGCTAGAAACATTAGGACAGTGTTAGAATAAAAATATTAGCTCCAAAAATCCTAAAAGAAATAAGAAGACAAGAATAGTTCTATTAAGAGATAAGTATCTCCAAAAATAGAAATTCAAATTTAGGTGATAAGAGGTCATATTTAGAGTACTTTTACATATTTAGAGTCCATGCATACTAAAAATGAGGAAAAGCAACGCGTTTCTAAAGATGGCATGTTTGCAGCTATATACAGACGTTTTTGCCTATTCTACCTGCGCCGCGGTGGCTTGTAGACTAGATGCCTTCTGGTTCTTTTGACCGATTATACGAGTATATTCTAAGTTCTTATCAGAGATTTATGGCCGAAACAGTTTGCTGCTTCTGTCAAGGTCTCTACACAAGAAAAACTGTAAGACGACAACAAGTAGTCTCAAGGTAATCCTAGAGCTTGAGATGTATATATATCCCTTCATTCTATTCTAATATCTTAGAAGAGAAGGTTAGATTTCTATGGTCTTTCGGAGGAAGAGACCAGAACTCCATAGCTTTTCTTTTAAATAAAGAATAGTATGCCGTAGCCTTGCAAGAGAAGGCTATTTTGCCATAGACCTTCGAAAGAGAGAAAAGTCACAGTACGAGTAAGAGGAGATAAATCTTGGGGATTATCGGATGATTTCAATCGTAAAAGAAGGTATTAGAAGACTCTATTCTCTTATGTCAAGTTCTAAAGCTCTTGTTAACGAGCAAAGGCAACGATAGACGATAAATTTCTGTAAGGTATATATATATTTTTTTGTTTTACAATTATATATCATTCTTAGGGGTTGAGGTATGGCCTCGGCTTCTCTATTAATTGTTAATAGTGATCTATTTGATTGATTTACTAGTTAAAGTTTGTATTCTTTTAAACAACAGCATATGCCTTAATAAAGAATGTCTTATCGTAATCTCAAGTTGAAATGCTAAAATCTTTGTGAAAAGGATTGTTTTCTTAAGAAGGTAACATAGATTCTAGTCCTATGGTTTAGTTGAGTAAATGGATTGTTATCTTGGTTAAATTAGGTACAGGTACAACTCTCCCTGCCTTGATGCTACGCCGTTCTTGTGCTTGTATAGCCGGATGGCGGAGATGTTGGTAAGGCCCGGAGAGTTGGCCCATGGTATCCCTCATACCATTGGGAGAATAAGATTTGCGATTGAGGCGGGTGATTGTGATGCTGCCTAGTTTTTAGGACCCAAGCTAGTGCGATGAATCAGCCCACCCTAGTGCGGTGAATCAGCCACCCCTAGTGCGTAGACATCCCTCTGATGGGCGGAAGAATGGACCGATGGAGCCTGAGAGGGCGACATGCTGTCGCCTTGAGTCCTCTCGCCACCAGCGGCCCGACGATGAGGTGTATGATTCCAGACAAACATGGGTCTAACTTGGGATGTGGGATTCCGAGAGGATACAATAAAAGAAGCAAGTTCACCTTTGCTCATCTAAAAATCATAAGAAAGGCCAAATTAGTTAGAAGCACTGTTGTCCATCTAACCACGGGGGAACCAGAATTAGTTTTGGGGGGATGCCATGAAAGTACACATTCGAGAGAAGGTTTTGTCCTCCAAGATTTGGAGAGGATAAAATGAATGAATTTTTGGAGCTAACCCAAGAAAGGAAGACCCTAAAAGAATACCACCAAACTTTTGTTAAACTTCTCCAATTTGCTCTAGAGATGGATGAGGTAACTCTTCTCCATCGATCCATTTAAAAGCTTAATCTACCATTGAATAACCTTGTCAAGAATGCAAAACCATCCTCTATTTCAGAAGCCATAATTATAGCCAGAGGCTATGATAAAGTTTTTTTATATAGAAAGTGTCGAGAGAAGGACACGAGTCCTTCCATGTTAATCGTGAAGAGGTCCCCTAATCCAAGAGAGGAACATCAAGCCCACCCTTGGCTACAAGGAATCATAAGCTAGAGCAAAATTAGGTCAAGAAATAGGGATAGCAGGGTTAAAGATAACCAAATTCAACAAGTATTTCTATGAGTAAATAGAAGAGGATTGGTGCAAGATTCATGTGAAGTAATGTGCATGATGAATAGAGGTATTCTATACTAAGATTATGAAATTGCTATCATAGGTTAGCTTGCATGAAGGATTGATTCTCTAACGTTTTTCCATGACAATTGTGAAGTACCATATTACATGGGGGTATAGAATAAGGAATTTGAAGGTTCATATCATATGAGAGGTATATGGATGCATGAAATTAGGATAATTAGGCCAATTAACTTTGGAATAATAAAGATATTTTGGAGGCACAACAAAACGAGCCAAACACATGAAATAAGGGACTCTTTAAGAACACTGTATGTGTCTCTTTTAATATAGATTTCAATAAGGAAAGAGAGTGCACTCAGAGAAGAGTGAGGCAATAAGGCTAGAAACATTAGGAAAGTGTTAGAATAAAAATATTAGCTCCAAAAATCCTAAAAGAAATAAGAAGACAAGAATAGTTCTATTAAGAGATAAGTATCTCCAAAAATAGAAATTCGAATTTAGGTGATAAGAGGTCATATTTAGAGTACTTTTACATATTTAGAGTCCATGCATACTAAAAATGAGGAAAAGCAACGCGTTTCTAAAGATGGCATGTTTGCAGCTATATACAGACGTTTTTGCCTATTCTACCCGCGCCGCGGTGGCTTGTAGACTAGATGCCTTCTGGTTCTTTTGACCGATTATACGAGTATATTCTAAGTTCTTATCAGAGATTTATGGCCGAAACAGTTTGCTGCTTCTGTCAAGGTCTCTACACAAGAAAATCTGTAAGACGACAACAAGTAGCCTTAAGGTAATCCTAGAGCTTGAGATGTATATATATCCCTTCATTCTATTCTAATATCTTAGAAGAGAAGGTTAGATTGCTATGGTCTTTCGGAGGAAGAAACCAGAACTCCATAGCTTTTCTTTTAAATAAAGAATAGTATGCCGTAGCCTTGCAAGAGAAGGCTATTTTGCCATAGACCTTCGAAAGAGAGAAAAGTCACAGTACGAGTAAGAGGAGATAAATCTTGGGGATGATCGGATGATTTCAATCGTAAAAGAAGGTATTAGAAGACTCTATTCTCTTATGTCAAGTTCTAAAGCTCTTGTTAACGAGCAAAGGCAATGATAAACGATAAATTTCTGTAAGGTATATATATATTTTTTTGTTTTACAATTATATATCATTCTTAGGGGTTGAGGTATGGCCTCGGCTTCTCTATTAATTGTTAATAGTGATCTATTTGATTGATTTACTAGTTAAAGTTTGTATTCTTTTAAACAACAGCATATGCCTTAATAAAGAATGTCTTATCGTAATCTCAAGTTGAAATGCTAAAATCTTTGTGAAAAGGATTGTTTTCTTAAGAAGGTAACATAGATTCTAGTCCTATGGTTTAGTTGAGTAAATGGATTGTTATCTTGGTTAAATTAGGTACAGGTACAACTCTCCCTGCCTTGATGCTGCGCCGTTCTTGTGCTTGTATAGCCGGATGGCGGAGATGTTGGTAAGGCCCGGAGATTTGGCCCATGGTATCCCTCATACCATTGGGAGAATAAGATTTGCGATTGAGGCGGGTGATTGTGATGCTGCCTAGTTTTTAGGACCCAAGCTAGTGCGATGAATGAGCCCACCCTAGTGCGGTGAATCAGCCACCCCTAGTGCGTAGACATCCCTCTGATGGGCGGAAGAATGGAGCGATGGAGCCTGAGAGGGCGACATGCTGTCGCCTTGAGTCCTCTCGCCACCAGCGGCCCGACGATGAGGTGTATGATTCCAGACAAACATGGGTCTAACTTGGGATGTGGGATTCCCAGAGGATACAATGAAAGAAGCAAGTTCACCCTTGCTCATCTAAAAGTCGTAAGAAAGGCCAAATTAGTTGGAAGCACTGTTGTCAATCTAACCACGGGGGAACCAGAATTAGTTATGGGGGGATGCCATGAAAGTACACATTCGAGAGAAGGTTTTGTCCTCCAGGATTTCGAGAGGATAAAATGAATGAATTTTTGGAGCTAACCCAAGAAAGGAAGACCCTAAAAGATTATCACCAAACTTTTGTTAAACTTCTCGAATTTGCTCTAGAGATGGATGAGGTAACTCTTCTCCATCGATTCATTTAAAAGCTTAATCTACCATTGAATAACCTCGTCAAGAATGCAAAACCATCCTCTATTTAAAAAGCCTTAATTATAGCCAGAGGCTATGATAAAGTTTTTTTATATAGAAACTGTCGAGAGAAGGACACGAGTCCTTCCATGTTAATCGTGAAGAGGTCCCCTAATCCAAGAGAGGAACATCAAGCCCACCCTTGGCTACAAGGAATCATGAGCTAGAGCAAAAGTAGGTCAAGAAATAGGGATAGCAGGGTTAAAGATAACCGAATTCAACAAGTATTTCTATGAGTAAATAGAAGGGGATTGGTGCAAGATTCATGTGAAGTAATGTGCATGATGAATAGAGGTATTCTACAAGATGATACTAAGATTATGAAATTGCTATCATAGGTTAGCTTGCATAAAGGATTGATTCCCTTACGGTTTTCCATGACAATTGTGAAGTACCATATTACATGGGGGTATAGAATAAGGAATTTGAAGGTTCATATCATATGAGAGGTATATGGATGCATGAAATTAGGATAATTAGGCCAATTAACTTTGGAATAATAAAGATATTTTGGAGGCACAACAAAACGAGCCAAACACATGAAATAAGGGACTCTTTAAGAACACTGTATGTGTCTCTTTTAATATAGATTTCAATAAGGAAAGAGAGTGCACTAAGAGAAGAGTGAGGCAATAAGGCTAGAAATATTAGGAAAGTGTTAGAATAAAAATATTAGCTCCAAAAATCCTAAAAGAAATAAGAAGACAAGAATAGTTCTATTAAGAGATAAGTATCTCCAAAAATAGAAATTCGAATTTAGGTGATAAGAGGTCATATTTAGAGTTCTTTACATATTTAGAGTCCATGCATACTAAAAATGAGTAAAAGCAACGCGTTTCTAAAGATGGCATGTTTGCAGCTATATACAGACGTTTTTGCCTATTCTACCTGCGCCGCGGTGGCTTGTAGACTAGATGCCTTCCGGTTCTTTTGACCGATTATACGAGTATATTCTGAGTTCTTATCAGAGATTTATGGCCGAAACAGTTTGCTACTTCTGTCAAGGTCTCTACACAAGAAAAGCTGTAAGACGACAACAAGTAGCCTCAAGGTAATCCTAGAGCTTGAGATGTATATATATCCCTTCATTCTTATCTAATATCTTAGAAGAGAAGGTTAGATTGCTATGGTCTTTCGGAGGAAGAGAACAGAACTCCATAGCTTTTCTTTTAAATAAAGAATAGTATGCCGTAGCCTTGCAAGAGAAGGCTATTTTGCCATAGACCTTCGAAAGAGAGAAAAGTCACAGTACGAGTAAGAGGAGATAAATCTTGGGGATGATTGGATGATTTTAATCGTAAGAGAAGGTATAAGAAGACTCTATTCTCTTATGTCAAGTTCTAAAGCTCTTGTTAACAAGCAAAGGCAACGATAAACGATAAATTTCTGTAAGGTATATATATATTTTTTTGTTTTACAATTATATATCATTCTTAGGGGTTGAGGTATGGCCTCGGCTTCTCTATTAATTGTTAATAGTGATCTATTTGATATTGATTTACTAGTTAAAGTTTGTATTCTCTTAAACAACAGCATATGCCTTAATAAAGAATGTCTTATCGTAATCTCAAGTTGAAATGCTAAAATCTTTGTGAAAAGGATTGTTTTCTTAAGAAGGTAACATAGATTCTAGTCCTATGGTTTAGTTGAGTAAATGGATTGTTATCTTGGTTAAATTAGGTACAGGTACAACTCTCCCTGCTTTGATGCTGCGCCGTTCTTGTGCTTGTATAGCCGGATGGCGGAGATGTTGGTAAGGCCCGGAGAGTTGGCCCATGGTATCCCTCATACCATTGGGAGAATAAGATTTTCTGATTGAGGCGGGTGATTGTGATGCTGCCTAGTTTTTAGGACCCAAGCTAGTGCGGTGAATCAGCCCACCCTAGTACGGTGAATCAGCCACCCCTAGTGCGTAGACATCCCTCTGATGGGCGGAAGAATGGAGCGATGGAGCCTGAGAGGGCGACATGCTGTCGCCTTGAGTCCTCTCGCCACCAGCGGCCCGACGATGAGGTGTATGATTCCAGACAAACATGGGTCTAACTTGGGATGTGGGATTCCCAGAGGATACAATGAAAGAAGCAAGTTCACCCTTGCTCATCTAAAAGTCGTAAGAAAGGCCAAATTAGTTGGAAGCACTGTTGTCAATCTAACCACGGGGGAACCAGAATTAGTTATGGGGGGATGCCACGAAAGTACACATTCGAGAGAAGGTTTTGTCCTCCAGGATTTCGAGAGGATAAAATGAATGAATTTTTGGAGCTAACCCAAGAAAGGAAGACCCTAAGAGATTACCACCAAACTTTTGTTAAACTTCTCTAATTTGCTCTAGAGATGGATGAGGTAACTCTTCTCCATCGATTCATTTAAAAGCTTAATCTACCATTGAATAACCTCGTCAAGAATGCAAAACCATCCTCTATTTAAAAAGCCTTAATTATAGCCAGAGGCTATGATAAAGTTTTTTTATATAGAAACTGTCGAGAGAAGGACACGAGTCCTTCCATGTTAATCGTGAAGAGGTCCCCTAATCCAAGAGAGGAACATCAAGCCCACCCTTGGCTACAAGGAATCATGAGCTAGAGCAAAAGTAGGTCAAGAAATAGGGATAGCAGGGTTAAAGATAACCGAATTCAACAAGTATTTCTATGAGTAAATAGAAGGGGATTGGTGCAAGATTCATGTGAAGTAATGTGCATGATGAATAGAGGTATTCTACAAGATGATACTAAGATTATGAAATTGCTATCATAGGTTAGCTTGCATAAAGGATTGATTCCCTTACGGTTTTCCATGACAATTGTGAAGTACCATATTACATGGGGGTATAGAATAAGGAATTTGAAGGTTCATATCATATGAGAGGTATATGGATGCATGAAATTAGGATAATTAGGCCAATTAACTTTGGAATAATAAAGATATTTTGGAGGCACAACAAAACGAGCCAAACACATGAAATAAGGGACTCTTTAAGAACACTGTATGTGTCTCTTTTAATATAGATTTCAATAAGGAAAGAGAGTGCACTAAGAGAAGAGTGAGGCAATAAGGCTAGAAATATTAGGAAAGTGTTAGAATAAAAATATTAGCTCCAAAAATCCTAAAAGAAATAAGAAGACAAGAATAGTTCTATTAAGAGATAAGTATCTCCAAAAATAGAAATTCGAATTTAGGTGATAAGAGGTCATATTTAGAGTTCTTTACATATTTAGAGTCCATGCATACTAAAAATGAGTAAAAGCAACGCGTTTCTAAAGATGGCATGTTTGCAGCTATATACAGACGTTTTTGCCTATTCTACCTGCGCCGCGGTGGCTTGTAGACTAGATGCCTTCCGGTTCTTTTGACCGATTATACGAGTATATTCTGAGTTCTTATCAGAGATTTATGGCCGAAACAGTTTGCTACTTCTGTCAAGGTCTCTACACAAGAAAAGCTGTAAGACGACAACAAGTAGCCTCAAGGTAATCCTAGAGCTTGAGATGTATATATATCCCTTCATTCTTATCTAATATCTTAGAAGAGAAGGTTAGATTGCTATGGTCTTTCGGAGGAAGAGAACAGAACTCCATAGCTTTTCTTTTAAATAAAGAATAGTATGCCGTAGCCTTGCAAGAGAAGGCTATTTTGCCATAGACCTTCGAAAGAGAGAAAAGTCACAGTACGAGTAAGAGGAGATAAATCTTGGGGATGATTGGATGATTTTAATCGTAAGAGAAGGTATAAGAAGACTCTATTCTCTTATGTCAAGTTCTAAAGCTCTTGTTAACAAGCAAAGGCAACGATAAACGATAAATTTCTGTAAGGTATATATATATTTTTTTGTTTTACAATTATATATCATTCTTAGGGGTTGAGGTATGGCCTCGGCTTCTCTATTAATTGTTAATAGTGATCTATTTGATATTGATTTACTAGTTAAAGTTTGTATTCTCTTAAACAACAGCATATGCCTTAATAAAGAATGTCTTATCGTAATCTCAAGTTGAAATGCTAAAATCTTTGTGAAAAGGATTGTTTTCTTAAGAAGGTAACATAGATTCTAGTCCTATGGTTTAGTTGAGTAAATGGATTGTTATCTTGGTTAAATTAGGTACAGGTACAACTCTCCCTGCTTTGATGCTGCGCCGTTCTTGTGCTTGTATAGCCGGATGGCGGAGATGTTGGTAAGGCCCGGAGAGTTGGCCCATGGTATCCCTCATACCATTGGGAGAATAAGATTTTCTGATTGAGGCGGGTGATTGTGATGCTGCCTAGTTTTTAGGACCCAAGCTAGTGCGGTGAATCAGCCCACCCTAGTACGGTGAATCAGCCACCCCTAGTGCGTAGACATCCCTCTGATGGGCGGAAGAATGGAGCGATGGAGCCTGAGAGGGCGACATGCTGTCGCCTTGAGTCCTCTCGCCACCAGCGGCCCGACGATGAGGTGTATGATTCCAGACAAACATGGGTCTAACTTGGGATGTGGGATTCCCAGAGGATACAATGAAAGAAGCAAGTTCACCCTTGCTCATCTAAAAGTCGTAAGAAAGGCCAAATTAGTTGGAAGCACTGTTGTCAATCTAACCACGGGGGAACCAGAATTAGTTATGGGGGGATGCCACGAAAGTACACATTCGAGAGAAGGTTTTGTCCTCCAGGATTTCGAGAGGATAAAATGAATGAATTTTTGGAGCTAACCCAAGAAAGGAAGACCCTAAGAGATTACCACCAAACTTTTGTTAAACTTCTCTAATTTGCTCTAGAGATGGATGAGGTAACTCTTCTCCATCGATTCATTTAAAAGCTTAATCTACCATTGAATAACCTCGTCAAGAATGCAAAACCATCCTCTATTTCAGAAGCCATAATTATAGCCAGAGGCTATGATAAAGTTTTTTTATATAGAAACTGTCGAGAGAAGGACACGAGTCCTTCCATGTTAATTGTGAAGAGGTCCCCTAATCCAAGAGAGGAACATCAAGCCCACCCTTGGCTACAAGGAATCATGAGCTAGAGCAAAAGTAGGTCAAGAAATAGGGATAGCAGGGTTAAAGATAACCGAATTCAACAAGTATTTCTATGAGTAAATAGAAGGGGATTGGTGCAAGATTCATGTGAAGTAATGTGCATGATGAATAGAGGTATTCTACAAGATGATACTAAGATTATGAAATTGCTATCATAGGTTAGCTTGCATAAAGGATTGATTCCCTTACGCTTTTCCATGACAATTGTGAAGTACCATATTACATGGGGGTATAGAATAAGGAATTTGAAGGTTCATATCATATGAGAGGTATATGGATGCATGAAATTAGGATAATTAGGCCAATTAACTTTGGAATAATAAAGATATTTTGGAGGCACAACAAAACGAGCCAAACACATGAAATAAGGGACTCTTTAAGAACACTGTATGTGTCTCTTTTAATATAGATTTCAATAAGGAAAGAGAGTGCACTAAGAGAAGAGTGAGGCAATAAGGCTAGAAATATTAGGAAAGTGTTAGAATAAAAATATTAGCTCCAAAAATCCTAAAAGAAATAAGAAGACAAGAATAGTTCTATTAAGAGATAAGTATCTCCAAAAATAGAAATTCAAATTTAGGTGATAAGAGGTCATATTTAGAGTTCTTTACATATTTAGAGTCCATGCATACTAAAAATGAGGAAAAGCAACGCGTTTCTAAAGATGGCATGTTTGCAGCTATATACAGACGTTTTTGCCTATTCTACCTGCGCCGCGGTGGCTTGTAGACTAGATTCCTTCCGGTTCTTTTGACCGATTATACGAGTATATTCTGAGTTCTTATCAGAGATTTATGGCCGAAACAGTTTGCTACTTCTGTCAAGGTCTCTACACAAGAAAAACTGTAAGACGACAACAAGTAGCCTCAAGGTAATCCTAGAGCTTGAGATGTATATATATCCCTTCATTCTTATCTAATATCTTAGAAGAGAAGGTTAGATTGCTATGGTCTTTCGGAGGAAGAGAACAGAACTCCATAGCTTTTCTTTTAAATAAAGAATAGTATGCCGTAGCCTTGCAAGAGAAGGCTATTTTGCCATAGACCTTTGAAAGAGAGAAAAGTCACAGTACGAGTAAGAGGAGATAAATCTTGGGGATGATCGGATGATTTTAATCGTAAGAGAAGGTATAAGAAGACTCTATTCTCTTATGTCAAGTTCTAAAGCTCTTGTTAACAAGCAAAGGCAACGATAAACGATAAATTTCTGTAAGGTATATATATATTTTTTTGTTTTACAATTATATATCATTCTTAGGGGTTGAGGTATGGCCTCGGCTTCTCTATTAATTGTTAATAGTGATCTATTTGATATTGATTTACTAGTTAAAGTTTGTATTCTCTTAAACAACAGCATATGCCTTAATAAAGAATGTCTTATCGTAATCTCAAGTTGAAATGCTAAAATCTTTGTGAAAAGGATTGTTTTCTTAAGAAGGTAACATAGATTCTAGTCCTATGGTTTAGTTGAGTAAATGGATTGTTATCTTGGTTAAATTAGGTACAGGTACAACTCTCCCTGCTTTGATGCTGCGCCGTTCTTGTGCTTGTATAGCCGGATGGCGGAGATGTTGGTAAGGCCCGGAGAGTTGGCCCATGGTATCCCTCATACCATTGGGAGAATAAGATTTTCCGATTGAGGCGGGTGATTGTGATGCTGCCTAGTTTTTAGGACCCAAGCTAGTGCGGTGAATCAGCCCACCCTAGTGCGGTGAATCAGCCACCCCTAGTGCGTAGACATCCCTCTGATGGGCGGAAGAATGGAGCGATGGAGCCTGAGAGGGCGACATGCTGTCGCCTTGAGTCCTCTCGCCACCAGCGGCCCGACGATGAGGTGTATGATTCCAGACAAACATGGGTCTAACTTGGGATGTGGGATTCCCAGAGGATACAATGAAAGAAGCAAGTTCACCCTTGCTCATCTAAAAATCGTAAGAAAGGCCAAATTAGTTGGAAGCACTGTTGTCAATCTAACCACGGGGGAACCAGAATTAGTTATGGGGGGATGCCATGAAAGTACACATTCGAGAGAAGGTTTTGTCCTCCAGGATTTTGAGAGGATAAAATGAATGAATTTTTGGAGCTAACCCAAGAAAGGAAGACCCTAAAAGATTACCACCAAACTTTTGTTAAACTTCTCCAATTTGCTCTAGAGATGGATGAGGTAACTCTTCTCCATCGATTCATTTAAAAGCTTAATCTACCATTGAATAACCTCGTCAAGAATGCAAAACCATCCTCTATTTCAGAAGCCATAATTATAGCCAGAGGCTATGATAAAGTTTTTTTATATAGAAAGTGTCGACAGAAGGACACGAGTCCTTCCATGTTAATCGTGAAGAGGTCCCCTAATCCAAGAGAGGAACATCAAGCCCACCCTTGGCTACAAGGAATCATGAGCTAGAGCAAAAGTAGGTCAAGAAATAGGGATAGCAGGGTTAAAGATAACCGAATTCAACAAGTATTTCTATGAGTAAATAGAAGAGGATTGGTGCAAGATTCATGTGAAGTAATGTGCATGATGAATAGAGGTATTCTACAAGATGATACTAAGATTGTGAAATTGCTATCATAGGTTAGCTTGCATAAAGGATTGATTTCCTAACGTTTTTCCATGACAATTGTGAAGTACCATATTACAATGGGGTATAGAATAAGGAATTTGAAGGTTCATATCATATGAGAGGTAAATGGATGCATGAAATTAGTATATGTAGGCCAATTAACTTTGGAATAATAAAGATATTTTGGAGGCACAACAAAACGAGCCAAACACATGAAATAAGGGACTCTTTAAGAACACTGTATGTGTCTCTTTTAATATAGATTTCAATAAGGAAAGAGAGTGCACTCAGAGAAGAGTGAGGCAATAAGGCTAGAAACATTAGGAAAGTGTTAGAATAAAAATATTAGCTCCAAAAATCCTAAAAGAAATAAGAAGACAAGAATAGTTCTATTAAGAGATAAGTATCTCCAAAAATAGAAATTCGAATTTAGGTGATAAGAGGTCATATTTAGAGTACTTTTACATATTTAGAGTCCATGCATACTAAAAATGAGGAAAAGCAACGCGTTTCTAAAGATGGCATGTTTGCAGCTATATACAAACGTTTTTGCCTATTCTACCCGCGCCGCGGTGGCTTGTAGACTAGATGCCTTCCGGTTCTTTTGACCGATTATACGAGTATATTCTGAGTTCTTATCAGAGATTTATGGCCGAAACAGTTTGCTGCTTCTGTCAAGGTCTCTACACAAGAAAAACTGTAAGACGACAACAAGTAGCCTCAAGGTAATCCTAGAGCTTGAGATGTATATATATCCCTTCATTCTTATCTAATATCTTAGAAGAGAAGGTTAGATTGCTATGGTCTTTCGGAGGAAGAGACCAGAACTCCATAGCTTTTCTTTTAAATAAAGAATAGTATGCCGTAGCCTTGCAAGAGAAGGCTATTTTGCCATAGACCTTCGAAAGAGAGAAAAGTCACAGTACGAGTAAGAGGAGATAAATCTTGGGGATGATCGGATGATTTCAATCGTAAGAGAAGGTATTAGAAGACTCTATTCTCTTATGTCAAGTTCTAAAGCTCTTGTTAACGAGCAAAGGCAACGATAAACGATAAATTTCTGTAAGGTATATATGTATTTTTTTGTTTTATAATTATATATCATTCTTAGGGGTTGAGGTATGGCCTCGGCTTCTCTAATAATTGTTAATAGTGATCTATTTGATTGATTTACTAGTTAAAGTTTGTATTCTTTTAAACAACAGCATATGCCTTAATAAAGAATGTCTTATCGTAATCTCAAGTTGAAATGCTAAAATCTTTGTGAAAAGGATTGTTTTCTTAAGAAGGTAACATAGATTCTAGTCCTATGGTTTAGTTGAGTAAATGGATTGTTATCTTGGTTAAATTAGGTACAGGTACAACTCTCCCTACTTTGATGCTGCGCCGTTCTTGTGCTTGTATAGCCGGACGGCGGAGATGTTGGTAAGGCCCGGAGAGTTGACCCATGGTATCCCTCATACCATTGGGAGAATAAGATTTGCCGATTGAGGCGGGTGATTGTGATGCTGCCTAGTTTTGAGGGCCCAAGCTAGTGCGGTGAATCAGCCCACCCTAGTGCGATGAATCAGCCACCCCTAGTGCATAGACATCCCTCTGAGGGGCGGAAGAATGGAGCGATGGAGCCTGAGAGGGCGACATGCTGCCGCCTTGAGTCCTCTCGCCACCAGCGGCCCGACGATGAGGTGTATGATTCCAAACAAACATGGGTCTAACTTGGGATATGGGATTCCCAGAGGATACAATGAAAGAAGCAAGTTCACCCTTGCTCATCTAAAAATTGTAAGAAAGGCCAAATTAGTTGGTTGCACTGTTGTCAATCTAACCACGGGGGAGCCAGAATTAGTTATGGGGGGATGCCATGAAAGTACACATTCGAGAGAAGGTTTTGTCCTCCAGGATTTCGAGAGGATAAAATGAATGAATTTTTGGAGCTAACCCAAGAAAGGAAGACCCTAAAAGAATACCACCAAACTTTTGTTAAACTTCTCCAATTTGCTCTAGAGATGGATGAGGTAACTCTTCTCCATCGATTCATTTAAAAGCTTAATCTACCATTGAATAACCTCGTCAAGAATGCAAAACCATCCTCTATTTCAGAAGCCATAATTATAGCCAGAGGCTATGATAAAGTTTTTTTATATAGAAAGTGTCAAGAGAAGGACACGAGTCCTTCCATGTTAATCGTGAAGAGGTCCCCTTATCCAAGAGAGGAACATCAAGCCTACCCTTGGCTACAAGGAATCATGAGCAAGAGCAAAATTAGGTCAAGAAATAGGGATAGAAAAGTTAAAGATAACCGAATTCAACAAGTATTTCTGTGAGTAAATAGAAGAGGATTGGTGCAAGATTCATGTGAAGTAATGTGCATGATGAATAGAGGTATTCTATACTAAGATTGTGAAATTGCTATCATAGGTTAGCTTGCATAAAGGATTGATTCCCTAAAGTTTTTCCATGACAATTGTGAAGTACCATATTACATGGGGGTATAGAATAAGGAATTTGAAGGTTCATATCATATGAGAGGTAAATGGATGCATGAAATTAGTATATGTAGGCCAATTAACTTTGGAATAATAAAGATATTTTGGAGGCACAACAAAACGAGCCAAACACATGAAATAAGGGACTCTTTAAGAACACTGTATGTGTCTCTTTTAATATAGATTTCAATAAGGAAAGAGAGTGCACTCAGAGAAGAGTGAGGCAATAAGGCTAGAAACATTAGGAAAGTGTTAGAATAAAAATATTAGCTCCAAAAATCCTAAAAGAAATAAGAAGACAAGAATAGTTCTATTAAGAGATAAGTATCTCCAAAAATAGAAATTCGAATTTAGGTGATAAGAGGTCGTATTTAGAGTACTTTTACATATTTAGAGTCCATGCATGATAAGAATGACGAAAAGCAACGCGTTTCTAAAGATGGCATGTTTGCAGCTATATACAGACGTTTTTGCCTATTCTACCTGCGCCGCGGTGGCTTGTAGACTAGATGCCTTCCGGTTCTTTTGACCGATTATACGAGTATATTCTGGGTTCTTATGAGAGATTTATGGCCGAAACAGTTTGCTGCTTTTGTCAAGGTCTCTACATAAGAAAAACTGTAAGACGACAACAAGTAGCCTCAAGGTAATCCTAGATCTTGAGATGTATATATATCCCTTCATTCTTATCTAATATCTTAGAAGAGAAGGTTAGATTGCTATGGTCTTTCGGAGGAAGAGACCAGAACTCCATAGCTTTTCTTTTAAATAAAGAATAGTATGTCGTAGCCTTGTAAGAGAAGGCTATTTTGCCATAGACCTTCGAAAGAGAGAAAAGTCATAGTACGAGTAAGAGGAGATAAATCTTAGGGATGATCGAATGATTTCAATCGTAAGAGAAGGTATTAGAAGACTCTATTCTCTTATGTCAAGTTTAAGAAGCTCTTGTTAACGAGCAAAGGCAATGATAAACGATAAATTTCTGTAAGGTATATATATATATTTTTTTGTTTTACAATTATATATCATTCTTAGGGGTTGAGGTATGGCCTCGGCTTCTCTATTAATTGTTAATAGTGATCTATTTGATTGATTTACTAGTTAAAATTTGTATTCTTTTAAACAACAGCATATGCCTTAATAAAGAATGTCTTATCGTAATCTCAAGTTGAAATGCTAAAATCTTTGTGAAAAGGATTGTTTTCTTAAGAAGGTAACATAGATTCTAGTCCTATGGTTTAGTTGAGTAAAAGGATTGTTATCTTGGTTAAATTAGGTACAGGTACAACTCTCCCTGCTTTGATGCTGCGCCGTTCTTGTGCTTGTATAGCCGGATAACGGAGATGTTGGTAAGGCCCGGAGAGTTTGCCCATGGTATCCCTCATACCATTGGGAGAATAAGATTTGCCGATTGAGGCGGGTGATTGTGATGCTGCCTAGTTTCTAGGACCCAAGCTAGTGCGGTGATTCAGCCCACCCTAGTGCGGTGAATCAGCCACCCCTAGTGCGTAGACATCCCTCTGAGGGGCGGAAGAATGGAGCGATGGAGCCTAAGAGGGGACATGCTGCCACCTTGAGTCCTCTCGCCACCAGCGGCCCGACGATGAGGTGTATGATTCCAGACAAACATGGGTCTAACTTGGGATGTGGGATTCCCAGAGGATACAATGAAAGAAGCAAGTTCACCCTTGCTCATCTAAAAATCAAAAGAAAGGCCATATTAGTTGGAAGCACTGTT
The DNA here is from genome assembly GCF_041138505.1 of Cibotium barometz. Lineage (NCBI taxonomy): Eukaryota > Viridiplantae > Streptophyta > Polypodiopsida > Cyatheales > Cibotiaceae > Cibotium > Cibotium barometz. The sequence goes on along the minus strand of NC_141091.1, from coordinate 6,717,213 downwards.
GTCAATCTAACCACGGGGGAACCACAATTAGTTATGGGGGGATGCCATGAAAGTACACATTCGAGAGAAGGTTTTGTCCTCCAGGATTTCGAGAGGATAAAATGAATGAATTTTTGGAGCTAACCCAAGAAACGAAGACCCTAAAAGAATACCACCAAACTTTTGTTAAACTTCTCCAATTTGCTCTAGAGATGGATGAGGTAACTCTTCTCCATCGATTCATTTAAAAGCTTAATCTACCATTGAATAACCTCGTCAAGAATGCAAAACCATCCTCTATTTCAGAAGCCATAATTATAGCCAGAGGCTATGATAAAGTTTTTTTATATAGAAAGTGTCGAGAGAAGGACATGAGTCCTTCCATGTTAATCGTGAAGAGGTCCCCTAATCCAAGAGAGGAACATCAAGCTCACCCTTGGCTACAAGGAATCATGAGCTAGAGCTAAATTAGGTCAAGAAATAGGGATAGCAGGGTTAAAGATAACCGAATTCAACAAGTATTTCTGTGAGTAAATAGAAGACGATTGGTGCAAGATTCATGTGAAGTAATGTGCATGATGAATAGAGGTATTCTACAAGATGATATTAAGATTATGAAATTGCTATCATAGGTTAGCTTGCATAAAGGATTGATTCCCTTACGTTTTTCCATGACAATTGTGAAGTACCATATTACATGGGGGTATAGAATAAGGAATTTGAAGGTTCATATCATATGAGAGGTATATGGATGCATGAAATTAGGATAATTAGGCCAATTAACTTTGGAATAATAAAGATATTTTGGAGGCACAACAAAACGAGCCAAACACATGAAATAAGGGACTCTTTAAGAACACTGTATGTGTCTCTTTTAATATAGATTTCAATAAGGAAAGAGTGTGAGATCCCCCTGTTCCCACCGAGCAAAAGATTCGGGGTACTAGCAGCGGAAGTAGCACTTCTCGCGCGGGACAGGGGTCCCACATTCGGGGCCTCGCCCACGGATATCCGGATAAGAGACTAATCCGTCGGCTGTTCCAAAACCGAACCCGAAAAAACTTCCTTTACCGGAAAGCACGGGCGATTCCACCAGAATAACTTTTTACTCTAACGTAGTCAAGATCATTTCTGATCGAGCTGATCCAATTGCATCTATAAGATACTTGGTCAAATCAAGGAAGAAACTTGCACTTGGATCATTGGGATCAACGCTTTTTTCCCCATTCAAGAGGCACAGCCGTTGATTCCTATCCATAGAACAATTTCTGTCCGGGATTTACTTTATCTATCGTAATAACAGAATTTTTGAGTCTCGATTTACGGATCCATCAGTCCAGCCTAACCCCATCCGATCCCACGGGTTAGCCAACCGCCCAACCACTGTAGTGATGGGATCCAATTTGGAATTTGGTTAGGTTTTGTCCCGGGTACCAAGAAAAAGAGTTCCGAGGCCCCCTAGCCGGAAGTTCATGCAAACATAAAACTAGCCACACCACTTACACACCCAATATGAAATTGCCTTTTTCTTAGCATCAGCTAACTTTAAAACAATCCTTTAATGAAACCATAGTACCACTGATCACAATCTTCCAATTTATCCAGTTGATTCATAATTTTCCATCAATCCTTCATCAGAGTATCTATGGCATCATTGGCAACTAGAACGCTCACCACCTATCCACACAGGGGCCTTTTCAATAGTTCCTAGCCCATAATACTTGGCAATATAATCACTTATAAAAATCAAGATGGACTCTCGTTGAAGATCAGCAAGATCAACCAACAGATCCATATAAAGAGCCATGGACTCATCCATTGAAGACCAGCAAGGTCAATCAACCAGATCCATGCCCGGTTTCACAAAACAACTCTTACTCCTTGTTCCAATATCTTCCATGATGCACGTGTGGGTATCTTCGGCGACCCAGAGCCCGAGCACCGTATGGTCAGCACCCTCTAGGATCCTTCGCAGGTGACCTAGCGCTTCACTCATAGGCCGCTTCCTTGGTCCCTCATCCACCGTACCGGAAGCTCACCATTTAAATCGAACCGAGGCTGGTCAAGACCTCGCTCGACCTTGCTACGCGAGACGTCCTCCATTGACTCTCCGTCACAGCAGTTGCAACTTTAACAGTTAGGTCTTCATGACCTTAATCCATAAGATGGTCAAAATGCTTCCCCAGCATTCTTGACATAAAACAGTCATTTACAAACAGTCACAAAATACAGTTTCTAAATCGAACTCTCGTCTTTCCACATTATCCCTCCTTAGTCCACATTACTTATTCCACATTCCATTCAATGTGTACTCATTCTCATCCATTTCCTCATATCGACGACACATTAATTCACATACACATTCACATTCACATCCATACATCCACATTTACATGCATACATCCATTTTCACATCCTCATTTATACATCCACATCCCATATCCACATTCATACATACACATCCATATCCACATCCATACATCCACATCCATATCCACATTCACATCCATACATCCACATTCACATCCATACATCCATATCTACATGTATACCTCCATTTTCACATCCTCATTTATACATCCATATCCCATATCTACATTCATACATACACATCCATACATCCACATCCACATCCACATTCATATTCACATCCATATATCCACATTTACATGCATACATCCATTATCACGTCCTCATTCATACATCCACATCCACATTCATATCCATATATCCACATCTACATGCATACATCCATTATCACGTCCTCATTCATACATCCATATCCACATTCCCATTCACATCTATACATCCACATCTACACCCACATTCACATACATCCATATCCACAATCCCATTCACATCTATACATCCACATCTACATCCACATACATACATACATCCACATACATACATACATACATCCACATCCACATTCCCATTCACATCCATACATCCACATCTACATTCCCATTCACATCTACATCCACATTCACATCCACATTCCCATTCACATCTATACATCCACATCTACATCCACATTCACATCTATGCATATACATCTTCATGCATACATCCATTTTCACATTCATACATCCATACTCCCATCTCCACATCCACACATCCACATACATACATCCATTTCCACATTCCCATTCATATAACCCCATATGCCTTCACATCTAATCTTTTACATCACATCCATTCTTGCCCTATCACAACCCATATACATCTTATCCTATCACATACACTTCTTACCTCATCCCATACACATCTTATCACATCTTAATTCATCTTATCACCTCTTATACACCTCTTATCACATCCTATCACATCTCATATCTATTTATAGAATACAAGAGAATTCTTATATTTGATATAAGATTTCTTTACACATTTACTTATCCATAAATTCCATTTAAGGAGATTAATACTTCCGAAGTAAAATCAATCTTTTATGCATCTTCCTATGCATAAATTCATTTTAAATGAAAATGACACTTTTGAATTAAAATTCAATCTTTTATGCATCTTCCTATGCATAAATTCAATTTAGATGAGAATGACACTTTTGAATTAAAAATCAAATTTTTTATGCATCTTCTTATGCATAAATTCAATTTAGTAGGAATTACACTTTTAGAATAAAAGAATTTCTCTTATGCATCTAAGTTATGCATAAAATCCATTTATGAGGAAAATCACACTTTTAGTATAAAAAGAATATCTTTTATGCATACCTATATGCATGAAATCCAATATGATAAAAGTAACACTTTTGATATAAAAAATTTTCCTTTATGCATACTTCTATGCATGAAAATTAAAAATGATAAAAGTAACACTTTTGATATAAAAAAATTTTCCTTTATGCATACTTCTATGCATGAAAATTAAAAATGATAAAAGTAACACTTTTGATATAAAAATTTTTCCTTTATGCACACTTCTATGCATGAAAATTAAAAATGATAAAAGTAACACTTTTGATATAAAAAATTTTCCTTTATGCATACTTCTATGCATGAAAAATAAAAAATGATAAAAGTAACACTTTTGATATAAAATTTTTTTTCCTTTATGCATACTTCTATGCATGAAAATTAAAAATGATAAAAGTAACACTTTTAATATAAAAATTTATCCTTTATGCATACTTCTATGCATGAAAATAAAAATGATAAAAATAACACTTTTGATATAAAAATTTATCCATTATGCATACTTCTATGCATGAAATAAAAATGGTAAAAATAACACTTTTGATATAAAAACTTATCCTTTATGCATGATATTAAAATTCAATTTCTCCATGATTATAATGAGATTCTTTCAATTAATCTAGGATGATAATTCCTAGAATATGGTAGGAAATCCTCTTTTTATGCTTTGAATGAGATTATTTTATGCATAATTTTTATAAAAATTTTGCCATAGCTCCGCTGCTATGACTGATAAATCTCAATATTTCTAAGGGATAATGCTTATCATTTAGGAAATAATTAAAATAATCTCTAATTGGATTATTAATCCATAATGGATTGAATCATTAATATACATAAACTAAAAGCATAGAAAAAAGCCATTAATTTGGCCTCAAGCATAGCTTAATCTTGGGTTAAGGAAAAGCTTTATGAAAAGCTTGATTTGGATTGAGAACGGGTCATGAGTATGACCATTTCTTGAGTGAGAGAGAGAATTTACATAGAAATCATTAGAATTTAAACATAAATGAAAATTAACTTCAATAGCATTATGTAACTCTTCACTACTATTCAAACTTCAATAGCATTTAAAAAAACCATACCAATTAAACTTCTCAAGCTTGAGAGGGGTTGAGAAGAGAGAAACATTGAGAAATTATAGAAAGATCAATATTCACTAATTACCTTACAACTTGCTTGATTCTTTGTTCACGGTAGAGGCCCCCAACCAATCAATTGGTTAAGTATGTTGATGGAGCCACTAATGGGGATTGAAGAAAGAGGGAAGCTCCAAAAACTAGTGAATTATTAAATGAATTCACAGTTCTTGGCTTAGGTGGAGTAGAGTAACGATGCATAAACACTATATCTTTTTCAACAAGGGGGAGGCTTCTATTTATAGGAAAAATTGAGCTCCTAACCAAACAAACTGATTCTAGAATTTTCTAAATCAGTTTGGTCAATATTTGACCATTTTTAGGTCAGTTAAGCTAACTTTTTGGAACTAGACTTGAATGAGGAGAGAGAAGAGATGAAATATCTCAATTTTTATGAGTTTAAAACTCATTCAAGCATGTGAAATATGCACCTCCTTTAAAGAACTCCTCTTCCTTACATATGTGTCATAATGGAATCATTTTAATATTGCTCATAGTTTTTTTACTAATAATCCTCTCTTCATCTTATGTGAAATATGCACCTCCTTTAAAGAATTCCCCTTCCTTACATATGTCATATTTTTAATATTGCTCATAGTTTTTTACTAATAATCCTTGTACATTTTCAACTCTTCATCTTATGTGAAATATGCACCTCCTTTAAAGAATTCTCCTTCCTTACATATGTCATATTTTTAATATTGCTCATAGTTTTTTACTAATAATCCTTGTACATTTTCAACTCTTCATCTTATGTGAAATATGCACCTCCTTTAAAGAATTCTCCTTCCTTACATATGTCATATTTTTAATATTGCTCATAGTTTTTTACTAATAATCCTTGTACATTTTCAACTCTTCACCTCATGTGAGCATTTACTCATTTTTGGGTATTTTCTTTTTACAAGTTGGATTTATCTCCTCCCTACACATGGATTGATGCTATTGGTCCATAGGAACCTTAATTGGACCATAGTCTTAAGATTTCTGAAAATCTAGACCCTTAGACTAAGGTTCTTTATACCTATTTCCAATTAATTCCAATTGCACATTGGAAAATTCTTTTTTGAATTTCTGTTTTAGGGGAACTCATCTGAATTATAAGAGATATTTTTCTATCCAAAAATATTCAAAATCTGAATATTCTCTCTCTAGAATAATTTTTCTCTCTCTAGGCTAAAATAGTTAGCAACAGGGTCTTTATATTTCTGAAGAGGGTTGATTACAGGGGAAGATACTAGACATCAAAAAGGGGTTGGGGGAGGAATCTTACATTCTACCCCACTTAAAAAACGCGAGATGTCCTCATCTCGCAACTTGTGATAATTTCGCAAGATTCACGAATATGAGACTTAGAAAAAAAAATTTAATCAAGATTAACCACCAAGATAAGTCTTAAAGAGAGCAAGATTCAAAATACGAACAAGATTTAAACTTTATTCATTCTCGGAACTTATACAGTAAAGATAGAGGAACTCTTTACACTTCCATAAGCCCGTCCATCATATGGTCACAAAAGCAGTCCTCACAAGCTGCACAAGTATAAGGTAACTCATCTATGGGAATGATTCTGTGGGTTATTGCTGCGCCTATCTCAGTGGTATGAGGTGTTCTAACAAAAGGACCTCTGAGAGGCAAGCCAAAAACGGGGTGAAGGCATATCTTCTCATGAGGAAGAAAACACGCCAGTAAGAAGACCCGCTCAGAAAACCCAGGATGCCTTGATCTCATGACGCAGTAGTATCGGGGACCCAAACCCAAAGCTTCAATAACCATGGCCAAGCAGACATTGTTACGAAAGTGCTGCTGACCCCAGGGTGTTACCCTAGTTATGTTTTGATAGGTCCGCCATTTGGTTTGCGCTACAGAAGTTCCCAAGTGAGGGAAAAGTGAGCGCTCATACTGCTCTATAAAATCCTTCTTCACAGATTCACTTGCGTCTTGAAGGTGAGGAATCATTATGGATAAAACTAGTTCTTGTTGCCAAGCCATGAAGGAGATTAAGAAAGAAAGGAGATCGATGGAAGTAAGATTACTGTGAGCGACAAGTAAAAGTTACAACTTATATAAAGGAAGGAGCTAGCGCTTAGAAGCCAACGGTAACTTGCCACTAAAGTTTTACCGTCTTTCCATGATTTGGGTTTGACACATTTTTCTATAGAAGGCATTAAGAATTTTGAGATGAAGAGATAAAAGAAGCTTGTAGGCTAAGTCACCTACTTTTATTGAATTCAGATATAAGGCTCACAATATCTGGGGGATAACTTCTTAAACTCCCCAATAGATAAAGAACTTCTTCTGGGCCGTACTCGAATGAAAACCAAAACCTTGGTATCCAAAACACCGATTTTCACTTCTGAACTGATTGTTCTGAATCCTTAAAATAGGCGTGACTCCTGAGAAGTATTCTAGGAAAAGGGTCTTCCTTTTTTAAACAGAAACTTTCTTTTATTTTAGAGAGGGAATAATTATAAGATCAGAAAGGGAGATTCTTACTCCTGTATACCTCGAAGGTTGGGGAGGAATCTTACATTCTACCCCACTTAAAAAGTGCGAGATGTCCTCATCTCGCAAGGTAGAGGACAGCTCTTTTTCTGAAGATCCAATTTTATTCTGGGGTTCCTTATATTCTGGTCAACCCAACAGAACACTAGGATAAATATCCCTTATATAGAACTCATCATTAAATAACAATTCATTCAGATTATATCATTCATATCTTTAACATGATAATGGTCCATTAGACCGAAAAGTTTCCTTCGGAACATTCCTCCACGGAAATTCAGTCAAGCAAGTCCTCAATTTGACATCCCTTAACTTGATCTACCGATCAAGTATTAACAGCAGCAATCTGACAGCACAACCCACTAATCTCATAGTGATTTGCTGAATTCATTATCATCATTCTAGTTATGAATATCATCACAGGGACTCGTCCCATTCATCCTCATTGAGGTTTCGCTCAGCTTATTACATTTCAACCAAATTTCAAGAATCATCATTTTTCAATCAGAATCCAAATCAATTCATCAATTCTCAAACAGAATTACAAATCATATCAATCACATTCGAAATCATCATCTAGATAGCATTAACGCTTATAATTTCAAGTCTTAGATTTACTCGTATATACTGTCAGTAAAGAGCTGCAGTATACTCTCGGTATATACGGGTAGTCACGGCCCTTGGAATTATAAGGTAACTACTATCATGTCTAGGCCTCAAGAAAGTCAAGGATTCTATATAATTGCGGTACTTCCATCTGAAGACCCAACTACCAAATTACGAATTTCAGTTTGAATATCAAATTGTATGAATTATCTCACACAATTATAACCTTTTTGTGTTTCTTCATAAATTTTTGATATATTTTTCTTCTCAGTTGATCTTTATTAACCAAATGCTCTGATACCAACTGTGAGATCCCCCTGTTCCCACCGAGCAAAAGATTCGGGGTACTAGCAGCGGAAGTAGCACTTCTCGCGCGGGACAGGGGTCCCACATTCGGGGCCTCGCCCACGGATATCCGGATAAGAGACTAATCCGTCGGCTGTTCCAAAACCGAACCCGAAAAAACTTCCTTTACCGGAAAGCACGGGCGATTCCACCAGAATAACTTTTTACTCTAACGTAGTCAAGATCATTTCTGATCGAGCTGATCCAATTGCATCTATAAGATACTTGGTCAAATCAAGGAAGAAACTTGCACTTGGATCATTGGGATCAACGCTTTTTTCCCCATTCAAGAGGCACAGCCGTTGATTCCTATCCATAGAACAATTTCTGTCCGGGATTTACTTTATCTATCGTAATAACAGAATTTTTGAGTCTCGATTTACGGATCCATCAGTCCAGCCTAACCCCATCCGATCCCACGGGTTAGCCAACCGCCCAACCACTGTAGTGATGGGATCCAATTTGGAATTTGGTTAGGTTTTGTCCCGGGTACCAAGGAAAAGAGTTCCGAGGCCCCCTAGCCGGAAGTTCATGCAAACATAAAACTAGCCACACCACTTACACACCCAATATGAAATTGCCTTTTTCTTAGCATCAGCTAACTTTAAAACAATCCTTTAATGAAACCATAGTACCACTGATCACAATCTTCCAATTTATCCAGTTGATTCATAATTTTCCATCAATCCTTCATCAGAGTATCTATGGCATCATTGGCAGCTAGAACGCTCACCACCTGTCCACACAGGGGCCTTTTCAATAGTTCCTAGCCCATAATACTTGGCAATATAATCACTTATAAAAATCAAGATGGACTCTCGTTGAAGATCAGCAAGATCAACCAACAGATCCATATAAAGAGCCATGGACTCATCCATTGAAGACCAGCAAGGTCAATCAACCAGATCCATGCCCGGTTTCACAAAACAACTCTTACTCCTTGTTCCAATATCTTCCACGACGCACGTGTGGGTATCTTCGGCGACCCAGAGCCCGAGCACCGTATGGTCAGCACCCTCTAGGATCCTTCGCAGGTGACCTAGCGCTTCACTCATAGGCCGCTTCCTTGGTCCCTCATCCACCGTACCGGAAGCTCACCATTTAAATCGAACCGAGGCTGGTCAAGACCTCGGTCGACCTTGCTACGCGAGACATCCTCCATTGACTCTCCGTCAGCAGTTGCAACTTTAACAGTTAGGTCTTCATGACCTTAATCCATAAGACGGTCAAAATGCTTCCCCAGCATTCTTGACATAAAACAGTCATTTACAAACAGTCACAAAATACAGTTTCTAAATCGAACTCTCGTCTTTCCACATTATCCCTCCTTAGTCCACATTACTTATTCCACATTCCATTCAATGTGTACTCATTCTCATCCATTTCCTCATATCGACGACACATTAATTCACATACACATTCACATTCACATCCATACATCCACATTTACATGCATACATCCATTTTCACATCCTCATTTATACATCCACATCCCATATCCACATTCATACATACACATCCATATCCACATCCATACATCCACATCCATATCCACATTCACATCCATACATCCACATTCACATCCATACATCCATATCTACATGTATACCTCCATTTTCACATCCTCATTTATACATCCATATCCCATATCTACATTCATACATACACATCCATACATCCACATCCACATCCACATTCATATTCACATCCATATATCCACATTTACATGCATACATCCATTATCACGTCCTCATTCATACATCCACATCCACATTCATATCCATATATCCACATCTACATGCATACATCCATTATCACGTCCTCATTCATACATCCATATCCACATTCCCATTCACATCTATACATCCACATCTACACCCACATTCACATACATCCATATCCACAATCCCATTCACATCTATACATCCACATCTACATCCACATACATACATACATCCACATACATACATACATACATCCACATCCACATTCCCATTCACATCCATACATCCACATCTACATTCCCATTCACATCTACATCCACATTCACATCCACATTCCCATTCACATCTATACATCCACATCTACATCCACATTCACATCTATGCATATACATCTTCATGCATACATCCATTTTCACATTCATACATCCATACTCCCATCTCCACATCCACACATCCACATACATACATCCATTTCCACATTCCCATTCATATAACCCCATATGCCTTCACATCTAATCTTTTACATCACATCCATTCTTGCCCTATCACAACCCATATACATCTTATCCTATCACATACACTTCTTACCTCATCCCATACACATCTTATCACATCTTAATTCATCTTATCACCTCTTATCACATCCTATCACATCTCATATCTATTTATAGAATACAAGAGAATTCTTATATTTGATATAAGATTTCTTTACACATTTACTTATCCATAAATTCCATTTAAGGAGATTAATACTTCCGAAGTAAAATCAATCTTTTATGCATCTTCCTATGCATAAATTCATTTTAAATGAAAATGACACTTTTGAATTAAAATTCAATCTTTTATGCATCTTCCTATGCATAAATTCAATTTAGATGAGAATGACACTTTTGAATTAAAAATCAAATTTTTTATGCATCTTCTTATGCATAAATTCAATTTAGTAGGAATTACACTTTTAGAATAAAAGAATTTCTCTTATGCATCTAAGTTATGCATAAAATCCATTTATGAGGAAAATCACACTTTTAGTATAAAAAGAATATCTTTTATGCATACCTATATGCATGAAATCCAATATGATAAAAGTAACACTTTTGATATAAAAAATTTTCCTTTATGCATACTTCTATGCATGAAAATTAAAAATGATAAAAGTAACACTTTTGATATAAAAAAATTTTCCTTTATGCATACTTCTATGCATGAAAATTAAAAATGATAAAAGTAACACTTTTGATATAAAAATTTTTCCTTTATGCACACTTCTATGCATGAAAATTAAAAATGATAAAAGTAACACTTTTGATATAAAAAATTTTCCTTTATGCATACTTCTATGCATGAAAAATAAAAAATGATAAAAGTAACACTTTTGATATAAAATTTTTTTTCCTTTATGCATACTTCTATGCATGAAAATTAAAAATGATAAAAGTAACACTTTTAATATAAAAATTTATCCTTTATGCATACTTCTATGCATGAAAATAAAAATGATAAAAATAACACTTTTGATATAAAAATTTATCCATTATGCATACTTCTATGCATGAAATAAAAATGGTAAAAATAACACTTTTGATATAAAAACTTATCCTTTATGCATGATATTAAAATTCAATTTCTCCATGATTATAATGAGATTCTTTCAATTAATCTAGGATGATAATTCCTAGAATATGGTAGGAAATCCTCTTTTTATGCTTTGAATGAGATTATTTTATGCATAATTTTTATAAAAATTTTGCCATAGCTCCGCTGCTATGACTGATAAATCTCAATATTTCTAAGGGATAATGCTTATCATTTAGGAAATAATTAAAATAATCTCTAATTGGATTATTAATCCATAATGGATTGAATCATTAATATACATAAACTAAAAGCATAGAAAAAAGCCATTAATTTGGCCTCAAGCATAGCTTAATCTTGGGTTAAGGAAAAGCTTTATGAAAAGCTTGATTTGGATTGAGAACGGGTCATGAGTATGACCATTTCTTGAGTGAGAGAGAGAATTTACATAGAAATCATTAGAATTTAAACATAAATGAAAATTAACTTCAATAGCATTATGTAACTCTTCACTACTATTCAAACTTCAATAGCATTTAAAAAAACCATACCAATTAAACTTCTCAAGCTTGAGAGGGGTTGAGAAGAGAGAAACATTGAGAAATTATAGAAAGATCAATATTCACTAATTACCTTACAACTTGCTTGATTCTTTGTTCACGGTAGAGGCCCCCAACCAATCAATTGGTTAAGTATGTTGATGGAGCCACTAATGGGGATTGAAGAAAGAGGGAAGCTCCAAAAACTAGTGAATTATTAAATGAATTCACAGTTCTTGGCTTAGGTGGAGTAGAGTAACGATGCATAAACACTATATCTTTTTCAACAAGGGGGAGGCTTCTATTTATAGGAAAAATTGAGCTCCTAACCAAACAAACTGATTCTAGAATTTTCTAAATCAGTTTGGTCAATATTTGACCATTTTTAGGTCAGTTAAGCTAACTTTTTGGAACTAGACTTGAATGAGGAGAGAGAAGAGATGAAATATCTCAATTTTTATGAGTTTAAAACTCATTCAAGCATGTGAAATATGCACCTCCTTTAAAGAACTCCTCTTCCTTACATATGTGTCATAATGGAATCATTTTAATATTGCTCATAGTTTTTTTACTAATAATCCTTGTACATTTTCAACTCTTCATCTTATGTGAAATATGCACCTCCTTTAAAGAATTCCCCTTCCTTACATATGTCATATTTTTAATATTGCTCATAGTTTTTTACTAATAATCCTTGTACATTTTCAACTCTTCATCTTATGTGAAATATGCACCTCCTTTAAAGAATTCTCCTTCCTTACATATGTCATATTTTTAATATTGCTCATAGTTTTTTACTAATAATCCTTGTACATTTTCAACTCTTCATCTTATGTGAAATATGCACCTCCTTTAAAGAATTCTCCTTCCTTACATATGTCATATTTTTAATATTGCTCATAGTTTTTTACTAATAATCCTTGTACATTTTCAACTCTTCACCTCATGTGAGCATTTACTCATTTTTGGGTATTTTCTTTTTACAAGTTGGATTTATCTCCTCCCTACACATGGATTGATGCTATTGGTCCATAGGAACCTTAATTGGACCATAGTCTTAAGATTTCTGAAAATCTAGACCCTTAGACTAAGGTTCTTTATACCTATTTCCAATTAATTCCAATTGCACATTGGAAAATTCTTTTTTGAATTTCTGTTTTAGGGGAACTCATCTGAATTATAAGAGATATTTTTCTATCCAAAAATATTCAACATCTGAATATTCTCTCTCTAGAATAATTTTTCTCTCTCTAGGCTAAAATAGTTAGCAACAGGGTCTTTATATTTCTGAAGAGGGTTGATTACAGGGGAAGATACTAGACATCAAAAAGGGGTTGGGGGAGGAATCTTACAAAGAGAGTGCACTCAGAGAAGAGTGAGGCAATAAGGCTAGAAACATTAGGAAAGTGTTAGAATAAAAATATTAGCTCCAAAAATCCTAAAAGAAATAAGAAGACAAGAATAGTTCTATTAAGAGATAAGTATCTCCAAAAATAGAAATTCGAATTTAGGTGATAAGAGGTCATATTTAGAGTACTTTTACATATTTAGAGTCCATGCATACTAAAAATGAGGAAAAGCAACGCGTTTCTAAAGATGGCATGTTTGCAGCTATATACAGACGTTTTTGCCTATTCTACCCGCGCCGCGGTGGCTTGTAGACTAGATGCCTTCCGGTTCTTTTGACCGATTATACGAGTATATTCTGAGTTCTTATCAGAGATTTATGGCCGAAACAGTTTGCTGCTTCTGTCAAGGTCTCTACACAAGAAAAACTGTAAGACGACAACAAGTAGCCTCAAGGTAATCCTAGAGCTTGAGATGTATAAATATCCCTTCATTCTTATCTAATATCTTAGAAGAGAAGGTTAGATTGCTATGGTCTTTCGGAGGAAGAGACCAGAACTCCATAGCTTTTCTTTTAAATAAAGAATAGTATATCGTAGCCTTGCAAGAGAAGGCTATTTTGCCATAGACCTTCGAAAGAGAGAAAAGTCACAGTACGAGTAAGAGGAGATAAATCTTGGGGATGATCGGATGATTTCAATCGTAAGAGAAGGTATTAGAAGACTCTATTCTCTTATGTCAAGTTCTAAAGCTCTTGTTAACGACCAAAGGCAACGATAAACGATAAATTTCTGTAAGGTATATATATATTTTTTTGTTTTATAATTATATATCATTCTTAGGGGTTGAGGTATGGCCTCGGCTTCTCTAATAATTGTTAATAGTGATCTATTTGATTGATTTACTAGTTAAAGTTTGTATTCTTTTAAACAACAGCATATGCCTTAATAAAGAATGTCTTATCGTAATCTCAAGTTGAAATGCTAAAATCTTTGTGAAAAGGATTGTTTTCTTAAGAAGGTAACATAGATTCTAGTCCTATGGTTTAGTTGAGTAAATGGATTGTTATCTTGGGTAAATTAGGTACAGGTACAACTCTCCCTACTTTGATGATGCGCCGTTCTTGTGCTTGTATAGCCGGACGGCGGAGATGTTGGTAAGGCCCGGAGAGTTGACCCATGGTATCCCTCATACCATTGGGAGAATAAGATTTGCCGATTGAGGCGGGTGATTGTGATGCTGCCTAGTTTTGAGGGCCCAAGCTAGTGCGGTGAATCAGCCCACCCTAGTGCGGTGAATCAGCCCACCCTAGTGCGGTGAATCAGCCACCCCTAGTGCGTAGACATCCCTCTGAGGGGCGGAAGAATGGAGCGATGGAGCCTGAGAGGGCGACATGCTGCCGCCTTGAGTCCTCTCGCCACCAGCGGCCCGACGATGAGGTGTATGATTCCAGACAAACATGGGTCTAACTTGGGATATGGGATTCCCAGAGGATACAATGAAAGAAGCAAGTTCACCCTTGCTCATCTAAAAATCGTAAGAAAGGCCAAATTAGTTGGAAGCACTGTTGTCAATCTAACCACGGGGGAACCAGAATTAGTTATGGGGGGATGCCATGAAAGTACACATTCGAGAGAAGGTTTTGTCCTCCAGGATTTCGAGAGGATAAAATGAATGAATTTTTGGAGCTAACCCAAGAAAGAAAGACCCTAAAAGAATACCACCAAACTTTTGTTAAACTTCTCCAATTTGCTCTAGAGATGGATGAGGTAACTCTTCTCCATCGATTCATTTAAAAGCTTAATCTACCATTGAATAACCTCGTCAAGAATGCAAAACCATCCTCTATTTCAGAAGCCATAATTATAGCCAAAGGCTATGATAAAGTTTTTTTATATAGAAACTGTCAAGAGAAGGACACGAGTCCTTCCATGTTAATCGTGAAGAGGTTCCCTAATCCAAGAGAGGAACATCAAGCCTACCCTTGGCTACAAGGAATCATGAGCAAGAGCAAAATTAGGTCAAGAAATAGGGATAGAAAGGTTAAAGATAACAGAATTCAACAAGTATTTCTGTGAGTAAATAGAAGAGGATTGGTGCAAGATTCATGTGAAGTAATGTGCATGATGAATACAGGTATTCTATACTAAGATTGTGAAATTGCTATCATAGGTTAGCTTGCATAAAGGATTGATTCCCTAACGTTTTTCCATGACAATTGTGAAGTACCATATTACATGGGGGTATAGAATAAGGAATTTGAAGGTTCATATCATATGAGAGGTAAATGGATGCATGAAATTAGTATATGTAGGCCAATTAACTTTGGAATAATAAAGATATTTTGGAGGCACAACAAAACGAGCCAAACACATGAAATAAGGGACTCTTTAAGAACACTGTATGTGTCTCTTTTAATATAGATTTCAATAAGGAAAGAGAGTGCACTCAGAGAAGAGTGAGGCAATAAGGCTAGAAACATTAGGAAAGTGTTAGAATAAAAATATTAGCTCCAAAAATCCTAAAAGAAATAAGAAGACAAGAATAGTTCTATTAAGAGATAAGTATCTCCAAAAATAGAAATTCAAATTTAGGTGATAAGAGGTCATATTTAGAGTTCTCTACATATTTAGAGTCCATGCATACTAAAAATGAGGAAAAGCAACGCGTTTCTAAAGATGGCATGTTTGCAGCTATATACAGACGTTTTTGCCTATTCTACCCGCGCCGCGGTGCCTTGTAGACTAGATGCCTTCCGGTTCTTTTGACCGATTATACGAGTATATTCTAAGTTCTTATCAGAGATTTATGGCCGAAACAGTTTGCTGCTTCTGTCAAGGTCTCTACACAAGAAAAACTGTAAGACGACAACAAGTAGCCTCAAGGTAATCCTAGAGCTTGAGATGTATATATATTTCTTCATTCTTATCTAATATCTTAGAAGAGAAGGTTAGATTGCTATGGTCTTTCGGAGGAAGAGACCAGAACTCCATAGCTTTTCTTTTAAATAAAGAATAGTATGCCGTAGCCTTGCAAGAGAAGGCTATTTTGCCATAGACCTTCGAAAGAGAGAAAAGTCACAGTACGAGTAAGAGGAGATAAATCTTGGGGATGATCGGATGATTTCAATCGTAAGAGAAGGTATTAGAAGACTCTATTCTCTTATGTCAAGTTCTAAAGCTCTTGTTAACGAGCAAAGGCAACGATAAACGATAAATTTCTGTAAGGTATATATATATATTTTTTTGTTTTACAATTATATATCATTCTTAGGGGTTAAGGTATGGCCTCGGCTTCTCTATTAATTGTTAATAGTGATCCATTTGATTGATTTACTAGTTAAAGTTTGTATTCTTTTAAACAACAGCATATGCCTTAATAAAGAATGTCTTATCGTAAGCTCAAGTTGAAATGCTAAAATCTTTGTGAAAAGGATTGTTTTCTTAAGAAGGTAACATAGATTCTAGTCCTATGGTTTAGTTGAGTAAAAGGATTGTTATCTTGGTTAAATTAGGTACAGGTACAACTCTCCCTGCCTTGATGCTGCGCCGTTCTTGTGCTTGTATAGCCGGATGGCGGAGATGTTGGTAAGGCCCGGAGAGTTGGCCCATGGTATCCCTCATACCATTGGGAGAATAAGATTTGCCGATTGAGGCGGGTGATTGTGATGCTGCCTAGTTTTTAGGACCCAAGCTAGTGCGGTGAATCAGCCCACCCTAGTGCGGTGAATCAGCCACCCCTAGTGCGTAGACATCCCTCTGATGGGCGGAAGAATGGAGCGATGGAGCCTGAGAGGCCGACATGCTGTCGCCTTGAGTCCTCTCGCCACCAGTGGCCCGACGATGAGGTGTATGATTCTAGACAAACATGGGTCTAACTTGGGATGTGGGATTCCCAGAGGATACAATGAAAGAAGCAAGTTCACCCTTGCTCATCTAAAAATCGTAAGAAAGGCCAAATTAGTTGGAAGCACTGTTGTCAATCTAACCACGGGGGAACCAGAATTAGTTATGGGGGGATGCCATGAAAGTACACATTCGAGAGAAGGTTTTGTCCTCCAGGATTTCGAGAGGATAAAATGAATGAATTTTTGGAGCTAACCCAAGAAAGGAAGACCCTAAAAGATTACCACCAAACTTTTGTTAAACTTCTCCAATTTGCTCTAGAGATGGATGAGGTAACTCTTCTCCATCGATTCATTTAAAAGCTTAATCTACCATTGAATAACCTCGTCAAGAATGCAAAACCATCCTCTATTTCAGAAGCCATAATTATAGCCAGAGGCTATGATAAAGTTTTTTTATATAGAAAGTGTCGAGAGAAGGACACGAGTCCTTCCATGTTAATCGTGAAGAGGTCCCCTAATCCAAGAGAGGAACATCAAGCCCACCCTTGGCTACAAGGAATCATGAGCTAGAGCAAATTTAGGTCAAGAAATAGGGATAGCAAGGTTAAAGATAACCGAATTCAACAAGTATTTCTATGAGTAAATAGAAGAAGATTGGTGCAAGATTCATGTAAAGTAATGTGCATGATGAATAGAGGTATTCTACAAGATGATACTAAGATTATGAAATTGCTATCATAGGTTAGCTTGCATAAAGGATTGATTCCCTAACGTTTTTCCATGACAATTGTGAAGTACCATATTACATGGGGGTATAGAATAAGGAATTTGAAGGTTCATATCATATGAGAGGTATATGGATGCATCAAATTAGGATAATTAGGCCAATTAACTTTGGAATAATAAAGATATTTTGGAGGCACAACAAAACGAGCCAAACACATGAAATAAGGGACTGTTTAAGAACACTGTATGTGTCTCTTTTAATATAGATTTCAATAACGAAAGAGAGTGCACTCAGAGAAGAGTGAGGCAATAAGGCTAGAAACATTAGGAAAGTGTTAGAATAAAAATATTAGCTCCAAAAATCCTAAAAGAGATAAGAAGACAAGAATAGTTCTATTAAGAGATAAGTATCTCCAAAAATAGAAATTCGAATTTAGGTGATAAGAGGTCATATTTATAGTTCTTTACATATTTAGAGTCCATGCATACTAAAAATGAGGAAAAGCAACGCGTTTCTAAAGATGGCATGTTTGCAGCTATATACAGACGTTTTTGCCTATTCTACCCGCGCCGCGGTGGCTTGTAGACTAGATGCCTTCCGGTTCTTTTGACCGATTATACGAGTATATTCTAAGTTCTTATCAGAGATTTATGGCCGAAACAGTTTGCTGCTTTTGTCAAGGTCTCTACACAAGAAAAACTGTAAGACGACAACAAGTAGCCTCAAGGTAATCCTAGATCTTGAGATGTATATATATTTCTTCATTCTTATCTAATATCTTAGAAGAGAAGGTTAGATTGCTATGGTCTTTCGGAGGAAGAGACCAGAACTCCATAGCTTTTCTTTTAAATAAAGAATAGTATGCCGTAGCCTTGCAAGAGAAGGCTATTTTGCCATAGACCTTCGAAAGAGAGAAAAGTCACAGTACGAGTAAGAGGAGATAAATCTTGGGGATGATCGGATGATTTCAATCGTAAGAGAAGGTATTAGAAGACTCTATTCTCTTATGTCAAGTTCTAAAGCTCTTGTTAACGAGCAAAGGCAACGATAAACGATAAATTTCTGTAAGGTATATATATATTTTTTTGTTTTACAATTATATATCATTCTTAGGGGTTGAGGTATGGCCTCGGCTTCTCTATTAATTGTTAATAGTGATCTATTTGATATTGATTTACTAGTTAAAGTTTGTATTCTTTTAAACAACAGCATATGCCTTAATAAAGAATGTCTTATCGTAATCTCAAGTTGAAATGCTAAAATCTTTGTGAAAAGGATTGTTTTCTTAAGAAGGTAACATAGATTCTAGTCCTATGGCTTAGTTGAGTAAATGGATTGTTATCTTGGTTAAATTAGGTACAGGTACAACTCTCCCTGCTTTGATGCTGCGCCGTTCTTGTGCTTGTATAGCCGGATGGCAGAGATGTTGGTAAGGCCCGGAGAGTTGGCCCATGGTATCCCTCATACCATTGGGAGAATAAGATTTGCCGATTGAGGCGGGTGATTGTGATGCTGCCTAGTTTTGAGGGCCCAAGCTAGTGCGGTGAATCAGCCCACCCTAGTGCGGTGAATCAGCCACCCCTAGTGCGTAGACATCCCTCTGAGGGGCGGAAGAATGGAGCGACGGAGCCTGAGAGGGCGACATGCTGTCGCCTTGAGTCCTCTCGCCAGCAGTGGCCCGACAATGAGGTGTATGATTCCAGACAAACATGGGTCTAACTTGGGATGTGGGATTCCCAGAGGATACAATGAAAGAAGCAAGTTCACCCTTGCTCATCTAAAAATCGTAAGAAAGGCCAAATTAGTTGGAAGCACTGTTGTCAATCTAACCACGGGGGAACCACAATTAGTTATGGGGGGATGCCATGAAAGTACACATTCGAGAGAAGGTTTTGTCCTCCAGGATTTCGAGAGGATAAAATGAATGAATTTTTGGAGCTAACCCAAGAAACGAAGACCCTAAAAGAATACCACCAAACTTTTGTTAAACTTCTCCAATTTGCTCTAGAGATGGATGAGGTAACTCTTCTCCATCGATTCATTTAAAAGCTTAATCTACCATTGAATAACCTCGTCAAGAATGCAAAACCATCCTCTATTTCAGAAGCCATAATTATAGCCAGAGGCTATGATAAAGTTTTTTTATATAGAAAGTGTCGAGAGAAGGACACGAGTCCTTCCATGTTAATCGTGAAGAGGTCCCCTAATCCAAGAGAGGAACATCAAGCCCACCCTTGGCTACAAGGAATCATGAGCTAGAGCAAAAGTAGGTCAAGAAATAGGGATAGCAGGGTTAAAGATAACCGAATTCAACAAGTATTTCTATGAGTAAATAGAAGAGGATTGGTGCAAGATTCATGTGAAGTAATGTGCATGATGAATAGAGGTATTCTACAAGATGATACTAAGATTATGAAATTGCTATCATAGGTTAGCTTGCATAAAGGATTGATTCCCTTATGTTTTTCCATGACAATTGTGAAGTACCATATTACATGGGGGTATAGAATAAGGAATTTGAAGGTTCATATCATATGAGAGGTATATGAATGCATGAAATTAGAATAATTAGGCCAATCAACTTTGGAATAATAAAGATATTTTGGAGGCACAACAAAACGAGCCAAACACATGAAATAAGGGACTCTTTAAGAACACTGTATGTGTCTCTTTTAATATAGATTTCAATAACGAAAGAGAGTGCACTCAGAGAAGAGTGAGGCAATAAGGCTAGAAACATTAGGAAAGTGTTAGAATAAAAAAATTAGCTCCAAAAATCCTAAAAGAAATAAGAAGACAAGAATAGTTCTATTAAGAGATAAGTATCTCCAAAAATAGAATTTCGAATTTAGGTGATAAGAGGTCATATTTAGAGTACTTTTACATATTTAGAGTCCATGCATACTAAAAATGAGGAAAAGCAACGCGTTTCTAAAGATGGCATGTTTGCAGCTATATACAGACGTTTTTGCCTATTCTACCCGCGCCACGGTGGCTTGTAGACTAGATGCCTTCCGGTTCTTTTGACCGATTATACGAGTATATTCTGAGTTCTTATCAGAGATTTATGGCCGAAACAGTTTGCTGCTTCTGTCAATGTCTCTACACAAGAAAAACTGTAAGACGACAACAAGTAGCCTCAAGGTAATCCTAGAGCTTGAGATGTATATATATCCCTTCATTCTTATCTAATATCTTAGAAGAGAAGGTTAGATTGCTATCGTCTTTCGGAGGAAGAGACCAGAACTCCATAGCTTTTCTTTTAAATAAAGAATAGTATGCCGTAGCCTTGCAAGAGAAGGCTATTTTGCCATAGACCTTCGAAAGAGAGAAAAGTCACAGTACGAGTAAGAGGAGATAAATCTTGGGGATGATCGGATGATTTCAATCGTAAGAGAAGGTATTAGAAGACTCTATTCTCTTATGTCAAGTTCTAAAGCTCTTGTTAACGAGCAAAGGCAACGATAAACGATAAATTTCTGTAAGGTATATATATATTTTTTTGTTTTATAATTATATATCATTCTTAGGGGTTGAGGTATGGCCTCGGCTTCTCTAATAATTGTAGTAGTGATCTTTTTGATTGATTTACTAGTTAAAGTTTGTATTCTTTTAAACAACAGCATATGCCTTAATAAAGAATGTCTTATCGTAATCTCAAGTTGAAATGCTAAAATCTTTGTGAAAAGGATTGTTTTTTTAAGAAGGTAACATAGATTCTAGTCCTATGGTTTAGTTGAGTAAATGGACTGTTATCTTGGGTAAATTAGGTACAGGTACAACTCTCCCTACTTTGATGCTGCGCCGTTCTTGTGCTTGTATACCCGGACGGCGGAGATGTTGGTAAGGCCCGGAGAGTTGACACATGGTATCCCTCATACCATTGGGAGAATAAGATTTGCCGATTGAGGCGGGTGATTGTGATGCTGCCTAGTTTTGAGGGCCCAAGCTAGTGCGGTGAATCAGCCCACCCTAGTGCAGTGAATCAGGCACCCCTAGTGCGTAGACATCCCTCTGAGGGGCGGAAGAATGGAGCGATGGAGCCTGAGAGGGCGACATGCTGCCGCCTTGAGTCCTCTCGCCACCAGCGGCCCGACGATGAGGTGTATGATTCCAAACAAACATGGGTCTAACTTGGGATGTGGGATTCCCAGAGGATACAATGAAAGAAGCAAGTTCACCCTTGCTCATCTAAAAATCATAAGAAAGGCCAAATTAGTTGGAAGCACTGTTGTCAATCTAACCACGGGGGAACCAGAATTAGTTATGGGGGGATGCCATGAAAGTACACATTCGAGAGAAGGTTTTGTCCTCCAGGATTTCGAGAGGATAAAATGAATGAATTTTTGGAGCTAACCCAAGAAAGGAAGACCCTAAAAGAATACCACCAAACTTTTGTTAAACTTCTCCAATTTGCTCTAGAGATGGATGAGGTAACTCTTCTCCATCGATTCATTTAAAAGCTTAATCTACCATTGAATAACCTCGTCAAGAATGCAAAACCATCCTCTATTTCAGAAGCCATAATTATAGCCAGAGGCTATGATAAAGTTTTTTTATATAGAAAGTGTCGAGAGGAGGACAGGAGTCCTTCCATGTTAATCGTGAAGAGGTCCCCTAATCCAAGAGAGGAACATCAAGCCTACCCTTGGCTACAAGGAATCATGAGCTAGAGCAAAAGTAGGTCAAGAAATAGGGATAGCAGGGTTAAAGATAACCGAATTCAACAAGTATTTCTATGAGTAAATAGAAGAGGATTGGTGCAAGATTTATGTGAAGTAATGTGCATGATGAATAGAGGTATTCTATACTAAGATTATGAAATTGCTATCATAGGTTAGCTTGCATAAAGGATTGATTCCCTAATGTTTTTCCATGACAATTGTGAAGTACCATATTACATGGGGGTATAGAATAAGGAATTTGAAGGTTCATATCATATGAGAGGTATATGGATGCATGAAATTAGGATAATTAGGCCAATTAACTTTGGAATAATAAAGATATTTTTGAGGCACAACAAAACGAGGCAAACACATGAAATAAGGGACTCTTTAAGAACACTGTATGTGTCTCTTTTAATATAGATTTCAATAACGAAAGAGAGTGCACTAAGAGAAGAGTGACGCAATAAGGCTAGAAACATTAGGAAAGTGTTAGAATAAAAATATTAGCTCCAAAAATCCTAAAAGAAATAAGAAGACAAGAATAGTTCTATTAAGAGATAAGTATCTCCAAAAATAGAAATTCGAATTTAGGTGATAAGAGGTCATATTTAGAGTTCTTTACATATTTAGAGTCCATGCATACTAAAAATGAGGAAAAGCAACGCGTTTCTAAAGATGGCATGTTTGCAGCTATATACAGACGTTTTTGCCTATTCTACCCGCGCCGCGGTGGCTTGTAGACTAGATGCCTTCCGGTTCTTTTGACCCATTATACGAGTATATTCTAAGTTCTTATCAGAGATTTATGGCCGAAAGAGTTTGCTGCTTCTGTCAAGGTCTCTACACAAGAAAGACTGTAAGACGACAACAAGTAGCCTCAAGGTAATCCTAGAGCTTGAGATGTATATATATTTCTTCATTCTTATCTAATATCTTAGAAGAGAAGGTTAGATTGCTATGGTCTTTCGGAGGAAGAGACCAGAACTCCATAGCTTTTCTTTTAAATAAAGAATAGTATGCCGTAGCCTTGCAAGAGAAGGCTATTTTGCCATAGACCTTCGAAAGAGAGAAAAGTCACACTACGAGTAAGAGGACATAAATCTTGGGGATTATCGGATGATTTCAATCATAAGGGAAGGTATTAGAAGACTCTATTCTCTTATGTCAAGTTCTAAAGTTCTTGTTAACGAGCAAAGGCAACGATAAACGATAAATTTTTGTAAGGTATATATATATTTTTTTGTTTTACAATTATATATCATTCTTAGGGGTTGAGGTATGGCCTCGGCTTCTCTATTAATTGTTAATAGTGATCTATTTGATTGATTTACTAGTTAAAGTTTGTATTCTTTTAAACAACAGCATATGCCTTAATAAAGAATGTCTTATCGTAATCTCAAGTTGAAATGCTAAAATCTTTGTGAAAAGGATTGTTTTCTTAAGAAGGTAACATAGATTCTAGTCCTATGGTTTAGTTGAGTAAATGGATTGTTATCTTGGTTAAATTAGGTACAGGTACAACTCTCCCTGCCTTGATGCTGCGCCGTTCTTGTGCTTGTATAGCCGGATGGCGGAGATGTTGGTAAGGCCCGGAGAGTTGGCCCATGGTATCCCTCATACCATTGGGAGAATAGGATTTGCCGATTGAGGCGGGTGATTGTGATGCTGCCTAGTTTTGAGGGCCCAAGCTAGTGTGGTGAATCAGCCCACCCTAGTGCGGTGAATCAGCCACCCCTAGTGCGTAGACATCCCTCTGAGGGGCAGAAGAATGGAGCGATGGAGCCTGAGAGGGCGACATGCTGCCGCCTTGAGTTCTCTCGCCACCACCAGCAGCCCGACGATGAGGTGTATGATTCCAGACAAACATGGGTCTAACTTGGGATGTGGGATTCCCAGAGGATACAATGAAAGAAGCAAGTTCACCCTTGCTCATCTAAAAATCGTAAGAAAGGCCAAATTAGTTGGAAGCACTGTTGTCAATCTAACCACGGGGGAACCAGAATTAGTTATGGGGGGATGCCATGAAAGTACACATTCGAGAGAAGGTTTTGTCCTCCAGGATTTCGAGAGGATAAAATGAATGAATTTTTGGAGCTAACCCACGAAAGGAAGACCCTACAAGAATACCACCAAGCTTTTGTTAAACTTCTCCAATTTGCTCTAGAGATGGATGAGGTAACTCTTCTCCATCGATTCATTTCAAAGCTTAATCTACCATTGAATAACCTCGTCAAGAATGCACAACCATCCTCTATTTCAGAAGCCATAATTATAGCCAGAGGCTATGATAAAGTTTTTTTATATAGAAAGTGTCGAGAGAAGGACACGAGTCCTTCCATGTTAATCGTGAAGAGGTCCCCTAATCCAAGAGAGGAACATCAAGCCCACCCTTGGCTACAAGGAATCATGAGCTAGAGCAAAATTAGGTCAAGAAATAGGGATAGCAGGGTTAAAGATAACCAAATTCAACAAGTATTTCTGTGAGTAAATAGAAGAGGATTGGTGCAAGATTCATGTGAAATGTGCATGATGAATAGAGGTATTCTACAAGATGATATTAAGATTATGAAATTGCTATCATAGGTTAGCTTGCATAAAGGATTGATTCCCTAACGTTTTTCCATGACAATTGTGAAGTACCATATTACATGGGGGTATAGAATAAGGAATTTGAAGGTTCATATCATATGAGAGGTATATGGATGCATGAAATTAGGATAATTAGGCCAATTAACTTTGGAATAATAAAGATATTTTGGAGGCACAACAAAACGAGCCAAACAAATGAAATAAGGGACTCTTTAAGAACACTGTATGTGTCTCTTTTAATATAGATTTCAATAAGGAAAGAGAGTGCACTCAGAGAAGAGTGCACTCTCTTTCAATAAGGAAAGAGAGTGCACTTAGAGAAGAGTGAGGCAATAAGGCTAGAAACATTAGGAAAGTGTTAGAATAAAAATATTAGCTCCAAAAATCCTAAAAGAAATAAGAAGACAAGAATAGTTCTATTAAGAGATAAGTATCTCCAAAAATAGAAATTCAAATTTAGGTGATAAGAGGTCATATTTAGAGTACTTTTACATATTTAGAGTCCATGCATACTAAAAATTAGGAAAAGCAACGCGTTTCTAAAGATGGCATGTTTGCAGCTATATACAGACGTTTTTGCCTATTCTACCCGTGCCGCGGTGGCTTGTAGACTAGATGCCTTCCGGTTCTTTTGACCGATTATACGAGTATATTATGAGTTCTTATCAGAGATTTATGGCCGAAACAGTTTGGTGCTTCTGTCAAAGTCTCTACACAAGAAAAACTATAAGACGACAACAAGTAGCCTCAAGGTAATCCTAGAGTTTGAGATGTATATATATCCCTTCATTCTTATGTAATATCTTAGAAGAGAAGGTTAGATTGCTATGGTCTTTTGGAGGAAGAGACCAGAACTCCATAGCTTTTCTTTTAAATAAAGAATAGTATGCCGTAGCCTTGCAAGAGAAGGCTATTTTGCCATAGACCTTCGAAAGAGAGAAAAGTCACACTACGAGTAAGAGGAGATAAATCTTGGGGATGATCGGATGATTTCAATCATAAGAGAAGGTATAAGAAGACTCTATTCTCTTATGTCAAGTTCTAAAGCTCTTGTTAACGAGCAAAGGCAACGATAAACGGTAAATTTCTGTAAGGTATATATATATATTTTTGTTTTACAATTATATATCATTCTTAGGGGTTGAGGTATGGCCTCGGCATCTCTATTAATTGTTAATAGTGATCTATTTGATATTGATTTACTAGTTAAAGTTTGTATTCTTTTAAACAACAGCATATGCCTTAATAAAGAATGTCTTATCGTAATCTCAAGTTGAAATGCTAAAATCTTTGTGAAAAGGATTGTTTTCTTAAGAAGGTAACATAGATTCTAGTCCTATGGTTTAGTTGAGTAAATGAATTGTTATCTTGGTTAAATTAGGTACAGGTATAACTCTCCCTGCCTTGATACTGCGCCGTTCTTGTGCTTGTATAGCCGGATGGCAGAGATGTTGGTAAGGCCCGGAGAGTTGGCCCATGGTATCCCTCATACCATTGGGAGAATAAGATTTGCCGATTGAGGCGAGTGATTGTGATGCTGCCTAGTTTTTAGGGCCCAAGCTAGTGCGGTGAATCAGCCACCCCTAGTGCATAGACATCCCTCTGAGGGACGGAAGAATGGAGCGATGGAGCCTGAGAGGGCGACATGCTGTCGCCTTGAGTCCTCTCGCCACCAGCGGCGCGACGATGAGGTGTATGATTCCAGACAAACATGGGTCTAACTTGGGATGTGGGATTCCCAGAGGATACAATGAAAGAAGCAAGTTCACCCTTGCTCATCTAAAAATCGTAAGAAAGGCCAAATTAGTTAGAAGCACTGTTGTCCATCTAACCACGGGGGAACCAGAATTAGTTTTGGGGGGATGCCATGAAAGTACACATTCGAGAGAAGGTTTTGTCCTCCAGGATTTCGAGAGGATAAAATGAATGAATTTTTGGAGCTAACCCAAGAAAGGAAGACCCTAAAAGAATACCACCAAACTTTTGTTAAACTTCTCCAATTTGCTCTAGAGATGGATGAGGTAACTCTTCTCCATCGATTCATTTAAAAGCTTAA
Organism: Cibotium barometz; assembly: GCF_041138505.1. Taxonomy (NCBI): domain Eukaryota; kingdom Viridiplantae; phylum Streptophyta; class Polypodiopsida; order Cyatheales; family Cibotiaceae; genus Cibotium; species Cibotium barometz. The sequence goes on along the minus strand of NC_141091.1, from coordinate 6,689,849 downwards.
TCTACCATTGAATAACCTCGTCAAGAATGCAAAACCATCCTCTATTTCAGAAGCCATAATTATAGCCAGAGGCTATGATAAAGTTTTTTTATATAGAAAGTGTCGAGAGAAGGACACGAGTCCTTCCATGTTAATCGTGAAGAGGTCCCCTAATCCAAGAGAGGAACATCAAGCCCACCCTTGGCTACAAGGAATCATGAGCTAGAGCAAAATTAGGTCAAGAAATAGGGATAGCAGGGTTAAAGATAACCGAATTCAACGAGTATTTCTGTGAGTAAATAGAAGAGGATTGGTGCAAGATTCATGTGAAGTAATGTGCATGATGAATAGAGGTATTCTACAAGATGATACTAAGATTATGAAATTGCTATCATAAGTTAGCTTGCATAAAGGATTGATTCCCTTACGTTTTTCCATGACAATTGTGAAGTACCATATTACATGGGGGTATAGAATAAGGAATTTGAAGGTTCATATCATATGAGAGGTATATGGATGCATGAAATTAGGATAATTAGGCCAATTAACTTTGGAATAATAAAGATATTTTGGAGGCACAACAAAACGAGCCAAACACATGAAATAAGGGACTCTTTAAGAACACTGTATGTGTCTCTTTTAATATAGATTTCAATAAGGAAAGAGAGTGCACTCAGAGAAGAGTGAGGCAATAAGGCTAGAAACATTAGGAAAGTGTTAGAATAAAAATATTAGCTCCAAAAATCCTAAAAGAAATAAGAAGACAAGAATAGTTCTATTAAGAGATAAGTATCTCCAAAAATAGAAATTCGAATTTAGGTGATAAGAGGTCATATTTAGAGTACTTTTACATATTTAGAGTCCATGCATACTAATAATGAGGAAAAGCAACGCGTTTCTAAAGATGGCATGTTTGCAGCTATATAGAGACATTTTTGCCTATTCTACCCGCGCCGCGGTGGCTTGTAGACTAGATGCCTTCTGGTTCTTTTGACCGATTATACGAGTATATTCTAAGTTCTTATCAGAGATTTATGGCCGAAACAGTTTGCTGCTTCTGTCAAGGTCTCTACACAAGAAAAACTGTAAGACGACAACAAGTAGCCTCAAGGTAATCCTAGAGCTTGAGATGTATATATATTTCTTCATTCTTATCTAATATCTTAGAAGAGAAGGTTAGATTGCTATGGTCTTTCGGAGGAAGAGACCAGAACTCCATAGCTTTTCTTTTAAATAAAGAATAGTATGCCGTAGCCTTGCAAGAGAAGGCTATTTTGCCATAGACCTTCGAAAGAGAGAAAAGTCACAGTACGAGTAAGAGGAGATAAATCTTGGGGATGATCGGATGATTTCAATCGTAAAAGAAGGTATTAGAAGACTCTATTCTCTTATGTCAAGTTCTAAAGCTCTTGTTAACGAGCAAAGACAACGATAAACGATAAATTTCTGTAAGGTATATATATATTTTTTTGTTTTACAATTATATATCATTCTTAGGGGTTGAGGTATGGCCTCGGCTTCTCTATTAATTGTTAATAGTGATCTATTTGATTGATTTACTAGTTAAAGTTTGTATTCTTTTAAACAACAGCATATGCCTTAATAAAGAATGTCTTATCGTAATCTCAAGTTGAAATGCTAAAATCTTTGTGAAAAGGATTGTTTTCTTAAGAAGGTAACATAGATTCTAGTCCTATGGTTTAGTTGAGTAAATGGATTGTTATATTGGTTAAATTAGGTACAGGTACAACTCTCCCTGCCTTGATGCTGCGCCGTTCTTGTGCTTGTATAGCCGGATGGCGGAGATGTTGGTAAGGCCCGGAGAGTTGGCCCATGGTATCCCTCATACCATTGGGAGAATAAGATTTGCCCATTGAGGCGGGTGATTGTGATGCTACCTAGTTTTTAGGACCCAAGCTAGTGCGGTGAATCAGCCCACCCTAGTGCAGTGAATCAGCCACCCCTAGTGCGTAGACATCCCTCCGATGGGTGGAAGAATGGAGCGATGGAGCCTGAGAGGGCGACATGCTGCCGCCTGGAGTCGTCTCGCCACCAGCGGGCCGACGATGAGGTGTATGATTCCAGACAAACATGGGTCTAACTTGGGATGTGGGATTCCCAGAGGATACAATGAAAGAAGCAAGTTCACCCTTGCTCATCTAAGAATCGTACGAAAGGCCAAATTAGTTGGAAGCACTGTTGTCAATCTAACCACGGGGGAACCAGAATTAGTTATGGGGGGATGCCATGAAAGTACACATTCGAGAGAAGGTTTTGTCCTCCAGGATTTCGAGAGGATAAAATGAATGAATTTTTGGAGCTAACCCAAGAAAGGAAGACCCTAAAAGATTACCACCAAACTTTTGTTAAACTTCTCCAATTTGCTCTAGAGATGGATGAGGTAACTCTTCTCCATCGATTCATTTAAAAGCTTAATCTACCATTGAATAACCTCGTCAAGAATGCAAAACCATCCTCTATTTCAGAAGCCATAATTATAGCCAGAGGCTATGATAAAGTTTTTTTTTATATAGAAAGTGTCGAGAGAAGGACACGAGTCCTTCCATGTTAATCGTGAAGAGGTCCCCTAATCCAAGAGAGGAACATCAAGCCCACCCTTGGCTACAAGGAATCATGAGCTAGAGCAAAAGTAGGTCAAGAAATACGGATAGCAGGGTTAAAGATAACCGAATTCAACAAGTATTTCTATGAGTAAATAGAAGAGGATTGGTGCAAGATTCACGTGAAGTAATGTGCATGATGAATAGAGGTATTCTACAAGATGATACTAAGATTATGAAATTGCTATCATAGGTTAGCTTGCATAAAGGATTGATTCCCTTACGTTTTTCCATGACAATTGTGAAGTACCATATTACATGGGGGTATAGAATAAGGAATTTGAAGGTTCATATCATATGAGAGGTATATGGATGCATGAAATTAGGATAATTAGGCCAATTAACTTTGGAATAATAAAGATATTTTGGAGGCACAACAAAACGAGCCAAACACATGAAATAAGGGACTCTTTAAGAACATTGTATGTGTCTCTTTTAATATAGATTTCAATAAGGAAAGAGAGTGCACTCAGAGAAGAGTGAGGCAATAAGGCTAGAAACATTAGGAAAGTGTTAGAATAAAAATATTAGCTCCAAAAATCCTAAAAGAAATAAGAAGACAAGAATAGTTCTATTAAGAGATAAGTATCTCCAAAAATAGAAATTCGAATTTAGGTGATAAGAGGTCATATTTAGAGTACTTTACATATTTAGAGTCCATGCATACTAAAAATGAGAAAAAGCAACGCGTTTCTAAAGATGGCATGTTTGCAGCTATATACAGACATTTTTGCCTATTTTACCCGCGCCGCGGTGGCTTGTAGACTAGATGCCTTCCGGTTCTTTTGACCGATTATACGAGTATATTCAAATTTCTTATCAGAGATTTATGGCCAAAACAGTTTGTTGCTTCTGTCAAGGTCTCTATACAAGAAAAACTGTAAGACGACAACAAGTAGCCTCAAGGTAATCCTAGAGCTTGAGATGTATATATATCCCTTCATTCTTATGTAATATCTTAGAAGAGAAGGTTAGATTGCTATGGTCTTTCGGAGGAAGAGACCAGAACTCCATAGCTTTTCTTTTAAATAAAGAATAGTATACCGTAGCCTTGCAAGAGAAGGCTATTTTGCCATAGACCTTCGAAAGAGAGAAAAGTCACAGTACGAGTAAGAGGAGATAAATCTTGGGGATGATCGGATGATTTCAATCGTAAGAGAAGATTTTAGAAGACTCTATTCTCTTATGCCAAGTTCTAAAGCTCTTGTTAACGAGCAAAGGCAACGATAAACGATAAATTTCTGTAAGGTATATATATATTTTTTTGTTTTATAATTATATATCATTCTTAGGGGTTGAGGTATGGCCTCGGCTTGTCTATTAATTATTAATAGTGATCTATTTGATTGATTTACTAGTTAAAGTTTGTATTCTTTTAAACAACAGCATATGCCTTAATAAAGAATGTCTTATCGTAATCTCAAGTTGAAATGCTAAAATCTTTGTGAAAAGGATTGTTTTCTTAAGAAGGTAACATAGATTCTAGTCCTATGGTTTAGTTGAGTAAATGGATTGTTATCTTGGTTAAATTTGGTACAGGTACAACTCTCCCTGTTTTGATGCTGCGCCGTTCTTGTGCTTGTATAGCCGGATGGCGGAGATGTTGGTAAGGCCCGGAGAGTTGGCCCATGGTATCCCTCATACCATTGGGAGAATAAGATTTGCCGATTGAGGCGGGTGATTGTGATGTTGCCTAGTTTTTAGGACCCAAGCTAGTGCGGTGAATCAGCCCACCCTAGTGCGGTGAATCAGCCACCCCTAGTGCGTAGACATCCCTCTGAGGGGCGGAAGAATGGAGCGATGGAGCCTGAGAGGGCGACATGCTGTCGCCTTGAGTCCTCTCGCCACCAGCGGCCTGACAATGAGGTGTATGATTCCAGACAAACATGGGTCTAACTTGGGATGTGGGATTCCCAGAGGATACAATGAAAGAAGCAAGTTCACCCTTGCTCATCTAAAAATCGTAAGAAAGGCCAAATTAGTTGGAAGCACTGTTGTCAATCTAACCACGGGGGAACCAGAATTAGTTATGGGGGGATGCCATGAAAGTACACATTCGAGAGAAGGTTTTGTCCTCCAGGATTTCGAGAGGATAAAATGAATGAATTTTTGGAGCTAACCCAAGAAAGGAAGACCCTAAAAGAATACCACCAAACTTTTGTTAAACTTCTCCAATTTGCTCTAGAGATGGATGAGGTGACTCTTCTCCATCGATTCATTTAAAAGCTTAATCTACCATTGAATAACCTCATCAAGAATGCAAAACCATCCTCTATTTCAGAAGCCATAATTATAGCCAGAGGCTATGATAAAGTTTTTTTATATAGAAAGTGTCGAGAGAAGGACACGAGTCCTTCCATGTTAATCGTGAAGAGGTCCCCTAATCCAAGAGAGGAACATCAAGCCCACCCTTGGCTACAAGGAATCATGAGCTAGAGCAAAAGTAGGTCAAGAAATACGGATAGCAGGGTTAAAGATAACCGAATTCAACAAGTATTTCTATGAGTAAAGTAGGTCAAGAAATAGGAATAGCAGGGTTAAAGATAACCGAATTCAACAAGTATTTCTATGAGTAAATAGAAGAGGATTGGTGCAAGATTCATGTGAAGTAATGTGCATGATGAATAGAGGTATTCTACAAGATGATATTAAGATTATGAAATTGCTATCATAGGTTAGCTTGCATAAAGGATTGATTCCCTTACATTTTTCCATGACAATTATGTACCATATTACATGGGGGTATAGAATAAGGAATTTGAAGGTTCATATCATAGAGAGGTATATGAATGCATGAAATTAGAATAATTAGGCCAATTGACTTTGGAATAATAAAGATATTTTGGAGGCACAACAAAACGAGCCAAACACATGAAATAAGGGACTCTTTAAGAACACTGTATGTGTCTCTTTTAATATAGATTGCAATAAGGAAAGAGAGTGCACTCAGAGAAGAGTGAGGCAATAAGGCTAGAAACATTAGGAAAGTGTTAGAATAAAAATATTAGCTCCAAAAATCCTAAAAGAAATAAGAAGACAAGAATAGTTCTATTAAGAGATAAGTATCTCCAAAAATAGAAATTCGAATTTAGGTGATAAGAGGTCATATTTAGAGTACTTTTACATATTTAGAGTCCATGCATACTAAAAATGAGGAAAAGCAACGCGTTTCTAAAGATGGCATGTTTGCAGCTATATACAGACGTTTTTGCCTATTCTACCCGCGCCGCGGTGGCTTGTAGACTAGATGCCTTCCGGTTCTTTTGACCGATTATACGAGTATATTCTAAGTTCTTATCAGAGATTTATGGCCGAAACAGTTTGCTGCTTCTGTCAAGGTCTCTACACAAGAAAAACTGTAAGACGACAACAAGTAGCCTCAAGGTAATCCTAGAGCTTGAGATGTATATATATCCCTTCATTCTTATATAATATCTTAGAAGAGAAGGTTAGATTGCTATGGTCTTTCGGAGGAAGAGACCAGAACTCCATAGCTTTTCTTTTAAATAAAGAATAGTATGCCATAGACTTGGAAGAGAAGGCTATTTTGCCATAGCCTTGCAAGAGAAGGCTATTTTGCCATAGACCTTCGAAAGAGAGAAAAGTCACAGTACGAATAAGAGGAGATAAATCTTGGGGATGATCGGATGATTTCAATTGTAAGAGAAGGTATTAGAAGACTCTATTCTCTTATGTCCAGTTCTAAAGTTCTTGTTAACGAGCAAAGGCAACGATAAACGATAGATTTCTGTAAGGTATATATATATTTTTTTGTTTTATAATTATATATCATTCTTAGGGATTGAGGTATGGCCTCGGCTTCTCTATTAATTGTTAATAGTGATCTATTTGATTGATTTACTAGTTAAAGTTTGTATTCTTTTAAACAACAGCATATGCCTTAATAAAGAATGTCTTATCGTAATCTCAAGTTGAAATGCTAAAATCTTTGTGAAAAGGATTGTTTTCTTAAGAAGGTAACATAGATTCTAGTCCTATGGTTTAGTTGAGTAAATGGATTGTTATCTTGGTTAAATTAGGTACAGGTACAACTCTCCCTGCTTTGATGCTGCGCCGTTCTTGTGCTTGTATAGCCGGACGGCGGAGATGTTGGTAAGGCCCGGAGAGTTGACCCATGGTATCCCTCATACCATTGGGAGAATAAGATTTGCCAATTGAGGCGGGTGATTGTGATGCTGCCTAGTTTTGAGGGCCTAAGCTAGTGCGGTGAATCAGCCCACCCTAGTGCGGTGAATCAGCCACCCCTAGTGCGTAGACATCCCTCTGAGGGGCGGAAGAATGGAGCGATGGAGCCTGAGAGGGCGACATGCTGCCGCCTTGAGTCCTCTCGCCAGCAGCGGCCCGACGATGAGGTGTATGATTCCAAACAAACATGGGTCTAACTTGGGTTATGGGATTCCCAGAGGATACAATGAAAGAAGCAAGTTCACCCTTGCTCATCTAAAAATCGTAAGAAAGGCCAAATTAGTTGGAAGCACTGTTGTCAATGTAACCACGGGGGAACCAGAATTAGTTATGGGGGAATGCCATGAAAGTACACATTCGAGAGAAGGTTTTGTCCTCCAGGATTTCGAGAGGATAAAATGAATGAATTTTTGGAGCTAACCCAAGAAAGGAAGACCCTAAAAGAATACCACCAAACTTTTGTTAAACTTCTCCAATTTGCTCTAGAGATGGATGAGGTAACTCTTCTCCATCGATCCATTTAAAAGCTTAATCTACCATTGAATAACCTCGTCAAGAATGCAAAACCATCCTCTATTTCAAAAGCCATAATTATAGCCAGAGGCTATGATAAAGTTTTTTTATATAGAAAGTGTCAAGAGAAGGACACGAGTCCTTCCATGTTAATCGTGAAGAGGTCCCCTAATCCAAGAGAGGAACATCAAGCCTACCCTTGGCTACAAGGAATCATGAGCAAGAGCAAAATTAGGTCAAGAAATAGGGATAGCAAGGTTAAAGATAACCGAATTCAACAAGTATTTCTGTGAGTAAATAGAAGAGGATTGGTGCAAGATTCATGTGAAGTAATGTGCATGATGAATAGAGGTATTCTATACTAAGATTATGAAATTGCTATCATAGGTTAGCTTGCATAAAGGATTGATTCCCTAACGTTTTTCCATGACAATTGTGAAGTACCATATTACATGGGGGTATAGAATAAGGAATTTGAAGGTTCATATCATATGAGAGGTAAATGGATGCATGAAATTAGTATATGTAGGCCAATTAACTTTGGAATAATAAAGATATTTTGGAGGCACAACAAAACGAGCCAAACACATGAAATAAGGGACTCTTTAAGAACACTGTATGTGTCTCTTTTAATATAGATTTCAATAAGGAAAGAGAGTGCACTCAGAGAAGAGTGAGGCAATAAGGCTAGAAACATTAGGAAAGTGTTAGAATAAAAATATTAGCTCCAAAAATCCTAAAAGAAATAATAAGACAAGAATAGTTCTATTAAGAAATAAGTATCTCCAAAAATAGAAATTCGAATTTAGGTGATAAGAGGTCATATTTAGAGTACTTTTACATATTTAGAGTCCATGCATGATAAAAATGACGAAAAGCAACGCGTTTCTAAAGATGGCATGTTTGCAGCTATATACAGACGTTTTTGCCTATTCTACCTGCGCCGCGGTGGCTTGTAGACTAGATGCCTTTCGGTTCTTTTGACCGATTATACGAGTATATTCTGGATTCTTATGAGAGATTTATGGCCGAAACAGTTTGCTGCTTTTGTCAAGGTCTCTACATAAGAAAAACTGTAAGACGACAACAAGTAGCCTCAAGGTAATCCTAGATCTTGAGATGTATATATATCCCTTCATTCTTATCTAATATCTTAGAAGAGAAGGTTAGATTGCTATGATCTTTCGGAGGAAGAGACCAGAACTCCATAGCTTTTCTTTTAAATAAAGAATAGTATGTCGTAGCCTTGTAAGAGAAGGCTATTTTGCCATAGACCTTCGAAAGAGAGAAAAGTCACAGTACGAGTAAGAGGAGATAAATCTTGGGGATGATCAAATGATTTCAATCGTAAGAGAAGGTATTAGAAGACTCTATTCTCTTATGTCAAGTTTAAGAAGCTCTTGTTAACGAGCAAAGGCAATGATAAACGATAAATTTCTGTAAGGTATATATATATATTTTTTTGTTTTACAATTATATATCATTCTTAGGGGTTGAGGTATGGCCTCGGCTTCTCTATTAATTGTTAATAGTGATCTATTTGATTGATTTACTAGTTAAAGTTTGTATTCTTTTAAACAACAGCATATGCCTTAATAAAGAATGTCTTATCCTAATCTCAAGTTGAAATGCTAAAATCTTTGTGAAAAGGATTGTTTTCTTAAGAAGGTAACATAGATTCTAGTCCTATGGTTTAGTTGAGTAAATGGATTGTTATCTTGGTTAAATTAGGTACAGGTACAACTCTCCCTGCTTTGATGCTGCGCCGTTCTTGTGCTTGTATAGCCGGATAACGGAGATGTTGGTAAGGCCCGGAGAGTTTGCCCATGGTATCCCTCATACCATTGGGAGAATAAGATTTGCCGATTGAGGCGGGTGATTGTGATGCTGCCTAGTTTTTAGGACCCAAGCTAGTGCGGTGAATCAGCCCACCCTAGTGCGGTGAATCAGCCACCCCTAGTGCGTAGACATCCCTCTGAGGGGCAGAAGAATGGAGCGATGGAGCCTGAGAGGGCGACATGCTGCCGCCTTGAGTTCTCTCGCCACCAGCGGCCCGACGATGAGGTGTATGATTCCAGACAAACATGGGTCTAACTTGGGATGTGGGATTCCCAGAGGATACAATGAAAGAAGCAAGTTCACCCTTGCTCATCTAAAAATCGTAAGAAAGGCCATATTAGTTGGAAGAACTGTTGTCAATCTAACCACGGGGGAACCACAATTAGTTATGGGGGGATGCCATGAAAGTACACATTCGAGAGAAGGTTTTGTCCTCCAGGACTTCGAGAGGATAAAATGAATGAATTTTTGGAGCTAACCCAAGAAACAAAGACCCTAAAAGAATACCACCAAACTTTTGTTAAACTTCTCCAATTTGCTCTAGAGATGGATGAGGTAACTCTTCTCCATCGATTCATTTAAAAGCTTAATCTACCATTGAATAACCTTGTCAAGAATGCAAAACCATCCTCTATTTCAGAAGCCATAATTATAGCCAGAGGCTATGATAAAGTTTTTTTATATAGAAAGTGTCGAGAGAAGGACACGAGTCCTTCCATGTTAATCGTGAAGAGGTCCCCTAATCCAAGAGAGGAACATCAAGCCCACCCTTGGCTACAAGGAATCATGAGCTAGAGCAAAATTAGGTCAAGAAATAGGGATAGCAGGGTTAAAAGATGATACTTAAGATTCATGTGAAGTAATGTGCATGATGAATAGAGGTATTCTACAAGATGATATTAAGATTAAGAAATTGCTATCATAGGTTAGCTTGCATAAAGGATTGATTCCCTTACGTTTTTCCATGACAATTGTGAAGTACCATATTACATGGGGGTATAGAATAAGGAATTTGAAGGTTCATATCATATGAGAGGTATATGGATGCATGAAATTAGGATAATTAGGCCAATTAACTTTGGAATAATAAAGATATTTTGGAGGCACAACAAAACGAGCCAAACACATGAAATAAGGGACTCTTTAAGAACATTGTATGTGTCTTTTAATATAGATTTCAATAAGGAAAGAGAGTGCACTCAGAGAAGAGTGAGGCAATAAGGCTAGAAACATTAGGAAAGTGTTAGAATAAAAATATTAGCTCCAAAAATCCGAAAAGAAATAAGAAGACAAGAATAGTTCTATTAAGAGATAAGTATCTCCAAAAATAGAAATTCGAATTTAGGTGATAAGAGGTCATATTTAGAGTACTTTTACATATTTAGAGTCCATGCATACTAAAAATGAGGAAAAGCAACGCGTTTCTAAAGATGGCATGTTTGCAGCTATATACAGACGTTTTTGCCTATTCTACCCGCGCCGCGGTGGCTTGTAGACTAGATGCCTTCCGGTTCTTTTGACCAATTATACGAGTATATTCTGAGTTCTTATCAGAGATTTATGGCCGAAACAGTTTGTTGCTTCTGTCAAGGTCTCTACACAAGAAAAACTGTAAGACGACAACAAGTAGCCTCAAGGTAATCCTAGAGCTTGAGATGTATACATATCCCTTCATTCTTATCTAATATCTTAGAAGAGAAGGTTAGATTGCTATGGTCTTTCACAGGAAGAGACCAAAACTCCATAGCTTTTCTTTTAAATAAAGAATAGTATGCCGTAGCCTTGCAAGAGAAGGCTATTTTGCCATAGACCTTTGAAAGAGAGAAAAGTCACACTACGAGTAAGAGGAGATAAATCTTGGGGATGATCGGATGATTTCAATCATAAGAGAAGGTATTAGAAGACTCTATTCTCTTATGTCAAGTTCTAAAGCTCTTTTTAACGAGCAAAGGCAACGATAAACGATAAATTTCTGTAAGGTATATATATATATTTTTTGTTTTATAATTATATATCATTCTTAGGGGTTGAGGTATGGCCTCGGCTTCTCTATTAATTGTTAATAGTGATCTATTTGATTGATTTACTAGTTAAAGTTTGTATTCTTTTAAACAACAGCATATGCCTTAATAAAGAATGTCTTATCGTAATCTCAAGTTGAAATGCTAAAATCTTTGTGAAAAGGATTGTTTTCTTAAGAAGGTAACATAGATTCTAGTCCTATGGTTTAGTTGAGTAAATGGATTGTTATCTTGGTTAAATTAGGTACAGGTAAAACTCTCCCTGCCTTGATGCTGCGCCATTCTTGTGCTTGTATAGCCGGATGGCGGAGATGTTGGTAATGTTAAAAAATATGGCAAACACCTTCACTAAAATGATGTGTAGGGCACATACCTTGTAACTAGCACTATGCACTAAAGTCATAGATTATGGGCAAATGGATACAAAGGTTATTATGCAACCTTACCATGATGTAAAAGAGTCATTTAGGAGCTCAACATCAGCCAAAGGGGTCGTGATCCCTTGATTAGGTAGCATTGGTGTGATTAGCAAGATTCTAGGGTTGGTGGTCACTTTTAGGTGCTTGAATCTAGGAGGGAAGGTGGAGATGATTTAGATGATGATTAACACCTAATCTTGAGCTTAATCCTCATGTACTTCAGCCTATATAAAGAGGCTCTCATCTATTGAAATCAACACATTTTATTGCCCCTCACTTATGTTGTCATTATGCTCATCATTATGCTAACTACTTCTTGATTAGTAGCTTAACTTCATCTTCTTCATTTCTATTCAACTATGCAATGGAGCTAGTGTTTGATCCTCCTTAGGATGGTTTTTTTAACATGGTATCAGAGCTAGTACTAGCCCATTCATCTAGAATCAAGCCCCATCTTATTTGCTTAGCAAGAGATTAGTGAAAATTAGGGTTTCATTAGCTTTTATGGGTTTCCTAGAAAATAGGATCTAGAATAGCAGCTGAGTGGAGGCCTTGGTGCTCACAAACCACGTAACCATTGCCAAAATCCTTTTGTGGGCACTTCACCAGCAATATTGCTAAGGGGCATAGCACCTCAATTGCACCATTCATAGCTCCACGTCGCCGGCAACTGCGTTTTCCCCAAAACAGTCACGTTTTTGATAGGCGACCACCAAAAGTATTGCTGCAGCTCACACACATCAAATTGGTCTAATTCCTCTGAGGTGTGGCTTCATTGGAACCTAAACTTACTCCTCCTAAGAGGGTTTTGCAAATGATTGAGTGTGCTTCACACACCAAGCAAAAAACCAAGGTGCTATCCAGAACTGCCATAGCCAGAAAAGGTACTTTGGTAAATTTGAGATTACTCATTGATTAAGTTGCTTAAGCAAGTGTTTGTGGGCTCTAAAATCATCTAGACATACTGCTATTCAATGCCCTTGAAGATTTTTAGCTCATTCTTTGTGCAACTCCTTCAAATATTGACTCCAAATGAGCTCATTTCTCTGCATAGTGAGCAGAATATTCAACTCCACTAATCAATGATTAATCTATCCTAATCCTTATCATTTGGTGCAATAAGTGGTTCATACATGTCATTAGGGACTTGCTACATCCCCTTATTACTTCACACTTAATTTGCCCCTTGATTAGGTGTCTCCCTTGCTTCCCACAAATCAATATATTTTCTGGTTTTATCTTTTGGAAAGCATATGCTAAATAACTTGATTTAGCACTATTCCTTGGTCTTAATCTCTCTTGTAAAAGGGTAGACACTGCCTCAATCATCAGAGGTAAGACCCCCTTCATTCCATATCATAATGGCTACCAAGGATTCTCCATCAATGCGCTTTAAAGGTCATGGTTTTCACACATGGCAAACCCGCATCAAGTTAATGCTCATGAAGAAGGGGCTCTTCAACATAGTAAATGGGAATGAGAAGAAGCCAAGGACTCTTTGCTGATGTTCCTTGTTGGGAAGTAAGAGATGACAAAGTTCGTGCCATCATCACATTGGAGCTTGATGACACTTACATTCATCATGTGGATGGATGCGAAACTTCCAAGGAAGTTTGGGACCAACTCACAACTCTATTTGGGGCTCGATCTAAAAGTTCAAAGTTTGGTTTGCTCATTGAATTTTTTAAGCTAGAAATGAAGTCTGGCACATCCCTAGCCTCACATTTGAACTACATGAAAGGCCTATTAACACAACTTGCAGGAATAAGTCTTAAGATGGATGAAGATGTCTCCATTGGTGTATTACTTAAATCTTTACCTGAAGAATATGACCATGTGGTCACAACCTTGACCAATATGCCAATATCAAAGCTTGTGGACATTGAAGCATCTCTTCTTGAGGAGGAGAGAAAACTAAAGACCAAGCAAATGGAGTCTCCATCGTCATCAACCTTGTCTACTGAAAATGCTTATTATACAGGATCTAGTAGGTATGGCAAGAACAAAGGCAACTACAACAAGGGCTACAACAAAGGCAACTACAACAAGGGCTACAACAACAACAATCTCATTTGTGACTTTTGTCACAAACCTGGTCATGTAGAGAAGAATTGTTTTGCCAAGAAGAAGATGCAACGAGTCTACATCATGGAAGAAGTGCAGCAGGAAGAAGACCAAGAAGAAGAAAAAGATGAAGACAAGGGCCACCATCATGAGGCCCTATCTATGATTAGATCAAATCATTTATTCTAAAGTGCTAAAAGCAAGGGCATGCCCTATACACATGGGTGTCCTCTTCACTCATACATGTAGCAACGTCTTGTCACACTCTTCTAAAGTCGTCCCATACCTCTTTTGTACGCATGACTAAAGCCTCTGAGTTCACATTGGCATAACCTATGTATGGCATTGCTAGTCAGACCACGCTCATGCATGCTATCACTGAGCATTGGGTGGTTAATTAGGCTCATGAGAGTCAGCATGACCAACTGCATCATTGAGTGGATTCAGTGTTTGAGGAGGGGTGTTAAAAAATATGGCAAACACCTTCACTAAAATGATGTGTAGGGCACATACCTTGTAACTAGCACTATGCACTAAAGTCATAGATTATGGGCAAATGGATACAAAGGTTATTATGCAACCTTACCATGATGTAAAAGAGTCATTTAGGATCTCAACATCAGCCAAAGGGGTCGTGATCCCTTGATTAGGTAGCATTGGTGTGATTAGCAAGATTCTAGGGTTGGTGGTCACTTTTAGGTGCTTGAATCTAGGAGGGAAGGTGGAGATGATTTAGATGATGATTAACACCTAATCTTGAGCTTAATCCTCATGTACTTCAGCCTATATAAAGAGGCTCTCATCTATTGAAATCAACACATTTTATTGCCCCTCACTTATGTTGTCATTATGCTCATCATTATGCTAACTACTTCTTGATTAGTAGCTTAACTTCATCTTCTTCATTTCTATTCAACTATGCAATGGAGCTACTGTTTGATCCTCCTTAGGATGGTTTTTTAACAGGTAAGGCCCGGAGAGTTGGCCCATGGTATCCCTCATACCATTGGGAGAATAACATTTGCCGATTGAGGCGGGTGATTGTGATGCTGCCTAGTTTTTAGGACCCAAGCTAGTGCGGTGAATCAGCCCACCCTAGTGCGGTGAATCAACCACCCCTAGTGCGTAGACATCCATCTGATGGGCGGAAGAATGGAGCGATGGAGCCTGAGAGGGCGACATGCTGTCGCCTTGAGTCCTCTCGCCACCAGCGGCCCGACGATGAGGTGTATGATTCCAGACAAACATGGGTCTAACTTGGGATGTGGGATTCCCAGAGGATACAATGAAAGAAGCAAGTTCACCCTTGCTCATCTAAAAATCGTAAGAAAGGCCAAATTAGTTGGAAGCACTGTTGTCAATCTAACCACGGGGGAACCAGAATTAGTTATGGGGGGATGCCATGAAAGTACACATTCGAGAGAAGGATTTGTCCTCCAGGATTTCGAGAGGATAAAATGAATGAATTTTTGGAGCTAACCCAAGAAAGGAAGACCCTAAAAGATTACCACCAAACTTTTGTTAAACTTCTCCAATTTGCTCTAGAGATGGATGAGGTGACTCTTCTCCATGGATTCATTTAAAAGCTTAATCTACCATTGAATAACCTCGTCAAGAATGCAAAACCATCCTCTATTTCAGAAGCCATAATTATAGCCAGAGGCTATGATAAAGTTTTTTTATATAGAAAGTGTCGAGAGAAGGACACGAGTCCTTCCATGTTAATCGTGAAGAGGTACCCTAATCCAAGAGAGGAACATCAAGCCTACCCTTGGCTACAAGGAATCATGAGCTAGAGCAAAATTAGGTCAAGAAATAGGGATAGCAGGGTTAAAGATAACCGAATTCAACAAGTATTTCTGTGAGTAAATAGAAGAGGATTGGTGCAAGATTCATGTGAAGTAATGTGCATGATGAATAGAGGTATTCTATACTAAGATTATGAAATTGCTATCATAGGTTAGCTTGCATAAAGGATTGATTCCCTAACGCTTTTCCATGACAATTGTGAAGTACCATATTACATGGGGGTATAGAATAAGGAATTTGAAGGTTCATATCATATGAGAGGTATATGGATGCATGAAATTAGGATAATTGGGCCAATTAACTTTGGAATAATAAAGATATTTTGGAGGCACAACAAAACGAGCCAAACACATGAAATAAGGGACTCTTTAAGAACACTGTATGTGTCTCTTTTAATATAGATTTCAATAAGGAAAGAGAGTGCACTCAGAGAAGAGTGAGGCAATAAGGTTAGAAACATTAGGAAAGTGTTAGAATAAAAATATTAGCTCCAAAAATCCTAAAAGAAATAAGAAGACAAGAATAGTTCTATTAAGAGATAAGTATCTCCAAAAATAGAAATTCAAATTTAGGTGATAAGAGGTCATATTTAGAGTTCTTTACATATTTAGAGTCCATGCATACTAAAAATGAGGAAAAGCAACGCGTTTCTAAAGATGGCATGTTTGCAGCTATATACAGACGTTTTTGCCTATTCTACCCGCGCCGCGGTGGCTTGTAGACTAGATGCCTTCGGGTTCTTTTGACCGATTATACGAGTATATTCTAAGTTCTTATCAGAGATTTATGGCCGAAACAGTTTGCTGCTTCTGTCAAGGTCTCTACACAAGAAAAACTGTAAGACGACAACAAGTAGCCTCAAGGTAATCCTAGAGCTTGAGATGTATATATATTTCTTCATTCTTATCTGATATCTTAGAAGAGAAGGTTAGATTGCTATGGTCTTTCGGAGGAAGAGACCAGAACTCCATAGCTTTTCTTTTAAATAAAGAATAGTATGCCGTAGCCTTGCAAGAGAAGGCTATTTTGCCATAGACCTTCGAAAGAGAGAAAAGTCACAGTACGAGTAAGAGGAGATAAATCTTGGGGATGATCGGATGATTTCAATCGTAAGAGAAGGTATTAGAAGACTCTATTCTCTTATGTCAAGTTCTAAAGCTCTTGTTAACGAGCAAAGGCAACGATAAACGATAAATTTCTGTAAGGTATATATATATTTTTTTATTTTATAATTATATATCATTCTTAGGGGTTGAGGTATGACCTCGGCTTCTCTATTAATTGTTAATAGTAATCTATTTGATTGATTTACTAGTTAAAGTTTGTATTCTTTTAAACAACAGCATATGCCTTAATAAAGAATGTCTTATCGTAATCTCAAGTTGAAATGCTAAAATCTTTGTGAAAAGGATTGTTTTCTTAAGAAGGTAACATAGATTCTAGTCCTATGGTTTAGTTGAGTAAATGGATTGTTATCTTGGTTAAATTAGGTACAGGTACAACTCTCCCTGCCTTGATGCTGCGCCATTCTTGTGCTTTGTATAGCCGGATGGCGGAGATGTTGGTAAGGCCCGGAGAGTTGGCCCATGGTATCCCTCATACCATTGGGAGAATAAGATTTGCCGATTGAGGCGGTTGATTGTGATGCTGCCTAGTTTTTAGGACCCAAGCTAGTGCGGTGAATCAGCCCACCCTAGTGCGGTGAATCAGCCACCCCTAGTGCGTAGACATCCCTCTGAGGGGCGAAAGAATGGAGCGATGGAGCCTGAGAGGGTGACATGATGTCGCCTTGAGTCCTCTCGCCACCAGCAGCCTGACGATGAGGTGTATGATTCCAGACAAACATGGGTCTAACTTGGGATGTGGGATTCCGAGAGGATACAATGAAAGAAGCAAGTTCACCCTTGCTCATCTAAAAATCGTAAGAAAGGCCAAATTAGTTGGAAGCACTGTTGTCAATCTAACCACGGGGGAACCAGAATTAGTTATGGGGGGATGCCATGAAAGTACACATTCGAGAGAAGGTTTTGTCCTCCAGGATTTCGAGAGGATAAAATGAATGAATTTTTGGAGCTAACCCAAGAAAGGAAGACCCTAAAAGAATACCACCAAACTTTTGTTAAACTTCTCCAATTTGCTCTAGAGATGGATGAGGTAACTCTTCTCCATCGATTCATTTAAAAGCTTAATCTACCATTGAATAACCTCGTCAAGAATGCAAAACCATCCTCTATTTCAGAAGCCATAATTATAGCCAGAGGCTATGATAAAGTTTTTTTATATAGAAAGTGTCGAGAGAAGGACACGAGTCCTTCCATGTTAATCGTGAAGAGGTCCCCTAATCCAAGAGAGGAACATCAAGCCTACCCTTGGCTACAAGGAATCATGAGCTAGAGCAAAAGTAGGTCAAGAAATAGGGATAGCAGGGTTAAAGATAACCGAATTCAACAAGTATTTCTGTGAGTAAATAGAAGAGGATTGGTGCAAGATTCATGTGAAGTAATGTGCATGATGAATAGAGGTATTCTATACTAAGATTATGAAATTGCTATCATAGGTTAGCTTGCATAAAGGATTGATTCCCTAACGTTTTTCCATGACAATTGTGAAGTACCATATTACATGGGGGTATAGAATAAGGAATTTGAAGGTTCATATCATATGAGAGGTATATGGATGCATGAAATTAGGATAATTAGGCCAATTAACTTTGGAATAATAAAGATATTTTGGAGGCACAACAAAACGAGCCAAACACATGAAATAAGGGACTCTTTAAGAACACTGTATGTGTCTCTTTTAATATAGATTTCAATAAGGAAAGAGAGTGCACTCAGAGAAGAGTGAGGCAATAAGGCTAGAAACATTAGGAAAGTGTTAGAATAAAAATATTAGCTCCAAAAATCCTAAAAGAAATAAGAAGACAAGAATAGTTCTATTAAGAGATAAGTATCTCCAAAAATAGAAATTCGAATTTAGGTGATAAGAGGTCATATTTAGAGTTCTTTACATATTTAGAGTCCATGCATACTAAAAGTGAGGAAAAGCAACGCGTTTCTAAAGATGGCATGTTTGCAGCTATATACAGACGTTTTTGCCTATTCTACCCACGCCGCGGTGGCTTGTAGACTAGATGCCTTCCGGTTCTTTTGACCGATTATACGAGTATATTCTGAGTTCTTATCAGAGATTTATGGCCGAAACAGTTTGCTGCTTCTGTCAAGGTCTCTACACAAGAAAAACTGTAAGACGACAACAAGTAGCCTCAAGGTAATCCTAGAGCTTGAGATGTATATATATCCTTTCATTCTTATCTAATATCTTAGAAGAGAAGGTTAGATTGCTATGGTCTTTCGGAGGAAGAGACCAGAACTCCATAGCTTTTCTTTTAAATAAAGAATAGTATGCCGTAGCCTCGCAAGAGAAGGCTATTTTGCCATAGACCTTCGAAAGAGAGAAAAGTCACAGTACGAGTAAGAGGAGATAAATCTTGGGGATGATCGGATGATTTCAATCGTAAGAGAAGGTATTAGAAGACTCTATTCTCTTATGTCAAGTTCTAAAGCTCTTGTTAACGAGCAAAGGCAACGATAAACGATAAATTTCTGTAAGGTATATATATATTTTTTTGTTTTATAATTATATATCATTCTTAGGGGTTGAGGTATGGCCTCGGCTTCTCTATTAATTGTTAATAGTGATTTATTTGATTGATTTACTAGTTAAAGTTTGTATTCTTTTAAACAACAGCATATGCCTTAATAAAGAATGTCTTATCGTAATCTCAAGTTGAAATGCTAAAATCTTTCTGAAAAGGATTGTTTTCTTAAGAACGAAACATAGATTCTAGTCCTATGGTTTAGTTGAGTAAATGGATTGTTATCTTGGTTAAATTAGGTACAGGTACAACTCTCCCTGCCTTGATGCTGCGCCGTTCTTGTGCTTGTATAGCCGGATGGCAGAGATGTTGGTAAGGCCCGGAGAGTTGGCCCATGGTATCCCTCATACCATTGGGAGAATAAGATTTGCCGATTGAGGTGGGTGATTGTGATGCTGCCTAGTTTTTAGGACCCAAGCTAGTGCAGTGAATCAGCCCACCCTAGTGCGGTGAATCAGCCACCCCTAGTGCGTAGACATCCCTCTGAGGGGCGGAAGAATGGAGCGATGGAGCCTGAGAGGGCGACATGCTGTCGCCTTGAGTCCTCTCGCCACCAGCGGCCCGACGATGAGGTGTATGATTCCAGACAAACATGGGTCTAACTTGGGATGTGGGATTCCCAGAGGATACAATGAAAGAAGCAAGTTCACCCTTGCTCATCTAAAAATCGTAAGAAAGGCCAAATTAGTTGGAAGCACTGTTGTCAATCTAACCACGGGGGAATCAGAATTAGCTATGGGGGGATGCCATGAAAGTACACATTCGAGAGAAGGTTTTGTCCTCCGAGATTTCGAGAGGATAAAATGAATGAATTTTTGGAGCTAACCCAAGAAAGGAAGACCCTAAAAGAATACCACCAAACTTTTGTTAAACTTCTCCAATTTGCTCTAGAGATGGATGAGGTAACTCTTCTCCATCGATTCATTTAAAAGCTTAATCTACCATTGAATAACCTCGTCAAGAATGCAAAACCATCCTCTATTTCAGAAGCCCTAATTATAGCCAGAGGCTATGATAAAGTTTTTTTATATAGAAAGTGTCGAGAGAAGGACACGAGTCCTTCCATGTTAATCGTGAAGAGGTCCCCTAATCCAAGAGAGGAACATCAAGCCTACCCTTGGCTACAAGGAATCATGAGCTAGAGCAAAAGTAGGTCAAGAAATAGGGATAGCAGGGTTAAAGATAACCGAATTCAACAAGTATTTCTGTGAGTAAATAGAAGAGGATTGGTGCAAGATTCATGTGAAGTAATGTGCATGATGAATAGAGGTATTCTATACTAAGATTATGAAATTGCTATCATAGGTTAGCTTGCATAAAGGATTGATTCCCTAACGTTTTTCCATGACAATTGTGAAGTACCATATTACATGGGGGTATAGAATAAGGAATTTGAAGGTTCATATCATATGAGAGGTATATGGATGCATGAAATTAGGATAATTAGGCCAATTAACTTTGGAATAATAAAGATATTTTGGAGGCACAACAAAACGAGCCAAACACATGAAATAAGGGACTCTTTAAGAACACTGTATGTGTCTCTTTTAATATAGATTTCAATAAGGAAAGAGAGTGCACTCAGAGAAGAGTGAGGCAATAAGGCTAGAAACATTAGGAAAGTGTTAGAATAAAAATATTAGCTCCAAAAATCCGAAAAGAAATAAGAAGACAAGAATAGTTCTATTAAGAGATAAGTATCTCCAAAAATAGAAATTCGAATTTAGGTGATAAGAGGTCATATTTAGAGTACTTTTACATATTTAGAGTCCATGCATACTAAAAATGACGAAAAGCAACGCGTTTCTAAAGATGGCATGTTTGCAGCTATATACAGACGTTTTTGCCTATTCAACCCGCGCCGCGGTGGCTTGTAGACTAGATGCCTTCCGGTTCTTTTGACCGATTATATGAGTATATTCTGAGTTCTTATCAGAGATTTATGGCCGAAACAGTTTACTGCTTCTGTCAAGGTCTCTACACAAGAAAAACTGTAAGACGACAACAAGTAGCCTCAAGGTAATCCTAGAGCTTGAGATGTATATATATCCCTTCATTCTTATCTAATATCTTAGAAGAGAAGGTTAGATTGCTATGGTCTTTCGGAGGAAGAGACCAGAACTCCATAGCTTTTCTTTTAAATAAAGAATAGTATGCCGTAGCCTTGCAAGAGAAGGCTATTTTGCCATAGACCTTCGAAAGAGAGAAAAGTCACACTACGAGTAAGAGGAGATAAATCTTGGGGATGATCGGATGATTTCAATCATAAGAGAAGGTATTAGAAGACTCTATTCTCTTATGTCAAGTTCTAAAGCTCTTGTTAACGAGCAAAGGCAACGATAAACGATAAATTTCTGTAAGGTATATATATATTTTTTTGTTTTACAATTATATATCATTCTTAGGGGTTGAGGTATGGCCTCGGCTTCTCTATTAATTGTTAATAGTGATCTATTTGATATTGATTTACTAGTTAAAGTTTGTATTCTTTTAAACAACAGCATATGCCTTAATAAAGAATGTCTTATCGTAATCTCAAGTTGAAATGCTAAAATCTTTGTGAAAAGGATTGTTTTCTTAAGAAGGTAACATAGATTCTAGTCCTATAGTTTAGTTGAGTAAATGAATTGTTATCTTGGTTAAATTAGGTACAGGTATAACTCTCCCTGGTTTGATGCTGCGCCGTTCTTGTGCTTGTATAGCCGGATGGCGGAGATGTTGGTAAGGCCCGGAGAGTTGGCCCATGGTATCCCTCATACCATTCGGAGAATAAGATTTGCCGATTGAGGCGGGTGATTGTGATGCTGCCTAGTTTTTAGGGCCCAAGCTAGTGCGGTGAATCAGCCACCCCTAGTGCATAGACATCCCTCTGAGGGGCGGAAGAATGGAGCAATGGAGCCTGAGAGGGCGACATGCTGCCGCCTTGAGTCCTCTCGCCACCAGCGGCCCGACGATGAGGTGTATGATTCCAGACAAACATGGGTCTAACTTGGGATGTGGGATTCCCAGAGGATACAATGAAAGAAGCAAGTTCACCCTTGCTCATCTAAAAATCGTAAGAAAGGCCAAATTAGTTAGAAGCACTGTTGTCCATCTAACCACGGGGGGAACTAGAATTAGTTATGGGGGCATGCCATGAAAGTACACATTCGAGAGAAGGTTTTGTCCTCCAGGATTTCGAGAGGATAAAATGAATGAATTTTTGGAGCTAACCCAAGAAACGAAGACCCTAAAAGAATACCACCAAACTTTTGTTAAACTTCTCCAATTTGCTCTAGAGATGGATGAGGTAACTCTTCTCCATCGATTCATTTAAAAGATTAATCTACCATTGAATAACCTCCTCAAGAATGCAAAACCATCCTCTATTTCAGAAGCCATAATTATAGCCAGAGGCTATAATAAAATGTTTTTTTATATAGAAAGTGTCGAGAGAAGGACACGAGTCCTTCCATGTTAATCATGAAGAGGTCCCCTAATCCAAGAGAGGAACATCAAGCCCACCCTTGATTCATTTAAAAGCTTAATCTACCATTGAATAACCTCGTCAAGAATGCAAAACCATCCTCTATTTCAGAAGCCATAGTTATAGCCAGAGGCTATGATAAAGGTTTTTTATATAGAAAGTGTCGAGAGAAGGACACGAGTCCTTCCATGTTAATCGTGAAGAGGTCCCCTAATCCAAGAGAGGAACATCAAGCCCACCCTTGGCTACAAGGAATCATGAGCTAGAGCAAAATTAGGTCAAGAAATAGGGATAGCAGGATTAAAGATAAACGAATTCAACAAGTACTTCTATGAGTAAATAGAAGAGGATTGGTGCAAGATTCATGTGAAGTAATGTGCACGATGAATAGAGGTATTCTACAAGATGATATTAAGATTATGAAATTGCTATCATAGGTTAGCTTGCATAAAGGATTGATTCCCTTACGTTTTTCCATGACAATTGTGAAGTACCATATTACATGGGGGTATAGAATAAGGAATTTGAAGGTTCATATCATATGAGAGGTATATGGATGCATGAAATTAGGATAAGTAGGCCAATTAACTTTGGAATAATAAAGATATTTTGGAGGCACAACAAAACGAGCCAAACACATGAAATAAGGGACTCTTTAAGAACACTGTATGTGTCTCTTTTAATATAGATTTCAATAAGGAAAGAGAGTGCACTCAGAGAAGAGTGAGGCAATAAGGCTAGAAACATTAGGAAAGTGTTAGAATAAAAATATTAGCTCCAAAAATCCTAAAAGAAATAAGAAGACAAGAATAGTTCTATTAAGAGATAAGTATCTCCAAAAATAGAAATTCGAATTTAGGTGATAAGAGGTCATATTTAGAGTACTTTTACATATTTAGAGTCCATGCATACTAAAAATGAGGAAAAGCAACGCGTTTCTAAAGATGGCATGTTTGCAGCTATATACAGACATTTTTGCCTATTCTACCCGTGTCGCGGTGGCTTGTAGACAAGATGCCTTCCGATTCTTTTGACCGTCTATACGAGGATATTCTGAGTTCGTATCATAGATTTATTGGCCGAAACAGTTTGCTGCTTCTGTCAAGGTCTCTACACAAGAAAAACTGTAAGACGACAACAAGTAGCCTCAAGGTAATCCTAGAGCTTGAGATGTATATATATCCCTTCATTCTTATCTAATATCTTAGAAGAGAAGGTTAGATTGCTATGGTCTTTCGGAGGAAGAGACCAGAACTCCATAGCTTTTCTTTTAAATAAAGAATAGTATGCCGTAGCCTTGCAAGAGAAGGCTATTTTGCCATAGACCTTCGAAAGAGAGAAAAGTCACACTACGAGTAAGAGGAGATAAATCTTGGGGATGATCGGATGATTTCAATCATAAGAGAAGGTATTAGAAGACTCTATTCTCTTATGTCAAGTTCTAAAGCTCTTGTTAACGAGCAAAGGCAACGATAAACGATAAATTTCTATAAGGTATATATATATTTTTTTGTTTTACAATTATATATCATTCTAAGGGGTTTGAGGTATGGCCTCGGCTTCTCTATTAATTGTTAATAGTGATCTATTTGATATTGATTTACTAGTTAAAGTTTGTATTCTTTTAAACAACAGCATATGCCTTAATAAAGAATGTCTTATCGTAATCTCAAGTTGAAATGCTAAAATCTTTGTGAAAAGGATTGTTTTCTTAAGAAGGTAACATAGATTCTAGTCCTATGGTTTAGTTGAGTAAATGAATTGTTATCTTGGTTAAATTAGGTACAGGTATAACTCTCCCTGCTTTGATGCTGCGCCGTTCTTGTGCTTGTATAGCCGGATGGCGGAGATGTTGGTAAGGCCCGGAGAGTTGGCCCATGGTATCCCTCATACCATTGGGAGAATAAGATTTGCCGATTGAGGCGGGTGATTGTGATGCTGCCTAGTTTTGAGGGCCCAAGCCACCCCTAGTGCATAGACATCCCTCTGAGGGGCAGAAGAATGGAGTGATGGAGCCTGAGACGGCGACATGCTGCCGCCTTGAGTCCTCTCGCCACCAGCGGCCCGACGATGAGGTGTATGATTCCAGACAAACATGGGTCTAACTTGGGATGTGGGATTCCCAGAGGATACAATGAAAGAAGCAAGTTCACCCTTGCTCATCTAAAAATCGTAAGAAAGGCCAAATTAGTTAGAAGCACTGTTGTCCATCTAACCACGGGGGAACCAGAATTAGTTATGGGGGGATGCCATGAAAGTACACATTCGAGAGAAGGTTTTGTCCTCCAGGACTTCGAGAGGATAAAATGAATGAATTTTTGGAGCTAACCCAAGAAACGAAGACCCTAAAAGAATACCACCAAACTTTTGTTAAACTTCTCCAATTTGCTCTAGAGATGGATGAGGTAACTCTTCTCCATCGATTCATTTAAAAGCTTAATCTACCATTGAATAACCTCGTCAAGAATGCAAAACCATCCTCTATTTCAGAAGCCATAATTATAGCCAGAGGCTATGATAAAGTTTTTTTATATAGAAAGTGTCGAGAGAAGGACACGAGTCCTTCCATGTTAATCGTGAAGAGGTCCCCTGATCCAAGAGAGGAACATCAAGCCCACCCTTGATTAATTTAAAAGCTTAATCTACCATTGAATAACCTCGTCAAGAATGCAAAACCATCCTCTATTTCAGAAGCCATAGTTATAGCCAGAGGCTATGATAAAGTTTTTTTATATAGAAAGTGTCCAGAGAAGGACACGAGTCCTTCCATGTTAATCATGAAGAGGTCCCCTAATCCAAGAGAGGAACATCAAGCCCACCCTTGGCTACAAGGAATCATGAGCTAGAGCAAAATTAGGTCAAGAAATAGGGATAGCAGGGTTAAAGATAACCGAATTCAACAAGTACTTCTATGAGTAAATAGAAGAGGATTGGTGCAAGATTCATGTGAAGTAATGTGCATGATGAATAGAGGTATTCT
Source organism: Cibotium barometz (assembly GCF_041138505.1). Classification (NCBI taxonomy): domain Eukaryota; kingdom Viridiplantae; phylum Streptophyta; class Polypodiopsida; order Cyatheales; family Cibotiaceae; genus Cibotium; species Cibotium barometz. Next base: position 6,664,274 of record NC_141091.1, on the reverse strand, counting down.
ACAAGATGATACTAAGATTATGAAATTGCTATCATAGGTTAGCTTGCATAAAGGATTGATTCCCTTACGTTTTTCCATGACAATTGTGAAGTACCATATTACATGGGGGTATAGAATAAGGAATTTGAAGGTTCATATCATATGAGAGGTATATGGATGCATGAAATTAGGATAATTAGGCCAATTAACTTTGGAATAATAAAGATATTTTGGAGGCACAACAAAACGAGCCAAACACATGAAATAAGGGACTCTTTAAGAACACTGTATGTGTCTCTTTTAATATAGATTTCAATAAGGAAAGAGAGTGCACTCAGAGAAGAGTGAGGCAATAAGGCTAGAAACATTAGGAAAGTGTTAGAATAAAAATATTAGCTCCAAAAATCCTAAAAGAAATAAGAAGACAAGAATAGTTCTATTAAGAGATAAGTATCTCCAAAAATAGAAATTCGAATTTAGGTGATAAGAGGTCATATTTAGAGTACTTTTACATATTTAGAGTCCATGCATACTAAAAATGAGGAAAAGCAACGCGTTTCTAAAGATGGCATGTTTGCAGCTAGATACAGACGTTTTTGCCTATTCTACCCGTGCCGCGGTGGCTTGTAGACTAGATGCCTTCCGGTTCTTTTGACCGATTATACGAGTATATTCTGAGTTCTTATCAAAGATTTATGGCCGAAACAGTTTGCTGCTTCTGTCAAGGTCTCTACACAAGAAAAACTGTAAGACGACAACAAGTAGCCTCAAGGTAATCCTAGAGCTTGAGATGTATATATATCCCTTCATTCTTATCTAATATCTTAGAAGAGAAGGTTAGATTGCTATGGTCTTTCGGAGGAAGAGACCAGAACTCCATAGCTTTTCTTTTAAATAAAGAATAGTATGCCGTAGCCTTGCAAGAGAAGGCTATTTTGCCATAGACCTTCGAAAGAGAGAAAAGTCACACTACGAGTAAGAGGAGATAAATCTTGGGGATGATCGGATGATTTCAATCATACGAGAAGGTATTAGAAGACTCTATTCTCTTATGCCAAGTTCTAAAGCTCTTGTTAACGAGCAAAGGCAACGATAAACGATAAATTTCTGTAAGGTATATATATATTTTTTTGTTTTACAATTATATATCATTCTTAGGGATTGAGGTATGGCCTCGGCTTCTCTATTAATTGTTAATAGTGATCTATTTGATATTGATTTACTAGTTAAAGTTTGTATTCTTTTAAACAACAGCATATGCCTTAATAAAGAATGTCTTATCGTAATCTCAAGTTGAAATGCTAAAATCTTTGTGAAAAGGATTATTTTCTTAAGAAGGTAACATAGATTCTAGTCCTATGGTTTAGTTGAGTAAATGGATTGTTATCTTGGTTGAATTAGGTACAGGTATAACTCTCCCTGCTTTGATGCTGCGCCGTTCTTGTGCTTGTATAGCCGGATGGCGGAGATGTTGGTAAGGCCCGGAGAGTTGGCCCATGGTATCCCTCATACCATTGGGAGAATAAGATTTGCCGATTGAGGCGGGTGATTGTGATGCTGCCTAGTTTTGAGGGCCCAAGCTAGTGCGGTGAATCAGCCCACTCCTAGTGCATAGACATCCCTCTGAGGGGCGAAAGAATGGAGCGATGGAGCCTGAGAGGGCGACATGCTGCCGCCTTGAGTCCTCTCGCCACCAGCAGCCCAACGATGAGGTGTATGATTCCAGACAAACATGGGTCTAACTTGGGATGTGGGATTCCCAGAGGATACAATGAAAGAAGCAAGTTCACCCTTGCTCATCTAAAAATTGTAAGAAAGGCCAAATTAGTTGGAAGCACTGTTGTCAATCTAACCACGGGGGAACCAGAATTAGTGATGGGGGGATGCCATGAAAGTACACATTCGAGAGAAGGTTTTGTCCTCCAGGATTTCGAGAGGATAAAATGAATGAATTTTTGGAGCTAACCCAAGAAAGGAAGACCCTAAGAGGATACCACCAAACTTTTGTTAAACTTCTCCAATTTGCTCTAGAGATGGATGAGGTAACTCTTCTCCATTGATTCATTTAAAAGCTTAATCTACCATTGAATAACCTCGTCAAGAATGCAAAACCATCCTCTATTTCAGAAGCCATAATTATAGCCAGAGGCTATGATAAAGTTTTTTTATATAGAAAGTGTCGAGAGAAGGACACGAGTCCTTCCATGTTAATCGTGAAGAGGTTCCCTAATCCAAGAGAGGAACATCAAGCCCACCCTTGCCTACAAGGAATCATGAGCTAGAGCAAAATTAGGTCAAGAAATAGCGATAGCAGGGTTAAAGATAACCGAATTCAACAAGTACTTCTATGAGTAAATAGAAGAGGATTGGTGCAAGATTCATGTGAAGTAATGTGCATGATGAATAGAGGTATTCTACAAGATGATACTAAGATTATGAAATTGCCATCATAGGTTAGCTTGCATAAAGGATTGATTCCCTTACGTTTTTCCATGACAATTGTGAAGTACCATATTACATGGGGGTATAGAATAAGGAATTTGAAGGTTCATATCATATGAGAGGTATATGGATGCATGAAATTAGGATAATTAGGCCAATTAACTTTGGAATAATAAAGATATTTTGGAGGCACAACAAAACGAGCCAAACACATGAAATAAGGGACTCTTTAAGAACACTGTATGTGTCTCTTTTAATATAGATTTCAATAAGGAAAGAGAGTGCACTCAGAGAAGAGTGAGGCAATAAGGCTAGAAACATTAGGAAAGTGTTAGAATAAAAATATTAGCTCCAAAAATCCGAAAAGAAATAAGAAGACAAGAATAGTTCTATTAAGAGATAAGTATCTCCAAAAATAGAAATTCGAATTTAGGTGATAAGAGGTCATATTTAGAGTACTTTTACATATTTAGAGTCCATGCATACTAAAAATGAGGAAAAGCAACGCCTTTCTAAAGATGGCATGTTTGCAGCTATATACAGACGTTTTTGCCTATTCTACCCGTGCCGCGGTGGCTTGTAGACTAGATGCCTTCCGGTTCTTTTGACCGATTATACGAGCATATTCTGAGTTCTTATCAGAGATTTATGGCCGAAACAGTTTGCTGCTTCTGTCAAGGTCTCTACACAAGAAAAACTGTAAGACGACAACAAGTAGCCTCAAGGTAATCCTAGAGCTTGAGATGTATATATATCCCTTCATTCTTATCTAATATCTTAGAAGAGAAGGTTAGATTGCTATGGTCTTTCGGAGGAAGAGACCAGAACTCCATAGCTTTTCTTTTAAATAAAGAATAGTATGCTGTAGCCTTGCAAGAGAAGGCTATTTTGCCATAGACCTTCGAAAGAGAGAAAAGTTACAGTACGAGTAAGAGGAGATAAATCTTGGGGATGATCGGATGATTTCAATCGTAAGAGAAGGTATTAGAAGACTCTATTCTCTTATGTCAAGTTCTAAAGCTCTTGTTAACGAGCAAAGGCAACGATAAACGATAAATTTCTGTAAGGTATATATATATTTTTTTATTTTATAATTATATATCATTCTTAGGGGTTGAGGTATGGCCTCGGCTTCTCTATTAATTGTTAATAGTGATCTATTTGATTGATTTACTAGTTAAAGTTTGTATTCTTTTAAACAACAGCATATGCCTTAATAAAGAATGTCTTATCGTAATCTCAAGTTGAAATGCTAAAATCTTTGTGAAAAGGATTGTTTTCTTAAGAAGGTAACATAGATTCTAGTCCTATGGTTTAGTTGAGTAAATGGATTGTTATCTTGGTTAAATTAGGTACAGGTACAACTCTCCCTGCCTTGATGCTGCGCCGTTCTTGTGCTTGTATAGCCGGATGGCGGAGATGTTGGTAAGGCCCGGAGAGTTGGCCCATGGTATCCCTCATACCATTGGGAGAATAAGATTTGCCGATTGAGGCGGGTGATTGTGATGCTGCCTAGTTTTTAGGACCCAAGCTAGTGCGGTGAATCAGCCCACCCTAGTGCGGTGAATCAGCCACCCCTAGTGCGTAGACATCCCTCTGAGGGGCGGAAGAATGGAGCGATGGAGCCTGAGAGGGCGACATGCTGTCGCCTTGAGTCCTCTCGCCACCAGCGGCCCGACGATGAGGTGTATGATTCCAGACAAACATGGGTCTAACTTGGGATGTGGGATTCCCAGAGGATACAATGAAAGAAGCAAGTTCACCCTTGCTCATCTAAAAATCGTAAGAAAGGCCAAATTAGTTGGAAGCACTGTTGTCAATCTAACCACGGGGGAACCAGAATTAGTTATGGGGGGATGCCATGAAAGTACACATTCGAGAGAAGGTTTTGTCCTCCAGGATTTCGAGAGGATAAAATGAATGAATTTTTGGAGCCAACCCAAGAAAGGAAGACCCTAAAAGAATACCACCAAACTTTTGTTAAGCTTCTCCAATTTGCTCTAGAGATGGATGAGGTAACTCTTCTCCATCGATTCATTTAAAAGCTTAATCTACCATTGAATAACCTCGTCAAGAATGCAAAACCATCCTCTATTTCAGAAGCCATAATTATAGCCAGAGGCTATGATAAAGTTTTTTTATATAGAAAGTGTCGAGAGGACACGAGTCCTTCCATGTTAATCGTGAAGAGGTCCCCTAATCCAAGAGAGGAACATCAAGCCTACCCTTGGCTACAAGGAATCATGAGCTAGAGCAATATTAGTTAAAGAAATAGGGATAGCAGGGTTAAAGATAACCGAATTCAACAAGTATTTCTGTGAGTAAATAGAAGAGGATTGGTGCAAGATTCATGTGAAGTAATGTGCATGATGAATAGAGGTATTCTATACTAAGATTATGAAATTGCTATCATAGGTTAGCTTGCATAAAGGATTGATTCCCTAACGTTTTTCCATGACAATTGTGAAGTACCATATTACATGGGGGTATAGAATAAGGAATTTGAAGGTTCATATCATATGAGAGGTATATGGATGCATGAAATTAGGATAATTAGGCCAATTAACTTTGGAATAATAAAGATATTTTGGAGGCACAACAAAACGAGCCAAACACATAAAATAACGGACTCTTTAAGAACACTGTATGTGTCTCTTTTAATATAGATTTCAATAAGGAAAGAGAGTGCACTCAGAGAAGAGTGAGGCAATAAGGCTAGAAACATTAGGAAAGTGTTAGAATAAAAATATTAGCTCCAAAAATCCTAAAAGAAATAAGAAGACAAGAATAGTTCTATTAAGAGATAAGTATCTCCAAAAATAGAAATTCGAATTTAGGTGATAAGAGGTCATATTTAGAGTTCTTTACATATTTAGAGTCCATGCATACTAAAAATGAGGAAAAGCAACGCGTTTCTAAAGATGGCATGTTTGCAGCTATATACAGACGTTTTTGCCTATTCTACCCGTGCCGCGGCGGTGGCTTGTAGACTAGATGCCTTCTGGTTCTTTTGACCGATTATACGAGTATATTCTGAGTTCTTATCAGAGATTTATGGCCGAAACAGTTTGCTGCTTCTGTCAAGGTCTCTACACAAGAAAAACTGTAAGACGACAACAAGTAGCCTCAAGGTAATCCTAGAGCTTGAGATGTATATATATCCCTTCATTCTTATCTAATATCTTAGAAGAGAAGGTTAGATTGCTATGGTCTTTCGGAGGAAGAGACCAGAACTCCATAGCTTTTCTTTTAAATAAAGAATAGTATGCCGTAGCCTTGCAAGAGAAGGCTATTTTGCCATAGACCTTCGAAAGAGAGAAAAGTCACAGTACGAGTAAGAGGAGATAAATCTTGGGGATGATCGGATGATTTCAATCGTAAGAGAAGGTATTAGAAGACTCTATTCTCTTATGTCAAGTTCTAAAGCTCTTGTTAACGAGCAAAGGCAACGATAAACGATAAATTTCTGTAAGGTATATATATATTTTTTTATTTTATAATTATATATCATTCTTAGGGGTTGAGGTATGGCCTCGGCTTCTCTATTAATTGTTAATAGTGATCTATTTGATTGATTTACTAGTTAAAGTTTGTATTCTTTTAAACAACAGCATATGCCTTAATAAAGAATGTCTTATCGTAATCTCAAGTTGAAATGCTAAAATCTTTGTGAAAAGGATTGTTTTCTTAAGAAGGTAACATAGATTCTAGTCCTATGGTTTAGTTGAGTAAATGGATTGTTATCTTGGTTAAATTAGGTACAGGTACAACTCTCCCTGCCTTGATGCTGCACCGTTCTTGTGCTTGTATAGCCGGATGGCGGAGATGTTGGTAAGGCCCGGAGAGTTGGCCCATGGTATCCCTCATACCATTGGGAGAATAAGATTTGCCGATTGAGGCGGGTGATTGTGATGCTCCCTAGTTTTTAGGACCCAAGCTAGTGCGGTGAATCAGCCCACCCTAGTGCGGTGAATCAGCCACCCCTAGTGCGTAGACATCCCTCTGAGGGGCGGAAGAATGGAGTGATGGAGCCTGAGAGGGCGACATGCTGTCGCCTTGAGTCCTCTCGCCACCAAGGGACCGACGATGAGGTGTATGATTCCAAACAAACATGGGTCTAACTTGGGATGTGGGATTCCCAGAGGATACAATGAAAGAAGCAAGTTCACCCTTGCTCATCTAAAAATCGTAAGAAAGGCCAAATTAGTTGGAAGCACTGTTGTCAATCTAACCACGGGGGAACCAGAATTAGTTATGGGGGGATGCCATGAAAGTACACATTCGAGAGAAGGTTTTGTCCTCCAGGATTTCGAGAGGATAAAATGAATGAATTTTTGGAGCTAACCCAAGAAAGGAAGACCCTAAAAGAATACCACCAAACTTTTGTTAAACTTCTCCAATTTGCTCTAGAGATGGATGAGGTAACTCTTCTCCATCGATTCATTTAAAAGCTTAATCTACCATTGAATAACCTCGTCAAGAATGCAAAACCATCCTCTATTTCAGAAGCCATAATTATAGCCAGAGGCTATGATAAAGTTTTTTTATATAGAAAGTGTCGAGAGAAGGACACGAGTCCTTCCATGTTAATCGTGAAGAGGACCCCTAATCCAAGAGAGAAACATCAAGCCCACCCTTGGCTACAAGGAATCATGAGCTAGGGCAAAATTAGGTCAAGAAATAGGGATAGCAGGGTTAAAGATAACCGAATTCAACAAGTACATCTATGAGTAAATAGAAGAGGATTGGTGCAAGATTCATGTGAAGTAATGTGCATGATGAATAGAGGTATTCTATACTAACATTATGAAATTGCTATCATAGGTTAGCTTGCATAAAGGATTGATTCCCTAACGTTTTTCCATGACAATTGTAAAGTACCATATTACATGGGGGTATAGAATAAGGAATTTAAAGGTTCATATCATATGAGAGGTATATGGATGCATGAAATTAGGATAATTGGGCCAATTAACTTTGGAATAATAAAGATATTTTGGAGGCACAACAAAACGAGCCAAACACATGAAATAAGGGACTCTTTAAGAACATTGTATGTGTCTCTTTTAATATAGATTTCAATAAGGAAAGAGAGTGCACTCAGAGAAGAGTGAGGCAATAAGGCTAGAAACATTAGGAAAGTGTTAGAATAAAAATATTAGCTCCAAAAATCCTAAAAGAAATAAGAAGACAAGAATAGTTCTATTAAGAGATAAGTATCTCCAAAAATAGAAATTCGAATTTAGGTGATAAGAGGTCATATTTAGAGTTCTTTACATATTTAGAGTCCATGCATACTAAAAATGAGGAAAAGCAACGCGTTTCTAAAGATGGCATGTTTGCAGCTATATACAGACGTTTTTGCCTATTCTACCCGCGCCGCGGTGGCTTGTAGACTAGATGCCTTCTGGTTCTTTTGACCGATTATACGAGTATATTCTAAGTTCTTATCAGCGATTTATGGCCGAAACAGTTTGCTGCTTCTGTCAAGGTCTCTACACAAGAAAAACTTTAAGACGACAACAAGTAGCCTCAAGGTAATCCTAGAGCTTGAGATGTATATATATTCCTTCATTCTTATCTAATATCTTAGAAGAGAAGGTTAGATTGCTATGGTCTTTCGGAGGAAGAGACCAGAACTCCATAGCTTTTCTTTTAAATAAAGAATAGTATGCCGTAGCCTTGCAAGAGAAGGCTATTTTGCCATAGACCTTCGAAAGAGAGAAAAGTCACAGTACGAGTAAGAGGAGATAAATCTTGGGGATGATCGGATGATTTCAATCGTAAGAGAAGGTATTAGAAGTCTCTATTCTCTTTTGTCAAGTTCTAAAGCTCTTGTTAACGAGCATAGGCAACGATAAACGATAAATTTCTGTAAGGTATATATATATTTTTTTATTTTATAATTATATATCATTCTTAGGGGTTGAGGTATGGCCTCGGCTTCTCTATTAATTGTTAATAGTGATCTATTTGATTGATTTACTGGTTAAAGTTTGTATTCTTTTAAACAACAATATATGCCTTAATAAAGAATGTCTTATCGTAATCTCAAGTTGAAATGCTAAAATCTTTGTGAAAAGGATTGTTTTCTTAAGAAGGTAACATAGATTCTAGTCCTATGGTTTAGTTGAGTAAATGGATTGTTATCTTGGTTAAATTAGGTACAGGTACAACTCTCCCTGCCTTGATGCTGCGTCGTTCTTGTGCTTGTATAGCCGGATGGCGGAGATGTTGGTAAGGCCCGGCCCATGGTATCCCTCATACCATTGGGAGAATAAGATTTGCCGATTGAGGCGGGTGATTGTGATGCTGCCTAGTTTTTAGGACCCAAGCTAGTGCGGTGAATCAGCCCACCCTAGTGCGGTGAATCAGCCACCCCTAGTGCGTAGACATCCCTCTGAGGGGCGGAAGAATGGAGCGATGGAACCTGAGACGGCGACATGCTGTCGCCTTGAGTCCTCTCGCCACCAGCGGCCCGACGATGAGGTGTATGATTCCAGACAAACATGGGTCTAACTTGGGATGTGGGATTCCCAGAGGATACAATGAAAGAAGCAAGTTTACCCTTGCTCATCTAAAAATCGTAAGAAAGGCCAAATTAGTTGGAAGCACTGTTGTCAATCTAACCACGGGGGAACCAGAATTAGTTATGGGGGGATGCCATGAAAGTACACATTCGAGAGAAGGTTTTGTCCTCCAGGATTTCGAGAGGATAAAATGAATGAATTTTTGGAGCTAACCCAAGAAAGGAAGACCCTAAAAGAATACCACCAAACTTTTGTTAAACTTCTCCAATTTGCTCTAGAGATGGATGAGGTAACTCTTCTCCATCGATTCATTTAAAAGCTTAATCTACCATTGAATAACCTCGTCAAGAATGCAAAACCATCCTCTATTTCAGAAGCCATAATTATAGCCAGAGGCTATGATAAAGTTTTTTTATATAGAAAGTGTCGAGAGAAGGACACGAGTCCTTCCATGTTAATCGTGAAGAGGTCCCCTAATCCAAGAGAGGAACATCAAGCCTACCCTTGGCTACAAGGAATCATGAGCTAGAGCAAAATTAGGTCAAGAAATAGGGATAGCAGGGTTAAAGATAACCGAATTCAACAAGTATTTCTGTGAGTAAATAGAAGAGGATTGGTGCAAGATTCATGTGAAGTAATGTGCATGATGAATAGAGGTATTCTATACTAAGATTATGAAATTGCTATCATAGGTTAGCTTGCATAAAGGATTGATTCCCTAACGTTTTTCCATGACAATTGTGAAGTACCATATTACATGGGGGTATAGAATAAGGAATTTGAAGGTTCATATCATATGAGAGGTATATGGATGCATGAAATTAGGATAATTGGGCCAATTAACGTTGGAATAATAAAGATATTTTGGAGGCACAACAAAACGAGCCAAACACATGAAATAAGGGACTCTTTAAGAACACTGTATGTGTCTCTTTTAATATAGATTTCAATAAGGAAAGAGAGTGCACTCAGAGAAGAGTGAGGCAATAAGGCTAGAAACATTAGGAAAGTGTTAGAATAAAAATATTAGCTCCAAAAATCCTAAAAGAAATAAGAAGACAAGAATAGTTCTATTAAGAGATAAGTATCTCCAAAAATAGAAATTCGAATTTAGGTGATAAGAGGTCATATTTAGAGTTCTTTACATATTTAGAGTCCATGCATACTAAAAATGAGGAAAAGCAACGTGTTTCTAAAGATGGCATGTTTGCAGCTATATACAGACGTTTTTGCCTATTCTACCCGCGCCGCGGTGGCTTGTAGACTAGATGCCTTCTGGTTCTTTTGACCGATTATACGAGTATATTCTAAGTTCTTATCAGAGATTTATGGCCGAAACAGTTTGCTGCTTCTGTCAAGGTCTCTACACAAGAAAAACTTTAAGACGACAACAAGTAGCCTCAAGGTAATCCTAGAGCTTGAGATGTATATATATTTCTTCATTCTTATCTAATATCTTAGAAGAGAAGGTTAGATTGCTATGGTCTTTCGGAGGAAGAGACCAGAACTCCATAGCTTTTCTTTTAAATAAGGAATAGTATGCCGTAGCCTTGCAAGAGAAGGCTATTTTGCCATAGACCTTCGAAAGAGAGAAAAGTTACAGTACGAGTAAGAGGAGATAAATCTTGGGGATGATCGGATGATTTCAATTGTAAGAGAAGGTATTAGAAGACTCTATTCTCTTATGTCAAGTTCTAAAGCTCTTGTTAATGAGCAAAGGCAACGATAAACGATAAATTTCTGTAAGGTATATATATATTTTTTTGTTTTATAATTATATATCATTCTTAGGGGTTGAGGTATGGCCTCGGCTTCTCTATTAATTGTTAATAGTGATCTATTTGATTGATTTACTAGTTAAAGTTTGTATTCTTTTAAACAACAGCATATGCCTTAATAAAGAATGTCTTATCGTAATCTCAAGTTGAAATGCTAAAATCTTTGTGAAAAGGATTGTTTTCTTAAGAAGGTAACATAGATTCTAGTCCTATGGTTTAGTTGAGTAAATGGATTGTTATCTTGGTTAAATTAGGTACAGGTACAACTCTCCCTGCCTTGATGCTGCGGCGTTCTTGTGCTTGTATAGCCGGATGGCGGAGATGTTGGTAAGGCCCGGAGAGTTGGCCCATGGTATCCCTCATACCATTGGGAGAATAAGATTTGCCGATTGAGGCGGGTGATTGTGATGCTCCCTAGTTTTTAGGACCCAAGCTAGTGCGGTGAATCAGCCCACCCTAGTGCGGTGAATCAGCCACCCCTAGTGCGTAGACATCCCTCTGAGGGGCGGAAGAATGGAGCGATGGAGCCTGAGAGGGTGACATGCTGTCGCCTTGAGTCCTCTCGCCACCACCAGCGGCCCGACGATGAGGTGTATGATTCCAGACAAACATGGGTCTAACTTGGGATGTGGGATTCCCAGAGGATACAATGAAAGAAGCAAGTTCACCCTTGCTCATCTAAAAATCGTAAGAAAGGCCAAATTAGTTGGAAGCACTGTTGTCAATCTAACCACGGGGAAACCAGAATTAGTTATGGGGGGATGCCATGAAAGTACACATTCGAGAGAAGGTTTTGTCCTCCAGGATTTCGAGAGGATAAAATGAATGAATTTTTGGAGCTAACCCAAGAAAGGAAGACCCTAAAAGAATACCACCAAACTTTTGTTAAACTTCTCCAATTTGCTCTAGAGATGGATGAGGTAACTCTTCTCCATCGATTCATTTAAAAGCTTAATCTACCATTGAATAACCTCGTCAAGAATGCAAAACCATCCTCTTTTTCAGAAGCCATAATTATAGCCAGAGGCTATGATAAAGTTTTTTTATATAGAAAGTGTCGAGAGAAGGACACGAGTCCTTCCATGTTAATCGTGAAGAGGTCCCCTAATCCAAGAGAGGAACATCAAGCCCACCCTTGGCGACAAGGAATCATGAACTAGAGCAAAATTAGGTCAAGAAATAGGGATAGCAGGGTTAAAGATAACCGAATTCAACAAGTACTTCTATGAGTAAATAGAAGAGGATTGGTGCAAGATTCATGTGAAGTAATGTGCATGATGAATAGAGGTATTCTATACTAAGATTATGAAATTGCTATCATAGGTTAGCTTGCATAAAGGATTGATTCCCTAGCGTTTTTCCATGACAATTGTGAAGTACCATATTACATGGGGGTATAGAATAAGGAATTTGAAGGTTCATATCATATGAGAGGTATATGGATGCATGAAATTAGGATAATTGGGCCAATTAACTTTGGAATAATAAAGATATTTTGGAGGCACAACAAAACGAGCCAAACACATGAAATAAGGGACTCTTTAAGAACACTGTATGTGTCTCTTTTAATATAGATTTCAATAAGGAAAGAGAGTGCACTCAGAGAAGAGTGAGGCAATAAGGCTAGAAACATTAGGAAAGTGTTAGAATAAAAATATTAGCTCCAAAAATCCTAAAAGAAATAAGAAGACAAGAATAGTTCTATTAAGAGATAAGTATCTCCAAAAATAGAAATTCGAATTTAGGTGATAAGAGGTCATATTTAGAGTTCTTTACATATTTAGAGTCCATGCATACTAAAAATGAGAAAAAGCAATGCGTTTCTAAAGATGGCATGTTTGCAGATATATACAGACGTTTTTGCCTATTCTACCCGTGCCGCGGTGGCTTGTAGACTAGATGCCTTCTGGTTCTTTTGACCGATTATACGAGTATATTCTAAGTTCTTATCAGAGATTTATGGCCGAAACAGTTTGCTGCTTCTGTCAAGGTCTCTACACAAGAAAAACTCTAAGACGACAACAAGTAGCCTCAAGGTAATCCTAGAGCTTGAGATGTATATATATTCCTTCATTCTTATCTAATATCTTAGAAGAGAAGGTTAGATTGCTATGGTCTTTCGGAGGAAGAGACCAGAACTCCATAGCTTTTCTTTTAAATAAAGAATAGTATGCCGTAGCCTTGCAAGAGAAGGCTATTTTGCCATAGACCTTCGAAAGAGAGAAAAGTCACAGTACGAGTAAGAGGAGATAAATCTTGGGGATGATCGGATGATTTCAATCGTAAGAGAAGGTATTAGAAGACTCTATTCTCTTATGTCAAGTTCTAAAGCTCTTGTTAACGAGCAAAGGCAACGATAAACGATAAATTTCTGTAAGGTATATATATATTTTTTTATTTTATAATTATATATCATTCTTAGGGGTTGAGGTATGGCCTCGGCTTCTCTATTAATTGTTAATAGTGATCTATTTGATTGATTTACTAGTTAAAGTTTGTATTCTTTTAAGCAACAGCATATGCCTTAATAAAGAATGTCTTATCGTAATCTCAAGTTGAAATGCTAAAATCTTTGTGAAAAGGATTGTTTTCTTAAGAAGGTAACATAGATTCTAGTCCTATGGTTTAGTTGAGTAAATGGATTGTTATCTTGGTTAAATTAGGTACAGGTACAACTCTCCCTGCCTTGATGCTGCGTCGTTCTTGTGCTTGTATAGCCGGATGGCGGAGATGTTGGTAAGGCCCGGCCCATGGTATCCCTCATACCATTGGGAGAATAAGATTTGCCGATTGAGGCGGGTGATTGTGATGCTGCCTAGTTTTTAGGACCCAAGCTAGTGCGGTGAATCAGCCCACCCTAGTGCGGTGAATCAGCCACCCCTAGTGCGTAGACATCCCTCTGAGGGGCGGAAGAATGGAGCGATGGAACCTGAGAGGGCGACATGCTGTCGCCTTGAGTCCTCTCGCCACCAGCGGCCCGACGATGAGGTGTATGATTCCAGACAAACATGGGTCTAACTTGGGATGTGGGATTCCCAGAGGATACAATGAAAGAAGCAAGTTCACCCTTGCTCATCTAAAAATCGTAAGAAAGGCCAAATTAGTTGGAAGCACTGTTGTCAATCTAACCACGGGGGAACCAGAATTAGTTATGGGGGGATGCCATGAAAGTACACATTCGAGAGAAGGTTTTGTCCTCCAGGATTTCGAGAGGATAAAATGAATGAATTTTTGGAGCTAACCCAAGAAAGGAAGACCCTAAAAGAATACCACCAAACTTTTGTTAAACTTCTCCAATTTGCTCTAGAGATGGATGAGGTAACTCTTCTCCATCGATTCATTTAAAAGCTTAATCTACCATTGAATAACCTCGTCAAGAATGCAAAACCATCCTCTATTTCAGAAGCCATAATTATAGCCAGAGGCTATGATAAAGTTTTTTTATATAGAAAGTGTCGAGAGAAGGACACGAGTCCTTCCATGTTAATCGTGAAGAGGTCCCCTAATCCAAGAGAGGAACATCAAGCCTACCCTTGGCTACAAGGAATCATGAGCTAGAGCAAAATTAGGTCAAGAAATAGGGATAGCAGGGTTAAAGATAACCGAATTCAACAAGTATTTCTGTGAGTAAATAGAAGAGGATTGGTGCAAGATTCATGTGAAGTAATGTGCATGATGAATAGAGGTATTCTATACTAAGATTATGAAATTGCTATCATAGGTTAGCTTGCATAAAGGATTGATTCCCTAACGTTTTTCCATGACAATTGTGAAGTACCATATTACATGGGGGTATAGAATAAGGAATTTGAAGGTTCATATCATATGAGAGGTATATGGATGCATGAAATTAGGATAATTAGGCCAATTAACTTTGGAATAATAAAGATATTTTGGAGGCACAACAAAACGAGCCAAACACATGAAATAAGGGACTCTTTAAGAACATTGTATGTGTCTCTTTTAATATAGATTTCAATAAGGAAAGAGAGTGCACTCAGAGAAGAGTGAGGCAATAAGGCTAGAAACATTAGGAAAGTGTTAGAATAAAAATATTAGCTCCAAAAATCCTAAAAGAAATAAGAAGACAAGAATAGTTCTATTAAGAGATAAGTATCTCCAAAAATAGAAATTCGAATTTAGGTGATAAGAGGTCATATCTAGAGTACTTTTACATATTTAGAGTCCATGCATACTAAAAATGAGGAAAAGCAACGCGTTTCTAAAGATGGCATGTTTACAACTATATACAGACGTTTTTGCCTATTCTACCCGCGCTGCGGTGGCTTGTAGACTAGATGCCTTCCGGTTCTTTTGACTGATTATACGAGTATATTCTGAGTTCTTATCAGAGATTTATGGCCGAAACAGTTTGCTGCTTCTGTCAAGGTCTCTACACAAGAAAAACTGTAAGACGACAACAAGTAGCCTCAAGGTAATCCTAGAGCTTGAGATGTATATATATCCCTTCATTCTTATCTAGTATCTTAGAAGAGAAGGTTAGATTGCTATGGTCTTTCGGAGGAAGAAACCAGAACTCCATAGCTTTTCTTTTAAATAAAGAATAATATGCCGTAGCCTTGCAAGAGAAGGCTATTTTGCCATAGACCTTCGAAAGAGAGAAAAGTCACAGTACGAGTAAGAGGAGATAAATCTTGGGGATGATCGGATGATTTCAATCGTAAGAGAAGGTATTAGAAGACTCTATTCTCTTATGTCAAGTTCTAAAGCTCTTGTTAACGAGCAAAGGCAACGATAAACGATAAATTTCTGTAAGGTATATATATATTTTTTTGTTTTATAATTATATATCATTCTTAGGGGTTGAGGTATGGCCTCGGCTTCTCTATTAATTGTTAATAGTGATCTATTTGATTGATTTACTAGTTAAAGTTTGTATTCTTTTAAACAACAGCATATGCCTTAATAAAGAATGTCTTATCGTAATCTCAAGTTGAAATGCTAAAATCTTTGTGAAAAGGATTGTTTTCTTAAGAAGGTAACATAGATTCTAGTCCTATGGGTTAGTTGAGTAAATGGATTGTTATCTTGGTTAAATTAGGTACAGGTACAACTCTCCCTGCTTTTGTAAGATTCCTCCCCCAACCCCCCTTTTGATGTTTAGTATCTTCCCCTGTAATCAATCCCTCTTCAGAAATATAAAGACCTTGTTTCTAATTGTTTTAACCTAGAGAGAGAAAATTATTCTAGAGAGAGAATATTCAGATTTTGAATATTTTTGGATAGAAAAATATCTCAGATAATTAAGATGAATTTTCCTAAAACAGAAATTCAAAAAGAATTTTCCAATGTGCAATTGGAATTAATTAGAAATAGGTATAAAGAACCTTAGTCTAAGGGTCTAGATTTTCATAAATCTTTGGATTATGGTCCAATTAAGGTTCCTATGGGCCAATAGCATCAATCCATGTGTAGGGAGGAGATAAATCCAAATTGTAAAAAGAAGATACCCAAAAATGAGTAAATGCTCACATAAGGTGAAGAGTTGAAAATGTACAAGGTTTTTTATTAGTAAAAAACTATGAGCAATATTAAAAATATGAGATATTTTGGGAATAATGATTTTATTATGACACATATGTAAGGAAGGGGAGTCCCTTAAATGCTCACATAAGATGAAGAGTTGAAAATGTACAAGGTTTATTAGTAAAAAACTATGAGCAGTATTAAAATAATTCCATTATGACACTTATGTAAGGAAGGGGAGTTCTTTAAAGGAGGTGCACATTTCACATAAGATGAAGAGTTGAAAATGTACAAGGTTTATTAATAAAAAACTATGAGCAATATTAAAATGATTCCATTATGACACATATGTAAGGAAGGGGAGTTCTTTAAAGGAGGTGCATATTTCACATGCTTGAATGAGTTTTAAACTCATAAAAATTGAGATATTTTATCTCTCCTCTCTCCTCATTCAAGTCTAGTTCCAAAAAGTTAGCTTAACTGACCTAAAAATGGTCAAAAATTGACCAAACTAAATTGGAAAATTCTAGAATCAGTTTGTTTGGTAAGGAGCTCAATTTTTCCTATAAATAGAAGCCTCCCCCTTGTTGAAAAATATATAGTGTTTATGCATCGTTACTCTACTCCACCTAAGCCAAGAACTGTGAATTCATTTAATAATTCACTAGTTTTTGGAGCTTCCCTCTTTCTTCAATCCCCATTAGTGGCTCCATCAACATACTTAACCAATTGATTGGTTGAGGGCCTCTACCGTGAACAAAGAATCAAGCAATTTGTAAGGTAATTAGTGAATATTGATCTTTCTATAATTTCTCAATGTTTCTCTCTTCTCAACCCCTCTCAAGCTTGAGAAGCTTAATTGGTATGGTTTTTTTAAATGCTATTAAAGTTAATTGGTGAATAGTAGTGAAGAGTTACATAATTTAATAAATGCTATTGAAGTTAATTTTTATTTATGTTTAAATTCTAATGGTTTTTATGTAATTTCTCTCTCTCACTCAAGAAATGGTCATACTCATGACCCATTCTCAATCCAAATGAAGCTTTTCATAAAGCTTTTCCTTAATCCAAGATTAAGCTATGCTTGAGACCAAATTAATGGCTTTTTTTCTATGCTTTTAGTTTATGCATATTGATGATTCAATCCATTATAGATTAATGATCCAATTAGAGATCATTTTAATTATTTCCTTAATGATAAGCTTTATCCCTTAGAAAAAATTGAGATTTATCAGTCATAGCAGCGGAGCTATGGCAAAATTTTTATAAAAATTATGCATAAAATAATTTCATTCAAAGCATAAAAAGAGGACTTCCTACCATATTCTAGGAATTATCATCCTAGATTAATTGAAAGAATTTCATTATAATCATGGAGAAATTGAATTTTAATATCATGCATAAAGGATAATTTTTTATATCAAAAGTGTTACTTTTATCATTTTTAATTTTCATGCATAGAAGTATGCATAAAGGAAAATTTTTTATATCAAAAGTTTTACTTTTATCATTTTTAATTTTCATGCATAGAAGTATGCATAAAGGAAAATTTTTTATATCAAAAGTTTTACTTTTATCATTTTTAATTTTCATGCATAGAAGTATGCATAAAGGATAATTTTTTTATATTAAAAGTGTTACTTTTATCATTTTTAATTTTCATGCATAGAAGTATGCATAAAGAAAAAAAATTTATATCAAAAGTGTTACTTTTATCATTTTTAATTTTCATGCATAGAAGTATGCATAAAGGGTAATTTTCTTTTATATCAAAAGTGTTACTTTTATCATATTGGATTTCATGCATAGAGGTATGCATAAAAGTTGAATATTTTATTATAAAAGTGTTACTTTTAGCATAATTGAATTTCATGCATAGAGGTATGCATAAAAGATATGGGAAGTGATAAGATATGATAAGATGCATGTGGATGTGGATATGGATGTGTATGTATGAATGTGGATATGGGATGTGGATGTATAAACGAGGATGTGAAAATGGAGATAAGCATGTAGATGTGGATGTATGGATGTGAATGTGGATGTGGATGTGGATGTGGATGTGGATGTATGAATGTGGATGTATGGATGTATGAATGTGGATGTATGGATGTGAATGAGGATGTAGATGTGGATGTATGGATGTAAATGTGGATGTGGATGTATGGATGTATGCATGTAGATGTGGATGCATGAATATGGATGTATGGATGTGAATGAGCATATAGATGTGGATGTATGGATGTGAATGTGCATGTAGATATGGATGTATATATGTGAATGGGAATGTGGATGTAGATGTATGTATGCATGTGGATGTGGATATAGATGTGTATGTATGAATGTGGATATGGGATGTGGATGTATAAATGAGGATGTGAAAATGGAGATAAGCATGTAGATGTGGATGCATGAATGTGGATGTATGGATGTGAATGAGGATATAGATGTGGATGTATGGATGTGAATGTGCATGTAGATATGGATGTATATATGTGAATGGGAATGTGGATGTGGATACATGTATGTATGCATGTGGATGTGGATACATGTATGTATGCATGTGGATGTGGATATGGATGTGTATGTATGAATGTGGATATGGGATGTGGATGTATAAATGAAGATGTGAAAATGGAGATAAGCATGTAGATGTGGATGTATGGATGTGAATGAGGATGTGGATGTGGATGCATGGATGTAAATGTGGATGTGTATGTATGGATGTATGCATGTAGATGTGGATACATGAATGTGGATGTATGGATGTGAATGAGGGTATAGATGTGGATGTATGGATGTGAATGTGCATGTAGATATGGATGTATAGATGTGAATGGCAATGTGGATGTGGATGTATGTATGTATGTGGATGTGGATGTATGAATGAGGACGTGATAATGAATGTATGCATGTGGATGTGGATATGGATGTGTATGTATGAATGCGGATATGGATGTGGATATGGATGTGTATGTATGAATGTGGATATGGGATGTGGATGTATAAATGAGGATGTGAAAATGGAGATAAGCATGTAGATGTGGATGTATGGATGTGAATGTGGATGTGGATGTGGATGTATGGATGTGGATATGGATGTGAATATATGATATGTGATGTGAAGGAATCTGAAGTGAAGAGATGGAAAATGATATGATTGGATGAGTACACATATAAATGAAATGTGGAATAAGTAATGTGGATTGTATGAGGGATAATGTGGAAAAATGAGAGTTAATATAGAAATTGTATTTGTAAACTGTTTGTAAATGCTGTTTATAAATGGCTGTTTTATGTCAAGAATGCTGGGAAAGCATTTTGACCGTCTTGTGATTAAGGTCGTGGAGACCTAACTGATAAAGTTGCACCTGCTGACGGAGAGTCAATGGAGGACGTCTCGCATAGCAAGGTCGACCGAGGTCTTGACCAGCCTCGGTTCGATTAAAATGGTGAGCTTCCGGTACGGTGGATGAGGGACCAAGGAAGCGGCCTATGAGTGAAGCGCTAGGTCACCTGCGAAGGATCCTAGACGGTGCTGACCATACGGTGCTCGGGCTCTGGGTCGCCCAGGATACCCACGCGTGCATCGAGGAAGATATTGGAACAAGGAGTAAGAGTTGTTTTGTGAAACCGGGCATGGATCTGGTTGATTGACCTTGCTGGTCTTCAATGGATGAGTCCATGGCTCTTTATATGGATCTGTTGGTTGATCTTGCTGATCTTCAACGAGAGTCCATCTTGATTTTTATAAGTGATTATATTGTCGAGTATTATGGGCTAGGAACTATTGAAAAGGCCCCTGTGTGGACAGGTTGTGAGCGTTCTAGTTGCCAATGATGCCATAGATACTCTGATGAAGGAATGATGGGAAATTATGAATCAACTGGATAAATTGGAAGATTGTGATCAGTGGTACTATGGTTTCATTAAAGGATTGTTTTAAAGTTAGCTGATGCTAAGAAAAAGGCAATTTTCATATTGGGTGTGTAAGTGGTGTGGCTAGTTTTATGTTTGCATGAACTTCCGGCTAGGGGGCCTTGGAACTCTTTTCCTTGGTACCCGGGACAAAACCTAACCAAATTCCAAATTGGATCCCATCACTACAGTGGTTGGGCGGTTGGCTAACCCATGGGATCGGATGGGGTTAGGCTGGACTGATGGATCCGTAAATCGAGATTTAATTTCTATTATTACGATAGATAAAGTAAATCCCGGATAGAAATTGTTCTATGGATAGGAATCAACGGCTGTGCCTCTTGATGGGGAAAAAAGCGTTGATCCCAATGATCCAAGTGCAAGTCTCTTCCTTGATTTGACCAAGTACCGTTAAAGGTGCAGTCAGATCAGTTGATCCGTAATGATCTTGACTACGTTAGAGTAAAGAGTTATCCTGGTGGAATCGCCCATGCTTTCCGGGTAAAGGAAGTTTTTTCGGTATCGGTTTTGGACAAACTGACGGATTAGTCTCTTGTCCGGATATCCATGGGCGAGGCCCCGAGTGTGAGACCCCTACCCACGCATGATGTGCTACTTCCGCTGCTAGTACCCCGAATGCGGTGGAGATCGGGATCTCACAGCTTTGATGCTGCGCCGTTCTTGTGCTTGTATAGCCGGACGGCGGAGATGTTGGTAAGGCCCGGAGAGTTGACCCATGGTATCCCTCATACCATTGGGAGAATAAGATTTGCCGATTGAGACGGGTGATTGTGATGCTGCCTAGTTTTGAGGGCCTAAGCTAGTGCGGTGAATCAGCCCACCCTAGTGCGGTGAATCAGCCACCCCTAGTGCGTAGACATCCCTCTGAGGGACGGAAGAATGGAGCGATGGAGCCTAAGAGGGCGACATGCTGCCGCCTTGAGTCCTCTCGCCACCAGCGGCCCGACGATGAGGTGTATGATTCCAAACAAACATGGGTCTAACTTGGGATATGGGATTCCCAGAGGATACAATGAAAGAAGCAAGTTCACCCCTTGCTCATCTAAAAATCGTAAGAAAGGCCAAATTAGTTGGAAGCACTGTTGTCAATCTAACCACGGGGGAACCAGAATTAGTTATGGGGGGATGCCATGAAAGTACACATTCGAGAGAAGGTTTTGTCCTCCAGGATTTCGAGAGGATAAAATGAATGAATTTTTGGAGCTAACCCAAGAAAGGAAGACCCTAAAAGAATACCACCAAACTTTTGTTAAACTTCTCCAATTTGCTCTAGAGATGGATGAGGTAACTCTTCTCCATCGATTCATTTAAAAGCTTAATCTACCATTGAATAACCTCGTCAAGAATGCAATACCATCCTCTATTTCAGAAGCCATAATTATAGCCAGAGGCTATGATAAAGTTTTTTTATATAGAAAGTGTCAAGAGAAGGACACGAGTCCTTCCATGTTAATCGTGAAGAGGTCCCCTAATCCAAGAGAGGAACATCAAGCCTACCCTTGGCTACAAGGAATCATGAGCAAGAGCAAAATTAGGTCAAGAAATAGGGATAGCAAGGTTAAAGATAACCGAATTCAACAAGTATTTCTGTGAGTAAATAGTAGAGGATTGGTGCAAGATTCATGTGAAGTAATGTGCATGATGAATAGAGGTATTCTATACTAAGATTATGAAATTGCTATCATAGGTTAGCTTGCATAAAGGATTGATTCCCTAACGTTTTTCCATGACAATTGTGAAGTACCATATTACATGGGGGTATAGAATAAGGAATTTGAAGGTTCATATCATATGAGAGGTATATGGATGCATGAAATTAGGATAATTGGGCCAATTAACTTTGGAATAATAAAGATATTTTGGAGGCACAACAAAACGAGCCAAACACATGAAATAAGGGACTCTTTAAGAACACTGTATGTGTCTCTTTTAATATAGATTTCAATAAGGAAAGAGAGTGCACTCAGAGAAGAGTGAGGCAATAAGGCTAGAAACATTAGGAAAGTGTTAGAATAAAAATATTAGCTCCAAAAATCCTAAAAGAAATAAGAAGACAAGAATAGTTCTATTAAGAGATAAGTATATCCAAAAGTAGAAATTCGAATTTAGGTGATAAGAGGTCATATTTAGAGTTCTTTACATATTTAGAGTCCATGCATACTAAAAATGAGGAAAAGCAACGCGTTTCTAAAGATGGCATGTTTGCAGCTATATACAGACGTTTTTGCCTATTCTACCCGCGCCGCGGTGGCTTGTAGACTAGATGCCTTCCGGTTCTTTTGACCGATTATACAAGTATATTCTGAGTTCTTATCAGAGATTTATGGCCGAAACAGTTTGCTGCTTCTGTCAAGGTCTCTACACAAGAAAAACTGTAAGACGACAATAAGTAGCCTCAAGGTAATCCTAGAGCTTGAGATGTATATATATTTCTTCATTCTTATCTAATATCTTAGAAGAGAAGGTTAGATTGCTATGGTCTTTCGGAGGAAGAGACCAGAACTCCATAGCTTTTCTTTTAAATAAAGAATAGTATGCCGTAGCCTTGCAAGAGAAGGCTATTTTGCCATAGACCTTCGAAAGAGAGAAAAGTCACAGTACGAGTAAGAGGAGATAAATCTTGGGGATGATCGGATGATTTCAATCGTAAGAGAAGGTATTAGAAGACTCTATTCTCTTATGTCAAGTTCTAAAGCTCTTGTTAACGAGCAAAGGCAACGATAAACGATAAATTTCTGTAAGGTATATATATATTTTTTTATTTGATAATTATATATCATTCTTAGGGGTTGAGGTATGGCCTCGGCTTCTCTATTAATTGTTAATAGTGATCTATTTGATTGATTTACTAGTTAAAGTTTGTATTCTTTTAAACAACAGCATATGCCTTAATAAAGAATGTCTTATCGTAATCTCAAGTTGAAATGCTAAAATCTTTGTGAAAAGGATTGTTTTCTTAAGAAGGTAACATAGATTCTAGTCCTATGGTTTAGTTGAGTAAATGGATTGTTATCTTGGTTAAATTAGGTACAGGTACAACTCTCCCTGCCTTGATGCTACGCCGTTCTTGTGCTTGTATAGCCGGATGGCGGAGATGTTGGTAAGGCCCGGAGAGTTGACCCATGGTATCCCTCATACCATTGGGAGAATAAGATTTGCCGATTGAGGCGGGTGATTGTGATGCTGCCTAGTTTTTAGGACCCAAGCTAGTGCGGTGAATCAGCCCACCCTAGTGCGGTGAATCAGCCACCCCTAGTGCGTAGACATCCCTCTGAGGGGCGGAAGAATGGAGCGATGGAGCCTGAGAGGGCGACATGCTGTCGCCTTGAGTCCTCTCGCCCACCAGCGGCCCGACGATGAGGTGTATGATTCCAGACAAACATGGGTCTAACTTGGGATGTGGGATTCCCAGAGGATACAATGAAAGAAGCAAGTTCACCCTTGCTCATCTAAAAATCGTAAGAAAGGCCAAATTAGTTGGAAGCACTGTTGTCAATCTAACCACGGGGGAACAAGAATTAGTTATGGGGGGATGCCATGAAAGTACACATTCGAGAGAAGGTTTTGTCCTCCAGGATTTCGAGAGGATAAAATGAATGAATTTTTGGAGCTCACCCAAGAAAGGAAGACCCTAAAAGAATACCACCAAACTTTTGTTAAACTTCTCCAATTTGCTCTAGAGATGGATGAGGTAACTCTTCTCCATCGATTCATTTAAAAGCTTAATCTACCATTGAATAACCTCGTCAAGAATGCAAAACCATCCTCTATTTCAGAAACCATAATTATAGCCAGAGGCTATGATAAAGTTTTTTTATATAGAAAGTGTCGAGAGAAGGACACGAGTCCTTCCATGTTAATCGTGAAGAGGTCCCCTAATCCAAGAGAGGAACATCAAGCCTACCCTTGGCTACAAGGAATCATGAGCTAGAGCAAAATTAGGTCAAGAAATAGGGATAGCAGGGTTAAAGATAACCCAATTCAACAAGTATTTCTGTGAGTAAATAGAAGAGGATTGGTGCAAGATTCATGTGAAGTAATGTGCATGATGAATAGAGGTATTCTATACTAAGATTATGAAATTGCTATCATAGGTTAGCTTGCATAAAGGATTGATTCCCTAACGTTTTTCCATGACAATTGTGAAGTACCATATTACATGGGGGTATAGAATAAGGAATTTGAAGGTTCATATCATATGAGAGGTATATGGATGCATGAAATTAGGATAATTGGGCCAATTAACTTTGGAATAATAAAGATATTTTGGAGGCACAACAAAACGAGCCAAACACATGAAATAAGGGACTCTTTAAGAACACTGTATGTGTCTCTTTTAATATAGATTTCAATAAGGAAAGAGAGTGCACTCAGAGAAGAGTGAGGCAATAAGGCTAGAAACATTAGGAAAGTGTTAGAATAAAAATATTAGCTCCAAAAATCCTAAAAGAAATAAGAAGACAAGAATAGTTCTATTAAGAGATAAGTATCTCCAAAAATAGAAATTCGAATTTAGGTGATAAGAGGTCATATTTAGAGTTCTTTACATATTTAGAGTCCATGCATACTAAAAATGAGGAAAAGCAACGCGTTTCTAAAGATGGCATGTTTGCAGCTATATACAGATGTTTTTGCCTATTCTACCCGCGCCGCGGTGGCTTGTAGACTAGATGCCTTCCGGTTCTTTTGACCGATTATACGAGTATATTCTGAGTTCTTATCAGAGATTTATGGCCGAAATAGTTTGCTGCTTCTGTCAAGGTCTCTACACAAGAAAAACTGTAAGACGACAACAAGTAGCCTCAAGGTAATCCTAGAGCTTGAGATGTATATATATTTCTTCATTCTTATCTAATATCTTAGAAGAGAAGGTTAGATTGCTATGGTCTTTCGGAGGAAGAGACCAGAACTCCATAGCTTTTCTTTTAAATAAAGAATAGTATGCCGTAGCCTTGCAAGAGAAGGCTATTGTGCCATAGACCTTCGAAAGAGAGAAAAGTCACAGTACGAGTAAGAGGAGATAAATCTTGGGGATGATCGGATGATTTCAATCGTAAGAGAAGGTATTAGAAGACTCTATTCTCTTATGTCAAGTTCTAAAGCTCTTGTTAACGAGCAAAGGCAACGATAAACGATAAATTTCTGTAAGGTATATATATATTTTTTTATTTGATAATTATATATCATTCTTAGGGGTTGAGGTATGGCCTCGGCTTCTCTATTAATTGTTAATAGTGATCTATTTGATTGATTTACTAGTTAAAGTTTGTATTCTTTTAAACAACAACATATGCCTTAATAAAGAATGTCTTATCGTAATCTCAAGTTGAAATGCTAAAATCTTTGTGAAAAGGATTGTTTTCTTAAGAAGGTAACATAGATTCTAGTCCTATGGTTTAGTTGAGTAAATGGATTGTTATCTTGGTTAAATTAGGTACAGGTACAACTCTCCCTGCCTTGATGCTGCGCCGTTCTTGTGCTTGTATAGCCGGATGGCGGAGATGTTGGTAAGGCCCGGAGAGTTGGCCCATGGTATCCCTCATACCATTGGGAGAATAAGATTTGCCGATTGAGGCGGGTGTTTGTGATGCTGCCTAGTTTTTAGGACCCAAGCTAGTGCGGTGAATCAGCCACCCCTAGTGCGTAGACATCCCTCTGAGGGGCGGAAGAATGGAGCGATGGAGCCTGAGAGGGCGACATGCTGTCGCCTTGAGTCCTCTCGCCACCAGCAGCCCGACGATGAGGTGTATGATTCCAGACAAACATGGGTCTAACTTGGGATGTGGGATTCCCAGAGGATACAATGAAAGAAGCAAGTTCACCCTTGCTCATCTAAAAATTGTAAGAAAGGCCAAATTAGTTGGAAGCACTGTTGTCAATCTAACCACGGGGGAACCAGAATTAGTTATGGGGGGATGCCATGAAAGTACACATTCGAGAGAAGGTTTTGTCCTCCAGGATTTCGAGAGGATAAAATGAATGAATTTTTGGAGCTAACCCAAGAAAGGAAGACCCTAAAAGAATACCACCAAACTTTTGTTAAACTTCTCCAATTTTCTCTAGAGATGGATGAGGTAACTCTTCTCCATCGATTCATCTAAAAGCTTAATCTACCATTGAATAACCTCGTCAAGAATGCAAAACCATCCTCTATTTCAGAAGCCATAATTATAGCCAGAGGCTATGATAAAGTTTTTTTATATAGAAAGTGTCGAGAGAAGGACACGAGTCCTTCCATGTTAATCGTGAAGAGGTCCCCTAATCCAAGAGAGGAACATCAAGCCTACCCTTGGCTACAAGGAATCATGAGCTAGAGCAAAATTAGGTCAAGAAATAGGGATAGCAGGGTTAAAGATAACCCAATTCAACAAGTATTTCTGTGAGTAAATAGAAGAGGATTGGTGCAAGATTCATGTGAAGTAATGTGCATGATGAATAGAGGTATTCTATACTAAGATTATGAAATTGCTATCATAGGTTAGCTTGCATAAAGGATTGATTCCCTAACGTTTTTCCATGACAATTGTGAAGTACCATATTACATGGGGGTATAGAATAAGGAATTTGAAGGTTCATATCATATGAGAGGTATATGGATGCATGAAATTAGGATAATTGGGCCAATTAACTTTGGAATAATAAAGATATTTTGGAGGCACAACAAAACGAGCCAAACACATGAAATAAGGGACTCTTTAAGAACACTGTATGTGTCTCTTTTAATATAGATTTCAATAAGGAAAGAGAGTGCACTCAGAGAAGAGTGAGGCAATAAGGCTAGAAACATTAGGAAAGTGTTAGAATAAAAATATTAGCTCCAAAAATCCTAAAAGAAATAAGAAGACAAGAATAGTTCTATTAAGAGATAAGTATCTCCAAAAATAGAAATTCGAATTTAGGTGATAAGAGGTCATATTTAGAGTTCTTTACATATTTAGAGTCCATGCATACTAAAAATGAGGAAAAGCAATGCGTTTCTAAAGATGGCATGTTTGCAGCTATATACAGACGTTTTTGCCTATTCTACCCGCGCCGCGGTGGCTTGTAGACTAGATGCCTTTCGGTTCTTTTGACCGATTATACGAGTATATTCTGAGTTCTTATCAGAGATTTATGGCCGAAACAGTTTGCTGCTTCTGTCAAGGTCTCTACACAAGAAAAACTGTAAGACGACAACAAGTAGCCTCAAGGTAATCCTAGAGCTTGAGATGTATATATATTTCTTCATTCTTATCTAATATCTTAGAAGAGAAGGTTAGATTGCTATGGTCTTTCGGAGGAAGAGACCAGAACTCCATAGCTTTTCTTTTAAATAAAGAATAGTATGCCGTAGCCTTGCAAGAGAAGGCTATTTTGCCATAGACCTTCGAAAGAGAGAAAAGTCACAGTACGAGTAAGAGGAGATAAATCTTGGGGATGATCGGATGATTTCAATCGTAAGAGAAGGTATTAGAAGACTCTATTCTCTTATGTTAAGTTCTAAAGCTCTTGTTAACGAGCAAAGGCAACGATAAACGATAAATTTCTGTAAGAATTATATATCATTCTTAGGGGTTGAGGTATGGCCTCGGCTTCTCTATTAATTGTTAATAGTGATCTATTTGATTGATTTACTAGTTAAAGTTTGTATTCTTTTAAACAACAGCATATGCCTTAATAAAGAATGTCTTATCGTAATCTCAAGTTGAAATGCTAAAATCTTTGTGAAAAGGATTGTTTTCTTAAGAAGGTAACATAGATTCTAGTCCTATGGTTTAGTTGAGTAAATGGATTGTTATCTTGGTTAAATTAGGTACAGGTACAACTCTCCCTGCCTTGATGCTGCGCCGTTCTTGTGCTTGTATAGCCGGATGGCGGAGATGTTGGTAAGGCCCGGAGAGTTGGCCCATGGTATCCATCATACCATTGGGAGAATAAGATTTTTCGATTGAGGCGGGTGATTGTGATGCTGCCTAGTTTTTAGGACCCAAGCTAGTGCGGTGAATCAGCCCACCCTAGTGCGGTGAATCAGCCACCCCTAGTGCGTAGACATCCCTCTGAGGGGCGGAAGAATGGAGCGATGGAGCCTGAGAGGGCGACATGCTATCGCCTTGAGTCCTCTCGCCACCAACGGCCCGACGATGAGGTGTATGATTCCACACAAACATGGGTCTAACTTGGGATGTGGGATTCCGAGAGGATACAATGAAAGAAGCAAGTTCACCCTTGCTCATCTAAAAATCGTAAGAAAGGCCAAATTAGTTGGAAGCACTGTTGTCAATCTAACCACGGGGGAACCAGAATTAGTTATGGGGGGATGCCATGAAAGTACACATTCGAGAGAAGGTTTTGTCCTCCAGGATTTCGAGAGGATAAAATGAATGAATTTTTGGAGCTAACCCAAGAAAGGAAGACCCTAAAAGAATACCACCAAACTTTTGTTAAACTTCTCCAATTTTCTCTAGAGATGGATGAGGTAACTCTTCTCCATCGATTCATTTAAAAGCTTAATCTACCATTGAATAACCTCGTCAAGAATGCAAAACCATCCTCTATTTCAGAAGCCATAATTATAGCCAGAGGCTATGATAAAGTTTTTTTATATAGAAAGTGTCGAGAGAAGGACACGAGTCCTTCCATGTTAATCGTGAAGAGGTCCCCTAATCCAAGAGAGGAACATCAAGCCTACCCTTGGCTACAAGGAATCATGAGCTAGAGCAAAATTAGGTCAAGAAATAGGGATAGCAGGGTTAAAGATAACCGAATTCAACAAGTATTTCTGTGAGTAAATAGAAGAGGATTGGGGCAAGATTCATGTGAAGTAATGTGCATGATGAATAGAGGTATTCTATACTAAGATTATGAAATTGATATCATAGGTTAGCTTGCATAAAGGATTGATTCCCTAACGTTTTTCCATGACAATTGTGAAGTACCATATTACATGGGGGTATAGAATAAGGAATTTGAAGGTTCATATCATATGAGAGGTATATGGATGCATGAAATTAGGATAATTGGGCCAATTAACTTTGGAATAATAAAGATATTTTGGAGGCACAACAAAACGAGCCAAACACATGAAATAAGGGACTCTTTAAGAACACTGTATGTGTCTCTTTTAATATAGATTTCAATAAGGAAAGAGAGTGCACTCAGAGAAGAGTGAGGCAATAAGGCTAGAAACATTAGGAAAGTGTTAGAATAAAAATATTAGCTCCAAAAATCCTAAAAGAAATAAGAAGACAAGAATAGTTCTATTAAGAGATAAGTATCTCCAAAAATAGAAATTCGAATTTAGGTGATAAGAGGTCATATTTAGAGTTCTTTACATATTTAGAGTCCATGCATACTAAAAATGAGGAAAAGCAACGCGTTTCTAAAGATGGCATGTTTGCAGCTATATACAGACGTTTTTGCCTATTCTACCCGCGCCGCGGTGGCTTGTAGACTAGATGCCTTCCGGTTCTTTTGACCGATTATACGAGTATATTCTGAGTTC